>NC_091821.1:41315689-41627507 GCF_038994185.2 Dermacentor albipictus
CAGGCAGGCAGGCAGGCAGGCAGGCAGGCAGGCAGGCAGGCAGGCAGGCAGGCAGGCAGGCAGGCAGGCAGGCAGGCAGGCAGGCAGGCAGGCAGGCAGGCAGGCAGGCAGGCAGGCAGGCAGGCAGGCAGGCAGGCAGGCAGGCAGGCAGGCAGGCAGGCAGGCAGGCAGGCAGGCAGGCAGGCAGGCAGGCAGGCAGGCAGGCAGGCAGGCAGGCAGGCAGGCAGGCAGGCAGGCAGGCAGGCAGGCAGGCAGGCAGGCAGGCAGGCAGGCAGGCAGGCAGGCAGGCAGGCAGGCAGGCAGGCAGGCAGGCAGGCAGGCAGGCAGGCAGGCAGGCAGGCAGGCAGGCAGGCAGGCAGGCAGGCAGGCAGGCAGGCAGGCAGGCAGGCAGGCAGGCAGGCAGGCAGGCAGGCAGGCAGGCAGGCAGGCAGGCAGGCAGGCAGGCAGGCAGGCAGGCAGGCAGGCAGGCAGGCAGGCAGGCAGGCAGGCAGGCAGGCAGGCAGGCAGGCAGGCAGGCAGGCAGGCAGGCAGGCAGGCAGGCAGGCAGGCAGGCAGGCAGGCAGGCAGGCAGGCAGGCAGGCAGGCAGGCAGGCAGGCAGGCAGGCAGGCAGGCAGGCAGGCAGGCAGGCAGGCAGGCAGGCAGGCAGGCAGGCAGGCAGGCAGGCAGGCAGGCAGGCAGGCAGGCAGGCAGGCAGGCAGGCAGGCAGGCAGGCAGGCAGGCAGGCAGGCAGGCAGGCAGGCAGGCAGGCAGGCAGGCAGGCAGGCAGGCAGGCAGGCAGGCAGGCAGGCAGGCAGGCAGGCAGGCAGGCAGGCAGGCAGGCAGGCAGGCAGGCAGGCAGGCAGGCAGGCAGGCAGGCAGGCAGGCAGGCAGGCAGGCAGGCAGGCAGGCAGGCAGGCAGGCAGGCAGGCAGGCAGGCGGCAGGCAGGCAGGCAGGCAGGCAGGCAGGCAGGCAGGCAGGCAGGCAGGCAGGCAGGCAGGCAGGCAGGCAGGCAGGCAGGCAGGCAGGCAGGCAGGCAGGCAGGCAGGCAGGCAGGCAGGCAGGCAGGCAGGCAGGCAGGCAGGCAGGCAGGCAGGCAGGCAGGCAGGCAGGCAGGCAGGCAGGCAGGCAGGCAGGCAGGCAGGCAGGCAGGCAGGCAGGCAGGCAGGCAGGCAGGCAGGCAGGCAGGCAGGCAGGCAGGCAGGCAGGCAGGCAGGCAGGCAGGCAGGCAGGCAGGCAGGCAGGCAGGCAGGCAGGCAGGCAGGCAGGCAGGCAGGCAGGCAGGCAGGCAGGCAGGCAGGCAGGCAGGCAGGCAGGCAGGCAGGCAGGCAGGCAGGCAGGCAGGCAGGCAGGCAGGCAGGCAGGCAGGCAGGCAGGCAGGCAGGCAGGCAGGCAGGCAGGCAGGCAGGCAGGCAGGCAGGCAGGCAGGCAGGCAGGCAGGCAGGCAGGCAGGCAGGCAGGCAGGCAGGCAGGCAGGCAGGCAGGCAGGCAGGCAGGCAGGCAGGCAGGCAGGCAGGCAGGCAGGCAGGCAGGCAGGCAGGCAGGCAGGCAGGCAGGCAGGCAGGCAGGCAGGCAGGCAGGCAGGCAGGCAGGCAGGCAGGCAGGCAGGCAGGCAGGCAGGCAGGCAGGCAGGCAGGCAGGCAGGCAGGCAGGCAGGCAGGCAGGCAGGCAGGCAGGCAGGCAGGCAGGCAGGCAGGCAGGCAGGCAGGCAGGCAGGCAGGCAGGCAGGCAGGCAGGCAGGCAGGCAGGCAGGCAGGCAGGCAGGCAGGCAGGCAGGCAGGCAGGCAGGCAGGCAGGCAGGCAGGCAGGCAGGCAGGCAGGCAGGCAGGCAGGCAGGCAGGCAGGCAGGCAGGCAGGCAGGCAGGCAGGCAGGCAGGCAGGCAGGCAGGCAGGCAGGCAGGCAGGCAGGCAGGCAGGCAGGCAGGCAGGCAGGCAGGCAGGCAGGCAGGCAGGCAGGCAGGCAGGCAGGCAGGCAGGCAGGCAGGCAGGCAGGCAGGCAGGCAGGCAGGCAGGCAGGCAGGCAGGCAGGCAGGCAGGCAGGCAGGCAGGCAGGCAGGCAGGCAGGCAGGCAGGCAGGCAGGCAGGCAGGCAGGCAGGCAGGCAGGCAGGCAGGCAGGCAGGCAGGCAGGCAGGCAGGCAGGCAGGCAGGCAGGCAGGCAGGCAGGCAGGCAGGCAGGCAGGCAGGCAGGCAGGCAGGCAGGCAGGCAGGCAGGCAGGCAGGCAGGCAGGCAGGCAGGCAGGCAGGCAGGCAGGCAGGCAGGCAGGCAGGCAGGCAGGCAGGCAGGCAGGCAGGCAGGCAGGCAGGCAGGCAGGCAGGCAGGCAGGCAGGCAGGCAGGCAGGCAGGCAGGCAGGCAGGCAGGCAGGCAGGCAGGCAGGCAGGCAGGCAGGCAGGCAGGCAGGCAGGCAGGCAGGCAGGCAGGCAGGCAGGCAGGCAGGCAGGCAGGCAGGCAGGCAGGCAGGCAGGCAGGCAGGCAGGCAGGCAGGCAGGCAGGCAGGCAGGCAGGCAGGCAGGCAGGCAGGCAGGCAGGCAGGCAGGCAGGCAGGCAGGCAGGCAGGCAGGCAGGCAGGCAGGCAGGCAGGCAGGCAGGCAGGCAGGCAGGCAGGCAGGCAGGCAGGCAGGCAGGCAGGCAGGCAGGCAGGCAGGCAGGCAGGCAGGCAGGCAGGCAGGCAGGCAGGCAGGCAGGCAGGCAGGCAGGCAGGCAGGCAGGCAGGCAGGCAGGCAGGCAGGCAGGCAGGCAGGCAGGCAGGCAGGCAGGCAGGCAGGCAGGCAGGCAGGCAGGCAGGCAGGCAGGCAGGCAGGCAGGCAGGCAGGCAGGCAGGCAGGCAGGCAGGCAGGCAGGCAGGCAGGCAGGCAGGCAGGCAGGCAGGCAGGCAGGCAGGCAGGCAGGCAGGCAGGCAGGCAGGCAGGCAGGCAGGCAGGCAGGCAGGCAGGCAGGCAGGCAGGCAGGCAGGCAGGCAGGCAGGCAGGCAGGCAGGCAGGCAGGCAGGCAGGCAGGCAGGCAGGCAGGCAGGCAGGCAGGCAGGCAGGCAGGCAGGCAGGCAGGCAGGCAGGCAGGCAGGCAGGCAGGCAGGCAGGCAGGCAGGCAGGCAGGCAGGCAGGCAGGCAGGCAGGCAGGCAGGCAGGCAGGCAGGCAGGCAGGCAGGCAGGCAGGCAGGCAGGCAGGCAGGCAGGCAGGCAGGCAGGCAGGCAGGCAGGCAGGCAGGCAGGCAGGCAGGCAGGCAGGCAGGCAGGCAGGCAGGCAGGCAGGCAGGCAGGCAGGCAGGCAGGCAGGCAGGCAGGCAGGCAGGCAGGCAGGCAGGCAGGCAGGCAGGCAGGCAGGCAGGCAGGCAGGCAGGCAGGCAGGCAGGCAGGCAGGCAGGCAGGCAGGCAGGCAGGCAGGCAGGCAGGCAGGCAGGCAGGCAGGCAGGCAGGCAGGCAGGCAGGCAGGCAGGCAGGCAGGCAGGCAGGCAGGCAGGCAGGCAGGCAGGCAGGCAGGCAGGCAGGCAGGCAGGCAGGCAGGCAGGCAGGCAGGCAGGCAGGCAGGCAGGCAGGCAGGCAGGCAGGCAGGCAGGCAGGCAGGCAGGCAGGCAGGCAGGCAGGCAGGCAGGCAGGCAGGCAGGCAGGCAGGCAGGCAGGCAGGCAGGCAGGCAGGCAGGCAGGCAGGCAGGCAGGCAGGCAGGCAGGCAGGCAGGCAGGCAGGCAGGCAGGCAGGCAGGCAGGCAGGCAGGCAGGCAGGCAGGCAGGCAGGCAGGCAGGCAGGCAGGCAGGCAGGCAGGCAGGCAGGCAGGCAGGCAGGCAGGCAGGCAGGCAGGCAGGCAGGCAGGCAGGCAGGCAGGCAGGCAGGCAGGCAGGCAGGCAGGCAGGCAGGCAGGCAGGCAGGCAGGCAGGCAGGCAGGCAGGCAGGCAGGCAGGCAGGCAGGCAGGCAGGCAGGCAGGCAGGCAGGCAGGCAGGCAGGCAGGCAGGCAGGCAGGCAGGCAGGCAGGCAGGCAGGCAGGCAGGCAGGCAGGCAGGCAGGCAGGCAGGCAGGCAGGCAGGCAGGCAGGCAGGCAGGCAGGCAGGCAGGCAGGCAGGCAGGCAGGCAGGCAGGCAGGCAGGCAGGCAGGCAGGCAGGCAGGCAGGCAGGCAGGCAGGCAGGCAGGCAGGCAGGCAGGCAGGCAGGCAGGCAGGCAGGCAGGCAGGCAGGCAGGCAGGCAGGCAGGCAGGCAGGCAGGCAGGCAGGCAGGCAGGCAGGCAGGCAGGCAGGCAGGCAGGCAGGCAGGCAGGCAGGCAGGCAGGCAGGCAGGCAGGCAGGCAGGCAGGCAGGCAGGCAGGCAGGCAGGCAGGCAGGCAGGCAGGCAGGCAGGCAGGCAGGCAGGCAGGCAGGCAGGCAGGCAGGCAGGCAGGCAGGCAGGCAGGCAGGCAGGCAGGCAGGCAGGCAGGCAGGCAGGCAGGCAGGCAGGCAGGCAGGCAGGCAGGCAGGCAGGCAGGCAGGCAGGCAGGCAGGCAGGCAGGCAGGCAGGCAGGCAGGCAGGCAGGCAGGCAGGCAGGCAGGCAGGCAGGCAGGCAGGCAGGCAGGCAGGCAGGCAGGCAGGCAGGCAGGCAGGCAGGCAGGCAGGCAGGCAGGCAGGCAGGCAGGCAGGCAGGCAGGCAGGCAGGCAGGCAGGCAGGCAGGCAGGCAGGCAGGCAGGCAGGCAGGCAGGCAGGCAGGCAGGCAGGCAGGCAGGCAGGCAGGCAGGCAGGCAGGCAGGCAGGCAGGCAGGCAGGCAGGCAGGCAGGCAGGCAGGCAGGCAGGCAGGCAGGCAGGCAGGCAGGCAGGCAGGCAGGCAGGCAGGCAGGCAGGCAGGCAGGCAGGCAGGCAGGCAGGCAGGCAGGCAGGCAGGCAGGCAGGCAGGCAGGCAGGCAGGCAGGCAGGCAGGCAGGCAGGCAGGCAGGCAGGCAGGCAGGCAGGCAGGCAGGCAGGCAGGCAGGCAGGCAGGCAGGCAGGCAGGCAGGCAGGCAGGCAGGCAGGCAGGCAGGCAGGCAGGCAGGCAGGCAGGCAGGCAGGCAGGCAGGCAGGCAGGCAGGCAGGCAGGCAGGCAGGCAGGCAGGCAGGCAGGCAGGCAGGCAGGCAGGCAGGCAGGCAGGCAGGCAGGCAGGCAGGCAGGCAGGCAGGCAGGCAGGCAGGCAGGCAGGCAGGCAGGCAGGCAGGCAGGCAGGCAGGCAGGCAGGCAGGCAGGCAGGCAGGCAGGCAGGCAGGCAGGCAGGCAGGCAGGCAGGCAGGCAGGCAGGCAGGCAGGCAGGCAGGCAGGCAGGCAGGCAGGCAGGCAGGCAGGCAGGCAGGCAGGCAGGCAGGCAGGCAGGCAGGCAGGCAGGCAGGCAGGCAGGCAGGCAGGCAGGCAGGCAGGCAGGCAGGCAGGCAGGCAGGCAGGCAGGCAGGCAGGCAGGCAGGCAGGCAGGCAGGCAGGCAGGCAGGCAGGCAGGCAGGCAGGCAGGCAGGCAGGCAGGCAGGCAGGCAGGCAGGCAGGCAGGCAGGCAGGCAGGCAGGCAGGCAGGCAGGCAGGCAGGCAGGCAGGCAGGCAGGCAGGCAGGCAGGCAGGCAGGCAGGCAGGCAGGCAGGCAGGCAGGCAGGCAGGCAGGCAGGCAGGCAGGCAGGCAGGCAGGCAGGCAGGCAGGCAGGCAGGCAGGCAGGCAGGCAGGCAGGCAGGCAGGCAGGCAGGCAGGCAGGCAGGCAGGCAGGCAGGCAGGCAGGCAGGCAGGCAGGCAGGCAGGCAGGCAGGCAGGCAGGCAGGCAGGCAGGCAGGCAGGCAGGCAGGCAGGCAGGCAGGCAGGCAGGCAGGCAGGCAGGCAGGCAGGCAGGCAGGCAGGCAGGCAGGCAGGCAGGCAGGCAGGCAGGCAGGCAGGCAGGCAGGCAGGCAGGCAGGCAGGCAGGCAGGCAGGCAGGCAGGCAGGCAGGCAGGCAGGCAGGCAGGCAGGCAGGCAGGCAGGCAGGCAGGCAGGCAGGCAGGCAGGCAGGCAGGCAGGCAGGCAGGCAGGCAGGCAGGCAGGCAGGCAGGCAGGCAGGCAGGCAGGCAGGCAGGCAGGCAGGCAGGCAGGCAGGCAGGCAGGCAGGCAGGCAGGCAGGCAGGCAGGCAGGCAGGCAGGCAGGCAGGCAGGCAGGCAGGCAGGCAGGCAGGCAGGCAGGCAGGCAGGCAGGCAGGCAGGCAGGCAGGCAGGCAGGCAGGCAGGCAGGCAGGCAGGCAGGCAGGCAGGCAGGCAGGCAGGCAGGCAGGCAGGCAGGCAGGCAGGCAGGCAGGCAGGCAGGCAGGCAGGCAGGCAGGCAGGCAGGCAGGCAGGCAGGCAGGCAGGCAGGCAGGCAGGCAGGCAGGCAGGCAGGCAGGCAGGCAGGCAGGCAGGCAGGCAGGCAGGCAGGCAGGCAGGCAGGCAGGCAGGCAGGCAGGCAGGCAGGCAGGCAGGCAGGCAGGCAGGCAGGCAGGCAGGCAGGCAGGCAGGCAGGCAGGCAGGCAGGCAGGCAGGCAGGCAGGCAGGCAGGCAGGCAGGCAGGCAGGCAGGCAGGCAGGCAGGCAGGCAGGCAGGCAGGCAGGCAGGCAGGCAGGCAGGCAGGCAGGCAGGCAGGCAGGCAGGCAGGCAGGCAGGCAGGCAGGCAGGCAGGCAGGCAGGCAGGCAGGCAGGCAGGCAGGCAGGCAGGCAGGCAGGCAGGCAGGCAGGCAGGCAGGCAGGCAGGCAGGCAGGCAGGCAGGCAGGCAGGCAGGCAGGCAGGCAGGCAGGCAGGCAGGCAGGCAGGCAGGCAGGCAGGCAGGCAGGCAGGCAGGCAGGCAGGCAGGCAGGCAGGCAGGCAGGCAGGCAGGCAGGCAGGCAGGCAGGCAGGCAGGCAGGCAGGCAGGCAGGCAGGCAGGCAGGCAGGCAGGCAGGCAGGCAGGCAGGCAGGCAGGCAGGCAGGCAGGCAGGCAGGCAGGCAGGCAGGCAGGCAGGCAGGCAGGCAGGCAGGCAGGCAGGCAGGCAGGCAGGCAGGCAGGCAGGCAGGCAGGCAGGCAGGCAGGCAGGCAGGCAGGCAGGCAGGCAGGCAGGCAGGCAGGCAGGCAGGCAGGCAGGCAGGCAGGCAGGCAGGCAGGCAGGCAGGCAGGCAGGCAGGCAGGCAGGCAGGCAGGCAGGCAGGCAGGCAGGCAGGCAGGCAGGCAGGCAGGCAGGCAGGCAGGCAGGCAGGCAGGCAGGCAGGCAGGCAGGCAGGCAGGCAGGCAGGCAGGCAGGCAGGCAGGCAGGCAGGCAGGCAGGCAGGCAGGCAGGCAGGCAGGCAGGCAGGCAGGCAGGCAGGCAGGCAGGCAGGCAGGCAGGCAGGCAGGCAGGCAGGCAGGCAGGCAGGCAGGCAGGCAGGCAGGCAGGCAGGCAGGCAGGCAGGCAGGCAGGCAGGCAGGCAGGCAGGCAGGCAGGCAGGCAGGCAGGCAGGCAGGCAGGCAGGCAGGCAGGCAGGCAGGCAGGCAGGCAGGCAGGCAGGCAGGCAGGCAGGCAGGCAGGCAGGCAGGCAGGCAGGCAGGCAGGCAGGCAGGCAGGCAGGCAGGCAGGCAGGCAGGCAGGCAGGCAGGCAGGCAGGCAGGCAGGCAGGCAGGCAGGCAGGCAGGCAGGCAGGCAGGCAGGCAGGCAGGCAGGCAGGCAGGCAGGCAGGCAGGCAGGCAGGCAGGCAGGCAGGCAGGCAGGCAGGCAGGCAGGCAGGCAGGCAGGCAGGCAGGCAGGCAGGCAGGCAGGCAGGCAGGCAGGCAGGCAGGCAGGCAGGCAGGCAGGCAGGCAGGCAGGCAGGCAGGCAGGCAGGCAGGCAGGCAGGCAGGCAGGCAGGCAGGCAGGCAGGCAGGCAGGCAGGCAGGCAGGCAGGCAGGCAGGCAGGCAGGCAGGCAGGCAGGCAGGCAGGCAGGCAGGCAGGCAGGCAGGCAGGCAGGCAGGCAGGCAGGCAGGCAGGCAGGCAGGCAGGCAGGCAGGCAGGCAGGCAGGCAGGCAGGCAGGCAGGCAGGCAGGCAGGCAGGCAGGCAGGCAGGCAGGCAGGCAGGCAGGCAGGCAGGCAGGCAGGCAGGCAGGCAGGCAGGCAGGCAGGCAGGCAGGCAGGCAGGCAGGCAGGCAGGCAGGCAGGCAGGCAGGCAGGCAGGCAGGCAGGCAGGCAGGCAGGCAGGCAGGCAGGCAGGCAGGCAGGCAGGCAGGCAGGCAGGCAGGCAGGCAGGCAGGCAGGCAGGCAGGCAGGCAGGCAGGCAGGCAGGCAGGCAGGCAGGCAGGCAGGCAGGCAGGCAGGCAGGCAGGCAGGCAGGCAGGCAGGCAGGCAGGCAGGCAGGCAGGCAGGCAGGCAGGCAGGCAGGCAGGCAGGCAGGCAGGCAGGCAGGCAGGCAGGCAGGCAGGCAGGCAGGCAGGCAGGCAGGCAGGCAGGCAGGCAGGCAGGCAGGCAGGCAGGCAGGCAGGCAGGCAGGCAGGCAGGCAGGCAGGCAGGCAGGCAGGCAGGCAGGCAGGCAGGCAGGCAGGCAGGCAGGCAGGCAGGCAGGCAGGCAGGCAGGCAGGCAGGCAGGCAGGCAGGCAGGCAGGCAGGCAGGCAGGCAGGCAGGCAGGCAGGCAGGCAGGCAGGCAGGCAGGCAGGCAGGCAGGCAGGCAGGCAGGCAGGCAGGCAGGCAGGCAGGCAGGCAGGCAGGCAGGCAGGCAGGCAGGCAGGCAGGCAGGCAGGCAGGCAGGCAGGCAGGCAGGCAGGCAGGCAGGCAGGCAGGCAGGCAGGCAGGCAGGCAGGCAGGCAGGCAGGCAGGCAGGCAGGCAGGCAGGCAGGCAGGCAGGCAGGCAGGCAGGCAGGCAGGCAGGCAGGCAGGCAGGCAGGCAGGCAGGCAGGCAGGCAGGCAGGCAGGCAGGCAGGCAGGCAGGCAGGCAGGCAGGCAGGCAGGCAGGCAGGCAGGCAGGCAGGCAGGCAGGCAGGCAGGCAGGCAGGCAGGCAGGCAGGCAGGCAGGCAGGCAGGCAGGCAGGCAGGCAGGCAGGCAGGCAGGCAGGCAGGCAGGCAGGCAGGCAGGCAGGCAGGCAGGCAGGCAGGCAGGCAGGCAGGCAGGCAGGCAGGCAGGCAGGCAGGCAGGCAGGCAGGCAGGCAGGCAGGCAGGCAGGCAGGCAGGCAGGCAGGCAGGCAGGCAGGCAGGCAGGCAGGCAGGCAGGCAGGCAGGCAGGCAGGCAGGCAGGCAGGCAGGCAGGCAGGCAGGCAGGCAGGCAGGCAGGCAGGCAGGCAGGCAGGCAGGCAGGCAGGCAGGCAGGCAGGCAGGCAGGCAGGCAGGCAGGCAGGCAGGCAGGCAGGCAGGCAGGCAGGCAGGCAGGCAGGCAGGCAGGCAGGCAGGCAGGCAGGCAGGCAGGCAGGCAGGCAGGCAGGCAGGCAGGCAGGCAGGCAGGCAGGCAGGCAGGCAGGCAGGCAGGCAGGCAGGCAGGCAGGCAGGCAGGCAGGCAGGCAGGCAGGCAGGCAGGCAGGCAGGCAGGCAGGCAGGCAGGCAGGCAGGCAGGCAGGCAGGCAGGCAGGCAGGCAGGCAGGCAGGCAGGCAGGCAGGCAGGCAGGCAGGCAGGCAGGCAGGCAGGCAGGCAGGCAGGCAGGCAGGCAGGCAGGCAGGCAGGCAGGCAGGCAGGCAGGCAGGCAGGCAGGCAGGCAGGCAGGCAGGCAGGCAGGCAGGCAGGCAGGCAGGCAGGCAGGCAGGCAGGCAGGCAGGCAGGCAGGCAGGCAGGCAGGCAGGCAGGCAGGCAGGCAGGCAGGCAGGCAGGCAGGCAGGCAGGCAGGCAGGCAGGCAGGCAGGCAGGCAGGCAGGCAGGCAGGCAGGCAGGCAGGCAGGCAGGCAGGCAGGCAGGCAGGCAGGCAGGCAGGCAGGCAGGCAGGCAGGCAGGCAGGCAGGCAGGCAGGCAGGCAGGCAGGCAGGCAGGCAGGCAGGCAGGCAGGCAGGCAGGCAGGCAGGCAGGCAGGCAGGCAGGCAGGCAGGCAGGCAGGCAGGCAGGCAGGCAGGCAGGCAGGCAGGCAGGCAGGCAGGCAGGCAGGCAGGCAGGCAGGCAGGCAGGCAGGCAGGCAGGCAGGCAGGCAGGCAGGCAGGCAGGCAGGCAGGCAGGCAGGCAGGCAGGCAGGCAGGCAGGCAGGCAGGCAGGCAGGCAGGCAGGCAGGCAGGCAGGCAGGCAGGCAGGCAGGCAGGCAGGCAGGCAGGCAGGCAGGCAGGCAGGCAGGCAGGCAGGCAGGCAGGCAGGCAGGCAGGCAGGCAGGCAGGCAGGCAGGCAGGCAGGCAGGCAGGCAGGCAGGCAGGCAGGCAGGCAGGCAGGCAGGCAGGCAGGCAGGCAGGCAGGCAGGCAGGCAGGCAGGCAGGCAGGCAGGCAGGCAGGCAGGCAGGCAGGCAGGCAGGCAGGCAGGCAGGCAGGCAGGCAGGCAGGCAGGCAGGCAGGCAGGCAGGCAGGCAGGCAGGCAGGCAGGCAGGCAGGCAGGCAGGCAGGCAGGCAGGCAGGCAGGCAGGCAGGCAGGCAGGCAGGCAGGCAGGCAGGCAGGCAGGCAGGCAGGCAGGCAGGCAGGCAGGCAGGCAGGCAGGCAGGCAGGCAGGCAGGCAGGCAGGCAGGCAGGCAGGCAGGCAGGCAGGCAGGCAGGCAGGCAGGCAGGCAGGCAGGCAGGCAGGCAGGCAGGCAGGCAGGCAGGCAGGCAGGCAGGCAGGCAGGCAGGCAGGCAGGCAGGCAGGCAGGCAGGCAGGCAGGCAGGCAGGCAGGCAGGCAGGCAGGCAGGCAGGCAGGCAGGCAGGCAGGCAGGCAGGCAGGCAGGCAGGCAGGCAGGCAGGCAGGCAGGCAGGCAGGCAGGCAGGCAGGCAGGCAGGCAGGCAGGCAGGCAGGCAGGCAGGCAGGCAGGCAGGCAGGCAGGCAGGCAGGCAGGCAGGCAGGCAGGCAGGCAGGCAGGCAGGCAGGCAGGCAGGCAGGCAGGCAGGCAGGCAGGCAGGCAGGCAGGCAGGCAGGCAGGCAGGCAGGCAGGCAGGCAGGCAGGCAGGCAGGCAGGCAGGCAGGCAGGCAGGCAGGCAGGCAGGCAGGCAGGCAGGCAGGCAGGCAGGCAGGCAGGCAGGCAGGCAGGCAGGCAGGCAGGCAGGCAGGCAGGCAGGCAGGCAGGCAGGCAGGCAGGCAGGCAGGCAGGCAGGCAGGCAGGCAGGCAGGCAGGCAGGCAGGCAGGCAGGCAGGCAGGCAGGCAGGCAGGCAGGCAGGCAGGCAGGCAGGCAGGCAGGCAGGCAGGCAGGCAGGCAGGCAGGCAGGCAGGCAGGCAGGCAGGCAGGCAGGCAGGCAGGCAGGCAGGCAGGCAGGCAGGCAGGCAGGCAGGCAGGCAGGCAGGCAGGCAGGCAGGCAGGCAGGCAGGCAGGCAGGCAGGCAGGCAGGCAGGCAGGCAGGCAGGCAGGCAGGCAGGCAGGCAGGCAGGCAGGCAGGCAGGCAGGCAGGCAGGCAGGCAGGCAGGCAGGCAGGCAGGCAGGCAGGCAGGCAGGCAGGCAGGCAGGCAGGCAGGCAGGCAGGCAGGCAGGCAGGCAGGCAGGCAGGCAGGCAGGCAGGCAGGCAGGCAGGCAGGCAGGCAGGCAGGCAGGCAGGCAGGCAGGCAGGCAGGCAGGCAGGCAGGCAGGCAGGCAGGCAGGCAGGCAGGCAGGCAGGCAGGCAGGCAGGCAGGCAGGCAGGCAGGCAGGCAGGCAGGCAGGCAGGCAGGCAGGCAGGCAGGCAGGCAGGCAGGCAGGCAGGCAGGCAGGCAGGCAGGCAGGCAGGCAGGCAGGCAGGCAGGCAGGCAGGCAGGCAGGCAGGCAGGCAGGCAGGCAGGCAGGCAGGCAGGCAGGCAGGCAGGCAGGCAGGCAGGCAGGCAGGCAGGCAGGCAGGCAGGCAGGCAGGCAGGCAGGCAGGCAGGCAGGCAGGCAGGCAGGCAGGCAGGCAGGCAGGCAGGCAGGCAGGCAGGCAGGCAGGCAGGCAGGCAGGCAGGCAGGCAGGCAGGCAGGCAGGCAGGCAGGCAGGCAGGCAGGCAGGCAGGCAGGCAGGCAGGCAGGCAGGCAGGCAGGCAGGCAGGCAGGCAGGCAGGCAGGCAGGCAGGCAGGCAGGCAGGCAGGCAGGCAGGCAGGCAGGCAGGCAGGCAGGCAGGCAGGCAGGCAGGCAGGCAGGCAGGCAGGCAGGCAGGCAGGCAGGCAGGCAGGCAGGCAGGCAGGCAGGCAGGCAGGCAGGCAGGCAGGCAGGCAGGCAGGCAGGCAGGCAGGCAGGCAGGCAGGCAGGCAGGCAGGCAGGCAGGCAGGCAGGCAGGCAGGCAGGCAGGCAGGCAGGCAGGCAGGCAGGCAGGCAGGCAGGCAGGCAGGCAGGCAGGCAGGCAGGCAGGCAGGCAGGCAGGCAGGCAGGCAGGCAGGCAGGCAGGCAGGCAGGCAGGCAGGCAGGCAGGCAGGCAGGCAGGCAGGCAGGCAGGCAGGCAGGCAGGCAGGCAGGCAGGCAGGCAGGCAGGCAGGCAGGCAGGCAGGCAGGCAGGCAGGCAGGCAGGCAGGCAGGCAGGCAGGCAGGCAGGCAGGCAGGCAGGCAGGCAGGCAGGCAGGCAGGCAGGCAGGCAGGCAGGCAGGCAGGCAGGCAGGCAGGCAGGCAGGCAGGCAGGCAGGCAGGCAGGCAGGCAGGCAGGCAGGCAGGCAGGCAGGCAGGCAGGCAGGCAGGCAGGCAGGCAGGCAGGCAGGCAGGCAGGCAGGCAGGCAGGCAGGCAGGCAGGCAGGCAGGCAGGCAGGCAGGCAGGCAGGCAGGCAGGCAGGCAGGCAGGCAGGCAGGCAGGCAGGCAGGCAGGCAGGCAGGCAGGCAGGCAGGCAGGCAGGCAGGCAGGCAGGCAGGCAGGCAGGCAGGCAGGCAGGCAGGCAGGCAGGCAGGCAGGCAGGCAGGCAGGCAGGCAGGCAGGCAGGCAGGCAGGCAGGCAGGCAGGCAGGCAGGCAGGCAGGCAGGCAGGCAGGCAGGCAGGCAGGCAGGCAGGCAGGCAGGCAGGCAGGCAGGCAGGCAGGCAGGCAGGCAGGCAGGCAGGCAGGCAGGCAGGCAGGCAGGCAGGCAGGCAGGCAGGCAGGCAGGCAGGCAGGCAGGCAGGCAGGCAGGCAGGCAGGCAGGCAGGCAGGCAGGCAGGCAGGCAGGCAGGCAGGCAGGCAGGCAGGCAGGCAGGCAGGCAGGCAGGCAGGCAGGCAGGCAGGCAGGCAGGCAGGCAGGCAGGCAGGCAGGCAGGCAGGCAGGCAGGCAGGCAGGCAGGCAGGCAGGCAGGCAGGCAGGCAGGCAGGCAGGCAGGCAGGCAGGCAGGCAGGCAGGCAGGCAGGCAGGCAGGCAGGCAGGCAGGCAGGCAGGCAGGCAGGCAGGCAGGCAGGCAGGCAGGCAGGCAGGCAGGCAGGCAGGCAGGCAGGCAGGCAGGCAGGCAGGCAGGCAGGCAGGCAGGCAGGCAGGCAGGCAGGCAGGCAGGCAGGCAGGCAGGCAGGCAGGCAGGCAGGCAGGCAGGCAGGCAGGCAGGCAGGCAGGCAGGCAGGCAGGCAGGCAGGCAGGCAGGCAGGCAGGCAGGCAGGCAGGCAGGCAGGCAGGCAGGCAGGCAGGCAGGCAGGCAGGCAGGCAGGCAGGCAGGCAGGCAGGCAGGCAGGCAGGCAGGCAGGCAGGCAGGCAGGCAGGCAGGCAGGCAGGCAGGCAGGCAGGCAGGCAGGCAGGCAGGCAGGCAGGCAGGCAGGCAGGCAGGCAGGCAGGCAGGCAGGCAGGCAGGCAGGCAGGCAGGCAGGCAGGCAGGCAGGCAGGCAGGCAGGCAGGCAGGCAGGCAGGCAGGCAGGCAGGCAGGCAGGCAGGCAGGCAGGCAGGCAGGCAGGCAGGCAGGCAGGCAGGCAGGCAGGCAGAAGGCAGGCAGGCAGGCAGGCAGGCAGGCAGGCAGGCAGGCAGGCAGGCAGGCAGGCAGGCAGGCAGGCAGGCAGGCAGGCAGGCAGGCAGGCAGGCAGGCAGGCAGGCAGGCAGGCAGGCAGGCAGGCAGGCAGGCAGGCAGGCAGGCAGGCAGGCAGGCAGGCAGGCAGGCAGGCAGGCAGGCAGGCAGGCAGGCAGGCAGGCAGGCAGGCAGGCAGGCAGGCAGGCAGGCAGGCAGGCAGGCAGGCAGGCAGGCAGGCAGGCAGGCAGGCAGGCAGGCAGGCAGGCAGGCAGGCAGGCAGGCAGGCAGGCAGGCAGGCAGGCAGGCAGGCAGGCAGGCAGGCAGGCAGGCAGGCAGGCAGGCAGGCAGGCAGGCAGGCAGGCAGGCAGGCAGGCAGGCAGGCAGGCAGGCAGGCAGGCAGGCAGGCAGGCAGGCAGGCAGGCAGGCAGGCAGGCAGGCAGGCAGGCAGGCAGGCAGGCAGGCAGGCAGGCAGGCAGGCAGGCAGGCAGGCAGGCAGGCAGGCAGGCAGGCAGGCAGGCAGGCAGGCAGGCAGGCAGGCAGGCAGGCAGGCAGGCAGGCAGGCAGGCAGGCAGGCAGGCAGGCAGGCAGGCAGGCAGGCAGGCAGGCAGGCAGGCAGGCAGGCAGGCAGGCAGGCAGGCAGGCAGGCAGGCAGGCAGGCAGGCAGGCAGGCAGGCAGGCAGGCAGGCAGGCAGGCAGGCAGGCAGGCAGGCAGGCAGGCAGGCAGGCAGGCAGGCAGGCAGGCAGGCAGGCAGGCAGGCAGGCAGGCAGGCAGGCAGGCAGGCAGGCAGGCAGGCAGGCAGGCAGGCAGGCAGGCAGGCAGGCAGGCAGGCAGGCAGGCAGGCAGGCAGGCAGGCAGGCAGGCAGGCAGGCAGGCAGGCAGGCAGGCAGGCAGGCAGGCAGGCAGGCAGGCAGGCAGGCAGGCAGGCAGGCAGGCAGGCAGGCAGGCAGGCAGGCAGGCAGGCAGGCAGGCAGGCAGGCAGGCAGGCAGGCAGGCAGGCAGGCAGGCAGGCAGGCAGGCAGGCAGGCAGGCAGGCAGGCAGGCAGGCAGGCAGGCAGGCAGGCAGGCAGGCAGGCAGGCAGGCAGGCAGGCAGGCAGGCAGGCAGGCAGGCAGGCAGGCAGGCAGGCAGGCAGGCAGGCAGGCAGGCAGGCAGGCAGGCAGGCAGGCAGGCAGGCAGGCAGGCAGGCAGGCAGGCAGGCAGGCAGGCAGGCAGGCAGGCAGGCAGGCAGGCAGGCAGGCAGGCAGGCAGGCAGGCAGGCAGGCAGGCAGGCAGGCAGGCAGGCAGGCAGGCAGGCAGGCAGGCAGGCAGGCAGGCAGGCAGGCAGGCAGGCAGGCAGGCAGGCAGGCAGGCAGGCAGGCAGGCAGGCAGGCAGGCAGGCAGGCAGGCAGGCAGGCAGGCAGGCAGGCAGGCAGGCAGGCAGGCAGGCAGGCAGGCAGGCAGGCAGGCAGGCAGGCAGGCAGGCAGGCAGGCAGGCAGGCAGGCAGGCAGGCAGGCAGGCAGGCAGGCAGGCAGGCAGGCAGGCAGGCAGGCAGGCAGGCAGGCAGGCAGGCAGGCAGGCAGGCAGGCAGGCAGGCAGGCAGGCAGGCAGGCAGGCAGGCAGGCAGGCAGGCAGGCAGGCAGGCAGGCAGGCAGGCAGGCAGGCAGGCAGGCAGGCAGGCAGGCAGGCAGGCAGGCAGGCAGGCAGGCAGGCAGGCAGGCAGGCAGGCAGGCAGGCAGGCAGGCAGGCAGGCAGGCAGGCAGGCAGGCAGGCAGGCAGGCAGGCAGGCAGGCAGGCAGGCAGGCAGGCAGGCAGGCAGGCAGGCAGGCAGGCAGGCAGGCAGGCAGGCAGGCAGGCAGGCAGGCAGGCAGGCAGGCAGGCAGGCAGGCAGGCAGGCAGGCAGGCAGGCAGGCAGGCAGGCAGGCAGGCAGGCAGGCAGGCAGGCAGGCAGGCAGGCAGGCAGGCAGGCAGGCAGGCAGGCAGGCAGGCAGGCAGGCAGGCAGGCAGGCAGGCAGGCAGGCAGGCAGGCAGGCAGGCAGGCAGGCAGGCAGGCAGGCAGGCAGGCAGGCAGGCAGGCAGGCAGGCAGGCAGGCAGGCAGGCAGGCAGGCAGGCAGGCAGGCAGGCAGGCAGGCAGGCAGGCAGGCAGGCAGGCAGGCAGGCAGGCAGGCAGGCAGGCAGGCAGGCAGGCAGGCAGGCAGGCAGGCAGGCAGGCAGGCAGGCAGGCAGGCAGGCAGGCAGGCAGGCAGGCAGGCAGGCAGGCAGGCAGGCAGGCAGGCAGGCAGGCAGGCAGGCAGGCAGGCAGGCAGGCAGGCAGGCAGGCAGGCAGGCAGGCAGGCAGGCAGGCAGGCAGGCAGGCAGGCAGGCAGGCAGGCAGGCAGGCAGGCAGGCAGGCAGGCAGGCAGGCAGGCAGGCAGGCAGGCAGGCAGGCAGGCAGGCAGGCAGGCAGGCAGGCAGGCAGGCAGGCAGGCAGGCAGGCAGGCAGGCAGGCAGGCAGGCAGGCAGGCAGGCAGGCAGGCAGGCAGGCAGGCAGGCAGGCAGGCAGGCAGGCAGGCAGGCAGGCAGGCAGGCAGGCAGGCAGGCAGGCAGGCAGGCAGGCAGGCAGGCAGGCAGGCAGGCAGGCAGGCAGGCAGGCAGGCAGGCAGGCAGGCAGGCAGGCAGGCAGGCAGGCAGGCAGGCAGGCAGGCAGGCAGGCAGGCAGGCAGGCAGGCAGGCAGGCAGGCAGGCAGGCAGGCAGGCAGGCAGGCAGGCAGGCAGGCAGGCAGGCAGGCAGGCAGGCAGGCAGGCAGGCAGGCAGGCAGGCAGGCAGGCAGGCAGGCAGGCAGGCAGGCAGGCAGGCAGGCAGGCAGGCAGGCAGGCAGGCAGGCAGGCAGGCAGGCAGGCAGGCAGGCAGGCAGGCAGGCAGGCAGGCAGGCAGGCAGGCAGGCAGGCAGGCAGGCAGGCAGGCAGGCAGGCAGGCAGGCAGGCAGGCAGGCAGGCAGGCAGGCAGGCAGGCAGGCAGGCAGGCAGGCAGGCAGGCAGGCAGGCAGGCAGGCAGGCAGGCAGGCAGGCAGGCAGGCAGGCAGGCAGGCAGGCAGGCAGGCAGGCAGGCAGGCAGGCAGGCAGGCAGGCAGGCAGGCAGGCAGGCAGGCAGGCAGGCAGGCAGGCAGGCAGGCAGGCAGGCAGGCAGGCAGGCAGGCAGGCAGGCAGGCAGGCAGGCAGGCAGGCAGGCAGGCAGGCAGGCAGGCAGGCAGGCAGGCAGGCAGGCAGGCAGGCAGGCAGGCAGGCAGGCAGGCAGGCAGGCAGGCAGGCAGGCAGGCAGGCAGGCAGGCAGGCAGGCAGGCAGGCAGGCAGGCAGGCAGGCAGGCAGGCAGGCAGGCAGGCAGGCAGGCAGGCAGGCAGGCAGGCAGGCAGGCAGGCAGGCAGGCAGGCAGGCAGGCAGGCAGGCAGGCAGGCAGGCAGGCAGGCAGGCAGGCAGGCAGGCAGGCAGGCAGGCAGGCAGGCAGGCAGGCAGGCAGGCAGGCAGGCAGGCAGGCAGGCAGGCAGGCAGGCAGGCAGGCAGGCAGGCAGGCAGGCAGGCAGGCAGGCAGGCAGGCAGGCAGGCAGGCAGGCAGGCAGGCAGGCAGGCAGGCAGGCAGGCAGGCAGGCAGGCAGGCAGGCAGGCAGGCAGGCAGGCAGGCAGGCAGGCAGGCAGGCAGGCAGGCAGGCAGGCAGGCAGGCAGGCAGGCAGGCAGGCAGGCAGGCAGGCAGGCAGGCAGGCAGGCAGGCAGGCAGGCAGGCAGGCAGGCAGGCAGGCAGGCAGGCAGGCAGGCAGGCAGGCAGGCAGGCAGGCAGGCAGGCAGGCAGGCAGGCAGGCAGGCAGGCAGGCAGGCAGGCAGGCAGGCAGGCAGGCAGGCAGGCAGGCAGGCAGGCAGGCAGGCAGGCAGGCAGGCAGGCAGGCAGGCAGGCAGGCAGGCAGGCAGGCAGGCAGGCAGGCAGGCAGGCAGGCAGGCAGGCAGGCAGGCAGGCAGGCAGGCAGGCAGGCAGGCAGGCAGGCAGGCAGGCAGGCAGGCAGGCAGGCAGGCAGGCAGGCAGGCAGGCAGGCAGGCAGGCAGGCAGGCAGGCAGGCAGGCAGGCAGGCAGGCAGGCAGGCAGGCAGGCAGGCAGGCAGGCAGGCAGGCAGGCAGGCAGGCAGGCAGGCAGGCAGGCAGGCAGGCAGGCAGGCAGGCAGGCAGGCAGGCAGGCAGGCAGGCAGGCAGGCAGGCAGGCAGGCAGGCAGGCAGGCAGGCAGGCAGGCAGGCAGGCAGGCAGGCAGGCAGGCAGGCAGGCAGGCAGGCAGGCAGGCAGGCAGGCAGGCAGGCAGGCAGGCAGGCAGGCAGGCAGGCAGGCAGGCAGGCAGGCAGGCAGGCAGGCAGGCAGGCAGGCAGGCAGGCAGGCAGGCAGGCAGGCAGGCAGGCAGGCAGGCAGGCAGGCAGGCAGGCAGGCAGGCAGGCAGGCAGGCAGGCAGGCAGGCAGGCAGGCAGGCAGGCAGGCAGGCAGGCAGGCAGGCAGGCAGGCAGGCAGGCAGGCAGGCAGGCAGGCAGGCAGGCAGGCAGGCAGGCAGGCAGGCAGGCAGGCAGGCAGGCAGGCAGGCAGGCAGGCAGGCAGGCAGGCAGGCAGGCAGGCAGGCAGGCAGGCAGGCAGGCAGGCAGGCAGGCAGGCAGGCAGGCAGGCAGGCAGGCAGGCAGGCAGGCAGGCAGGCAGGCAGGCAGGCAGGCAGGCAGGCAGGCAGGCAGGCAGGCAGGCAGGCAGGCAGGCAGGCAGGCAGGCAGGCAGGCAGGCAGGCAGGCAGGCAGGCAGGCAGGCAGGCAGGCAGGCAGGCAGGCAGGCAGGCAGGCAGGCAGGCAGGCAGGCAGGCAGGCAGGCAGGCAGGCAGGCAGGCAGGCAGGCAGGCAGGCAGGCAGGCAGGCAGGCAGGCAGGCAGGCAGGCAGGCTTGCCTGCCTGCCTTGCTCGTCTTGCTCTTGCGCATTATATTAACTGCATGTTGAGCGCATTCCAGTGACAGATAGATGTGGTGATGCTCACCGAACACCGCATGCGCAGCTTTGGCGAGCACTTCGCTAGTGTTTGACGCGATGCATATCTTCCTCTGTGTCCATCATTACTTGGCGTTTTTGTCCGATTAGCCGTTTATATTTTGTTTTCTGCACTTTTTTTCTTTTACGTCATCGAACACTAGTAATGTCTGCATTGTAATTTGATAAGGATATAGGAAGTACTTGGCAGAGCATTATTACGCGCAGGGTATTACAATAGGGAAAATATTGAATAACTAGAAAGTCACCAGGGAGACAGGACATGGGACGTGCACACTACAAGAAGAGCACACCGTTTGGGGCGTATCTTGTCTCCAAACAATAATCATCATTTGTCGTGCTTGCGTTTGCTTTCTTGAAAATTCAGCGTTGGCTTTCTTTCGTGTCATGTATGCCTGCACATAACGCGCATGCCGTTCTTGACCTCGAACAACCCGGCGCTCGGCGTTAAAGATAGGAAATGCACGCAGGACAGATGACAATTATAGTTTAGGGTAAAGGCACGCCTCAAAGGGTACAATTTTTTTCCTAGGGTACGGTGGTCTGTGATAGTAATCAGCCTATTTTACGTGAACAGCATTGTGAGGGAGTAGGGGCCTCCTTATCTGGCGTACAATAATGTTGCTATCATCATCATCACCACCATCATCATCACCAAGGCCAGTCCCATCGATCTCCACTTACACTTGTAGAGCTGACTCTTTCCTGTGTCTGCATATTCCATAGTCGATCACACCACCCAAGGCATCTGCCGTCCCCGTCTGCGTCTCCCTATCCTTCGACACCGTTCCGTAACTCTAATAGAGCACCGGTTATCACCTCTATATATGCATTATAGGACTAGTTAAATTCCAATTTTTTCTCTTAATCTCAACTTGAATATCAGCTATAGTCTCGTTTTCATTCTAATTCACATTGTCTTTGTCCTCACGCATAACGTGCGGCCTTTCCGTTCCATCCGTTTCTGTTGCCATATAGTTGAGTTCTCATTTTTTTGAATGCTCACTGTTAAAGCTCCACAAGTTAGCACTGGAAAAATGCCAATAATGTATACGTTTCTGGTCGGGTGCCGCTCATAACTTGGAGAGAGTCTGGTACTTGCCTTCCAGGCTAATATTTATGTGTCTAGGAATCTCTTTCTTGTGATCCGGGTCGGCTGCTGCTACTTTACGTACTTTGGCACAGCTTCTGTACATTGACTAACTACTAACCACAAATTCTTGTCGTCTTGCATGGCCTATGAACATATTTTATCATTTTGCATCTTCAAACCCAGCTTTAGACTTTGCCGGCTCATGGCCTCAATGATGCTTGGCGAGGTAACTACAGTGTTGCAGAATTGAACCTGTCATCTGCAAACCATAGGCAACTGAGATAGTCCCCAGTTGATCGCCAAGTCGAATTCTTTCCCAGTCTTACAGGCTGAGCGCTTTCGAACATTCAGTAAACAGTGAGAACGATATTTATGACAACTCTAGACGGTGATAGAAACAAGCATCCCGTATATCGTGGGGTGCTTCAAGGAGGTGTGCTGAGCCCAACTTTATTTAATGTCGTTCTCGTTGGTACTTGTCAAAAAACTCGCTGGCGCAGTCTCGGTCTCTGTGTACGTAAATAACGTCTGCATATGGACCACGTGCTTAACTGACTTGCAAGTACAAATGAACCTACAGCGTGCAGTGTCAGTAACGTCGACATACATAAATAGTTGTGGACTAGAGCTCTCATCGAAAAGGAGTGTAGCCACGCCATTTTCACGGAAGTCCATGGGCTGCTATCAGTTATGATTGATAAAAAAATTATACCTTCGGAAACCCACGACAAGTTTCACGGAGTCACCATCGACTGTGACCGATCTTGGTCGAGGCACATTTCTGCATTAAGAAAAAAGCTGGACAGCTTCGCTTAAGTCATTCGACGTATGTCTGAAAAATCGTGGGGGCCATCCATATCATCTCTTCTACAGCTTTACCAGGCACGCTTTGTTGGATAGCTCCGCTACAGTGTGCCTGTACTTTCTCAGATTAGTGCATCTGCCGTCCGCACATTTGAAAGTGCTCAGGCTCGCACACTAAGAATTTTTTTACGGCTACGACGATGTGCTTCCACATGGGGTACTATTGCAGAGGCATGCCCGTACCCAGCTCGAATTTATCCACAACGTGACCCAGTGCGAGTGCATGTAAGGCTACTGACGAGGCACGGGAATCATCCACTGACAAACGTCACAAGTATACTGCCTGAACCAGCCTACTCAGAAGCCGTGTTGTCGCAGCAACATCTACAGTCGTCGGACTTCGCGCCGCATGACGTACTGGCAGTTACACTCTGGACTGTTTCAAAGCCGAGTGTGAGACTCGCAACCCCCGGAATAACGAAGAAGTCGAAAATCCAGCTTGCTGGGCTTAAACATTTTGTGTTATCCTACATTGCTTACAGGTACGGACACACCGAACATGTTCTTGTAGATGGTTCTCTAACACAGGTCTCTTCCGTGGCAGCTTACACTGTACCCGAAATGGGGATCACGCAACTGTTGAAGATAGGACACAGAACATCGCCAACAGCAGCTGAGTCGACCAGCGTTCGAGAAGCAGTCCGCTGCATACTGCAACAATGCCTCGAGAAGCGGTCAGTTATGCGTTTTTTTAAATGACAAAGCATAAGGTGACCTGTACTTGTTTTCAGCTCTTTCAATTGTAACTGCGCTGGCCACATTGACCAGTAGCATCAGGTCGGCGCCCTAGCACTTCCCACTTTTCCGAGCCAGCTTTTCCTCTAGAGTTGATTATATTAAATCTATGCCCTCTGAGTCTTTCTGCGTTAGACAAAAAGTATTGCTTGCTAGAATTCTTCATAAAGTTAATACTTAATTATTATAATGACATAGCTCTTTTTATGTAATACTTTGACAATTAATTATTCATACCTGCAGCAGTAGACACTTTAAATCCCATGTGCAAGATGCTTATTAAATTTTATCCTAATATAGTTTTAAAAAATGATAACAGTTCTTTCACCGCCTGATTCATGGCCGATCCCCCAGTGTGGGTTGTGCTATTTCACTTGACAACACGAACAAGAACCAAATCGAAGATGGTTACGGTCTGCCTATACGCCTATATACCATTATAATTCTAGAGCTCGGCTCTTTGGCGCCCGTTCCTGGGTTGAGCGTCGCCGTCCCTCGGCGTATAAGCACGCGAACACGCTAGGGCCTTCATCGTCGTCGTCTGCTTCCACAGCTGCCTTCGACCGGGCTCATCATGCCAGCGTTCCCATACTGCGCCTCCCTCTGCGAAGGCGCTGACGGCACTGGACCACTGCCAGTCAGTCCGCTGGTTTCGGTGTCAAATTCTTTGTCTCAATATATCGCGAAATGAAAACATGTATGCAGCTGTGCTCAAATGTCGTATTCGGGAGTGTCGTAATAGTCGGACATTTTCCCATTCCATTCCATTCCATTCTAACTCGATCAACGACTGACGCTTCCTTTTATTTCTTTTAAAAGTATGAAAGCCCATTCACCTTGTTTCACTTCTCCATTACTTATTAATCTTTTATTTGCAGTTCTACATTTTCAAGTTCAATTTTCTGAATTCCTTAGCTGTGCGTGCAACCACCCGAGCCTTGACCCATCCCCCATAGGTATAGTATACTAGCCATGTTTTGAAGGCGCATGATCATCATCATCATCATCATCATCATCATCGTCGTCGTCGTCGTCATTATCATCATCATCATCACTGCGGCGTTCCATTCTTTTCTGCACGAGACATCTCGCAAGAACGCGTTCCGCCTCTGGAGAGGACGATGACGACTTGTGCGTTATTCTTCTGGTTTAGCGCAAGGTCCATCGCCGCCGCTCGAGCTGCCTTAGACCTGTAGCTGCTGGCGCCTCTACAGCTGCAGCTTAACGCTAGTATTTTCGGCTCCTCCTGAAGTTTTTATGCTGCCGTGTTCCCTCCGCAGATGTGCTGCAGACTCCACCGTTGCCCTCTCTCACGTCTTTGTCGTCCCAGCCAGCATGCGAAGCATGGTTGGCCTTGCCCCAGTTCTAGTCTGTTGCCGCAACATCTGAGCTGCCAACTGCTACCCAACGAAAGACAGCGCGGCGCACCAGGCCCCCGTGGGCTTGGAGGTTTCCAACGCAGCCGCTTTGCGCCGCGGCCACGATCCAGCCCAGTCACCAGTCGTGAGAGCTGTCAACGCTTCAGCCACGAAGCCCCCGCAGGATTGTGCCACCATCACTTAGATTGCATAGGTGAAGTCCCTCACCACGAGCGGTATCTAGTGGTGGAACCTTGGTGCGTCGTGTTTTCGATGGGTGATTTTCACCGGTTGCCGTTTTGTGTGTTCTCGGTGAGAACCCTCACCCGTCTGCGACCGGTAGTCGGCCTGCTCGGCCTCACGGTTCTGGCTGCGCTCGCCCCGTCCGCGGGGTCCTGGAGCAACCCATACCTGCTCGTCCAACATCAAATCTACGAGAAACACCAGGAGGTGCTCGCCAAGGACCCGTCCAAGCGGGCCACGGGCGAGCAGCGAAAGGACGACGAGGAATTGCTCGACTTCATCAAGGACTACCTGTTCAAGCGGGGCGGCGCGGCAAAGCTGAACAATCGCACTGCAAACGGCCGGGCGCAGTTCGTCGGCGTCGACACCGGCGGCGCCAGAGGCAGCGCGAACGGGCCGGCGGCTTCGGGTGGCGTGGTCGACGCCAAGGACAGCGGCCAGTCCGACCAGCGGTACATGATGCACATCATCATGTTCCGACTGGAGAATGTGAGCCACCCTGCCATCGCTGCGGTGGCCAGAAACGCGCGGCCATTGGCGATGCACAAGAAGGGCGACTACGCGCCCCAGGAGCCAAGCCACAGAGAGCACCACGCGAACGGCAGCACCGGCGAGTCACACGCGGGCCATCGCAGCGACAACGCCACGCTATTCGCGCGACAATGGAGTGGCCGGTCCAGCGTCGCGTGCAGGACAGCTCACCCGACCCACGTGACCACCGCTCGCACGGACTCTCCGGCTTCGCCGCCGCGGAGGGCTGCTGCTGTTGCTGCGGACAGCTGCCACCAGCCTGAAACGGCCAGGAGAACCACCACCACCACGAGACGCACCACTACTAAGACGACGACAACAACGACGACCAAGAGGACCACGACGACGCCAAAGCCGACGACGACGACCACCACCAAGAGTACGACGACGTGCCCACCGACCACGGTGGCCGTGATTGGCTACGAGCGACCGCCACCGCCGCCCACAACGAAGCCGACCGCTACGTCAACCACGACGACTACAACTCCAAAGCCCTATCTGCACTGTCATCCGTACATGGTCATCAAACTGCGCGAAGTAAAAGGAACCCTTCGCGTGTCGGTCGATCGCATCTTGCCGCAGGTATACCTGCTGCTTGCCAACGGCACAAACCCAGACAGAATGCAGCTGACACGGAATATGTCCTCGTGTCTGCCAGAATATCGCTTTTGGATGCGCGGCGGCTCGTCGGAAGCGGCGGCTGACGGTGCGAGTGGCTGCGCATCGGGCTCCCAACTCAACGGCAAGAAGAAGAAGCGGCAGCAGCAGGAACAGTCTTCTCGTTCGCCACGAGTGCCGGCGTACACGGCCGAGACGGCGGCGCTCAAGCGCGAGGTAGCCAGCAACCTGATGCGCGTGCTATGCACCATCCGGGCACTGGACGCCATCGCCCAGAAACCTCAGCACGACGAGCAGCAGCAGGAGGAGAAGGTCCAAGAACAGGACCCGGAGTCCGAGTCCGAGCAGCAGGATTCCTTCGAACTGGTGGCGCCCGACACGGCGGTGCAGATCGACCAGCTCCTCAGGCGCCGGGACAAGTCGCAACGGCTCAGGTTGCCGAAAAAGTGGACCACCGAGTACCCTGACGAGCTGAAGGAGAACCAAGCCGAGGAGGGTGACCTGCACCAGTTCAGCATCCTGCTCAAAAAGGCGCTTGATAAGCTGAGCGTCTCGCCTGACGCCAAGACCAGGACGACGACGGCCAAGCCCCGCAAGGCCGCCGTCTACAGATAGTGGCTCGGCCTCCGAGACGTGCGTGCCTGCTGCGATCCCCGACTATGGACGGGTCGTGTTTCACCAGGCCCAGCAAGTGCGCACTACCTGGCTTCCTGTAGCGCTGCTGCTATACTTGCGTTAGCGTGTACTGGTTAGTGCCTGCTCTACCTAAAACTTAAGCTTAAAGGTGTGGGGACTACGCATTTCTGGTGAGCATACATGGGGACACAGTATGTGTGTCGACTCAGCGAGCCAACCACTCTGCTGGTTATGAATCCATGGGGGCTCGAGTTGTGGGGGATAACGGTGCCACCTGACTCGTTCAGATGGTGTCATCTAAGTACCTGTCCAGCCTCGCGGCGCATCGTTATATTATTAGTTTATTTTTTTGTATATCGTGTCATTCAGGGGCTGATGCCACAGCGTCATGTGATCGGCGTCACGATGTCATGAGAATAGCCTATTCGCACTCTTCTGCGCTTAGGGGTAGCCTCTGTACAGCCTGCGATCTTTGATCGCCAGGTGTTCTAGCCGACGCTGACTGAATATCTACCGCTACAGCTTGGTATTTTTGTTTTTAATTGCCTTTTTATCTTTATAGTTTAAGTGTAAGCGTTAATTTCTGTAAATAAATGTTAACGAATTTTCGTTCATATTGTGTTCGAAAGCGTAGAACCAGCAAATTTTCTTCCCCGGATTCTCTGTAATACACAGAATCTACAATTTTAATCTCATTCGCCCTAGTATTTAGATGATTTAGCTGTTTCAAAGCGAATCAAGTAAAATAGAGGATGCGATGAACATGCTTAAACGCAATTTTTCAAAAAGAGAATAATGAAGCTAGCAGCTTACCAAATATCCGCGTTATTATATCCGCATATCCGCAATATCCGCAAGTGTTATTCTACCAGTTGCTCTTCCAAGCGGATTCGATACACAATGCTGTCAACGTTCATAGGAGGGGCCGACAAAAGAAAAATCCCTCACGGATCATATATAGGCTTATTACCTAAAATTTGCTAGCATAATTTTCAATCGTTAAATGTTAGCCTGCCTGTGCCAAGCGGGTGTTTGTGGTTTGCAGTAAGCTCATAACAATTCAGCTTTTAAGCAGATTAAAAGGCTTCATTTAATGCACGAATGCCCGAAGAATTTTGCTCTACCTTGCTAAAACAACCGAAACCATGCGTGCCATGAGCGCCCATAACTGCGCCTTAAAGCGACGCTAAAGAAGATAGCAAGTCGAGCCAGACTGAAAAGTTGGGTTTCCGTAATAAGCAGTTTGTTATTCCTTGGGAGGACAGAGCATTTGCAACCGAAAAAATGACGGAAATAGAAAATTGGCATGGTACATCACATGGTACATTCCATGTGATGTCCTCACTGGCTGATTCATAGAGAGCGACAGAGGGGAAGGACACGTGAGGTTTACGTCAACTCGTCCAATTCAAATTGAGGAGCAGCAGGTCGAAATTTTCTCCGCAACAAAGTCGTATACTGGCACACAGAAGACGATGAAAGACTTCTAGGCGAATAATCTAGGGGAAGGGGAAGTGCACGTGAGGTTTACGTCAACTCGTCCCATTCAAATTGAGGAGCAGCAGGTCGAAATTTTCTCCGCAACAAAGTCGTATATTGGCACGCAGAAGACGATGAAAGACTTATAAGGCGAATAATCTACCAATTTAACTTGGCTTAATAATTTCCTTCAGTGTCTTTTTAAGTTGCTCCACCTGTTGACATGATGTGGCGCCTATTGAAATGATTCCTATGTCCCATATTCCGTGTGTATAAACACGTATGTGGATTGTCCAGGATCCTGTAAGTAAACCCGTTTGTCTACACAGAAAGCCATGTCACACTATAAGAATATGTTTTGGTTCGGGGCACAAGGGTCTTTTATTGCGAGAGCACTTATATATACATCCCAGGCGCATTCTTGCCGTCGGCGCCACTGTCTCCGCCGTCGCCGTGATGTTCCGTCAAGGTCCACGGGCGATAACACCGCCGCGCGCCTTATGTTGTTTCTGCGAGTGAAAGCGTGCGAGGTTGAACCGTCGATCGCAGCTGAATCTCGCGCGCTGTTACGTTTCGCCTACGACGCGCGGTATAGCCGGCGCGGATGCAGCAGACGCCGGGGCTTCATTCAAAGCGGCGGACATTTTGGCCCGTTCAGCGCTTCCGCAACGCCTCCCCACCAAGCGCGTGCAGGCATGTTTCAATGCCACGTGTCTTCAAGTGTGCGTGTGTGTGCATGTTGGTGCCCACGCTTGTCAAAGCGCGGCAGCCGGGGAGAGGAGCTCCCCAAGTGTGAAGCGAGGAGGTCTGACCGGCGCCGGCCCGGCGGATGCGTCACCTTCTTGTCTCAACGTGTCTCTCAGCGTGTCCGTGCCCCGCCGTCACGTGGCCTCATCCCGAGACGTTCCTTCTTGCCCTCACCTCCGAGAATATAAAAGCAGCTGCCCCCGGACGCCAAGAAAGAGGCTCCGATTTCTTCTGTTGAGTAACGTGCTCTCCCGTCTCTCCACTTCGGTCGACATGACCGGCCGCTCTTTTGCGATGCTAGAATAAACAAGTTGTTCTGTTAGCAGTCGACTCAAGCTTTGCCGGGACCTTCGGATGCTTCCAGTTGTGCCCCAGGCCGCCAGGCCAACGCTACCCTTGGGGCTTGCGCCCTAGGTGCAACAGCGCACAAGGGAGCAAAGCGGGGAGGAATCGCGCCGTCTCCCGTCGCACGCAAGGAACAAGGGGGCGGGGGGGGGGGGGTAAGGGGGCGTTGTACTTCGGACACGACGTGCGGCCGCGAGCGGTCGCCCGAGCTTTATCTTTTTCACTTTCCATTTATTATACTTATACCCTCAAGGCCTGTCAAGGCGTTACAGAGCGGAGCGGGGATCGGGGAGTGATTAGATAAGAAAATACAGTATAAAAAGCACAATTTGGCAAATAATTCGGCAGGAATACAATGAGTCGGGAAAAAAAGACGCTATTACAAAATAAATATAAGATATACAGGAACATGAAACCGCATTCTCCTGAGTAATGTTGTCTAATTCATCACGAAGCAAGGAACTATCGCTGAGGAACACAATGTTTGCGAGGAGGCCGTTCCACTCTAGTGACTTCCGAGGTATGAATGGCTGGGAAGGTGTATTTGGACTGCAAGAAGGAGCGTGAACCTTGTAAGAATGATCTATGAGACGGTTTGCGTAGTGTGGAGTATGAATGAATACATCATACAGTGTTGTATATACTGTGAAAAATTTTGTGAAATAATGATAAACAAAAAACTTTACTTCGAGCTGCAAGAGATGGAAGAGAAAAGCCAGTTCTTATGGCTCTTACGCTGGCAGTTATAATTCGAAAGAATAAAACGAGCAGCGTTATTCTGAAAAAATTATAACGCGTTAATTAAGTTTATGTTTTTGGGATCCCAGACTGCTGTAGCATAATCTAATTTCGGATGTATTAATTTCTTTAAAGCAACAATTTTAAAGAGTCTGGAGCCTTAAAAAGTGTCGCCTTAAGTAGCCAAGAGCGCAATTAGCATTGTTCACTACATTATTAACGTGAGTTTCCCAGGTAAGGTTGAATTCGATATGAACTAAGTACTTGTACGAGTTTACTTGTTCTAAAGGAAGGTTACTTAAGTAGTGTACCTAAGAGGAGTTAGCTGTCCTAGATACATGCATAGCTTTACACTTAACATTTAATTCTATTAGCCTTATACTGCACCAGTTAGATATTATATGTAGGTCGGATTGAAGACGGTTAGTATCACAATCTGTAGTAATTTCTCTAAAGAAAGCACAGTCATCAGCGAAGAGATGGATGTTAAAAGTAACTTGCGAACGAAGGTCGTTAATATAGATTAAGAACAACAAAGGACCGAGAACCGATCCTTGGGGCACTACGGAGGCAATAGAGCACATCGGTGAATTGTAGCCTTTAGCATTAACGTATTGTGAGCAATTAACAAGAAAGAATTCGATCCGTTTTAAATTATTAGCATCAATATTGAAATGAGGTAGTTTCTGGATTAGAAGTTTGTGACAGACTTTATCGAATACTTTTGAAAGTCTAAAAAAAATGCAGTCAGCGCATGATGAGCGATCAAGAATTCGATGCAACTGATCAGTGAAAGTTACGAGTTGAGTCTCACATGTGTATGGTTTCCTAAAGCCATGTTGGGCAAGTAAAAAAATGCATTGCCTTCAAGAAAGTCGGCGAGGCTTATGAAAATAATGTGTTCTAGCAGTTTGCAGCACTTGCTGGTAAGTGAGGTGGGGTGGTGTATTTAGTTGCTGAGTTTCTATTACCAGATTTCTGGAAAGGAACCGCCTTTCCAACCTTCCACTGACGAGGCAAAGCGCCTGTGTTGGGTTACTGCTGAAAAATTTTGGTTGGGTTAATATACCTGTACGCAGAAGTGTTAAGAACTTAGTGTTAGTTGAGTCGAAGCCATATGAAGAATTGTAGTCAAGCTTGTCAATAAGAGCTGCATGCCTGATAAAATCTTGAAACCGATATCTGCTTTGGTAGTAGAGTCTATAGGTGGACGGACGGCTCGTAGCTTTGCGTGTGCTGTGTTCTCACCACAAAGTTTGCGTTGAAGCGATAGACAGCACGAAGGTCACTTCGCTCGCTGCTGCTGCCGCACTTCCTCACGCCAGCCTTTTGACAGCGAGTGTCCGCGGTCATCGAAAGGGATATGTGTGCATGTTTGCCTGTGCGTGCTGACACCATGCTTGTTAATTTAGTCAGTAAGCGAGTGTTTACAAGTTTATACGGCCGATAAAACTACTATCCTTACTTCGTATGGACGTCTACTAATTTGCTATCGCAATAGACGCTTCGCCTTCCGGGCGAGCTGCCACTTTTTCTCCTTCTTTTTTTTTAAGGTTGTGGGAAATCACGTACCGCCTCCCGCTTTTTTATGCATATCGCGCAAGTACACTTATGACCTCACCGTGCGTCGTCCTGAAAGGGGACAGCGTAGCACAAGACGCTTGCACTGGAGAGTGCTTTGGGCGCCTGTGCGTACTTCTGCCGGTTTCGCCGATTATCGCCGCTATAAGACGCTAAAATGACGCCTGATCGACGCTTGGATGACATAGTTAAATATGCGGGAGTATTGGGTTTTGGTCACATGGCAGAGGCCGGAGTGCCGCCGGTGCACTCGTCCGGCGGAGACTTCGTTTACACGAACTCGATGCGAACGAGCTCGTGTGGAGTCAGATTTAGTCGGGTTGGGTCACTACGCGTTCGTGCATTTCGCTGAACGCGTGAGTGAGTCAACCCACCTTCTGTAGGCGAGTCGAGCCACGCTTCTCCCGACGCTGGTCGGAGGCGTATATGTTCTTCCGCGCCGATAAAACTGCCGATATAGCCAGTGGCGTAGTAAGGATGGGGGAAGGTGCCAGTTTGGGGGGGGTGGGGTCATATATGTCTGAAGATCCCCCTCTCTCCGCCGGCTTGACTGGACCAGCAGCCCAAGCTCATGTACCCGATGTACCAGATGTCTGGTGTAGCAGTTCTGCGGAAACACGCAAGGTGGAGAGAAGTAATGAATAAGGGGAAATGAGACATCCACCACATCCACTTTCCACTTTCGAGGAACCCGTATGGGTTTCCTTTGTAGCAATTGCTACGAACAGGTGGATGTCTCATTTTCCCTTTATTCAGATGTCTGGTGCCGCACAATGGTCCGCGCAGCAGCTTTTGTCAACATCCTACGTAATAATTGCACGAATGTTCGGGCTAAACAATTTAATTCGCCAATTGGGCGCTAAACTACTCGCCTCAGCGGAACGTTTCATGTGTGGTGCGCTCTTGTGGTGTGCTCATGCTCGGAGCGGGCCGTCGCTAAACATACATTCTGGCGATATGGCTCTTGTGTCCCTCTTAATTCCGTTCAGTCCACGAAGATAGGATGCCTTAAATAACTGTAATTAGGAATTATAGAGGAAACATTGCAATTCAGGAATTGAGTATTGAAAGTGATGTTATTACCTGGACAAAAGCTTCTCTAAAAAAAATCGTCTTGGGTGCCAAAGGCTGCAGTATACTTTGGCACTGCGGGTGGCCCGGTATAGCAGTACCGAAAGAAAAAAATATTGAACAGAGACGTTGATCTTCTGCACTCTTAGACAAAGGTACACCCTTTGGAGTGTATATTTGCCACACAACGATAATCGTCATCTGTCTTGCCCGCATTTCCTTGAAAACGCTGCGCTGGTTACTTTCCTGACGGGAATGCTATGTCATGCATAGCATGCTGATAACGCGCATGCCGTTCGTTACTGGAAAGTACCGGACTCGCCGCGTTAAAGAAAGGAAATGCGGACAAGAGGGATGACGATTACTGTTGTGTGGCAAATATATACCCCAAAGGGTGCAACTCTTTTTAGAGTGTAGAGTGTATCCTCTCCACTCATTGCTAAAAAATTACAACCTTCGGGGCTTATCTTGTCCCACAACGATAATGGTCATCTGCCTTCGCCGCATTTCCTTTCCTTAACGCTGCGAGCCCGGTACTGCCAAGTCACGAACGGGTGGCGCCTTATCAGCGTGACACAGCATTCTCGACGGGAAAGTAGCGAACGCTGTAAGGAACGGCCTGCACAGGTGCCGACATCCAGTTTTCTCAGCCAGCTGCAGCTGCGAGCGTGGCGAGCTTCTCCGAAGAGACCCTGGAAGCCTTCACCACCTGCCGCGGTGACTCGTTTCGAAGGGACGATGATGTGCCGCGTCAACCCCCCTCGGCGCCGCTATGACTAAACGCGGTCGGCGGTCCAAGCATTGTTCATGAATTCGCCGTGTCCGCTGGTTGAAGCAAGGGAGCCTCTGGAAGATATTTTGCGCGGCCGTCTCACGGGGCTTAAAAGTCAGGGACGGACGCGGTGGCCATTGTCTGCGGGGTCAACACTGGGTTGAAGAGGCCTCTGCCCGCGCCAAGCCCCAGTGTCTCCAAGAACCCCCTCACCTCGGCGTGGTCAGTAAAACCTTTGTGGAAGTGTGTGTAACCCTCCTCCAAAAAGGCGGGTCGACTGCGATGACGTTGGACCGTTTTCCCACACCTAGGGATCTAGGGAAGATGGAGTGTTGATAAGCAGCTGTTGTGCGGCTGCTGAGTGTGCATTCCTCTTACAGTCATGTTAAACTGAAGAACTGTAACGTTCTCATGTAAATACTGTAAATAAATCCCATATTCCTCGTTCTCGATAAGGACAAGTCTCTCCCCTCAACAACGTCCTCAGCGTGGATAAGTTGGACGACGGCATATGGGCCAGCTACCATCGAATTCATGCCCGACTCCAATCCTGACAACTGGTTACGAACGGTGGGATTGAGCCCCCAATCCTAACAACTGGCTGACAGCGGTGAGACGGACTTTGCGACGTGGTGCTGTGTCTGCGGTGAGTGCTTGGTTCTTGCTTTGACTCTCTAGGCTGCATTTTGTGGTTGTTCTGTTTAGAACAGTATGGAAGCTAGATTGTTGATTGTTAGCTAGGTTGTGTTTTCCTAGGTAGGTTTAGCGAGCAGGACCAAGGCAGTAAAGCAGCAATCATGGAGTTAAGGACACTGCTGAGAGACGAGTTGTTGATTGTTGGTGAGGAAATGGGCCTAGAGCTACGCAAGGAAATGCTAAAATCGGAATTATTGCAGCTAATTTCCGAACAGGCCAGTGAGGAAGACATTGAAATTGGGTTACAACTTTTTAGGAAAAGAGACGAACGGGAAAGAGAAAAGGGGACAGAGAAAGAGAGGAACGCGAGAAAGATCGCGAATTAAGAAAAATGCAACTTGAACTTGAAAGCAAACGTTTGGAGTTGTCCCAAGGAAGTGAAGGGGCTCTGGGACGATAAAGTGAGGCAGAATCATACCGCATGGACAGGCTATTAAAGCCATTTGAGGTCGGCAACGACATAGGCTTGTTCCTGGGAAATTTTGAAAGGACTTGCGAGAAGATGAACTCCAGTCCGAGTACGTGGCCACAGCGGTTGCTGTCTATGTTGCCGTGTGAGGCTGCCGAAGTAATCGCCAGACTCAGTGCGCAGGATGCATATGATTATGCGAAAGTTAAGGCGAGTCTTTTGAAAAGGCACCGCCTTTCAGCCGAAGTTTTTCGGCAGAGGTTTAGAAGCACAGGCAAGAAGGATAGCGAGGGATATCCGGAGTTTGCATATAGCTTAAAGGCAAATCTAGTTAAGTGGCTGAAAAGCGCGGAAGCGTACGACAGCAGAGACATGATCATTGAATGCACGTGCCTAGAGCAGTTCTACAAAAGCATCCTCCAAACTGTGAAACTGTGGGTGCAAGACAGAGGGAATGTAAACACTCTGGAAAGGGCGGCTGAATTAGCCGAAGAGTACGCAACGCGTAGAAAGCTGAACGCCGAGGACGGAAATTGGGACAGTCGAAATGAACCGCGGAAACCATTTCCGTTCAAAAGGGGTTCGCAGACTGAACGACGGGACCCTGCAGACGTGGAGGAAAAGCCCTCAGAAAAGAGCGAGGAGAAATCAAACGGGGAAACAGTACCAAAAGAGCAGAAAAGAAAATTCGAATCTTTCAGACCGATCCGCTGCTATAAGTTCCACAAACTGGGACATATCGCTGTAAACTGCGCAATGCCTAGCGTAGTTTTCTCCTACGTGGATGAAAAAGACGAGAATATGGAACTTTTAAGCCATTACCCAGGTAGCACATAAAGTCTTGAAAACGTCGTATTAAGGGATTCAACGTCTGAAACGGATTTTTGACCAAAATCGACGCATCAAAGACGTTCCAAACAAGATAGCTTAAAAACGAGGGGCGAATACGTTTTGATAACGTTGGAAGCCAGGCAGCTTAAAAACGAGGGGTGAATACGTTTTGAAAACGACTCAAGGCGCCACCGCCACGCCACGGCGCGTCAGCCTCTTTAGCGGCTTCTACAATATTCAACAACCCATCAACGCGATCCAACCTTGCGCAAGGTGGCGATACCGTCGTCAAATCATGTGACCAAGGTGGCCACGTGATTCGTGATGCCGGGCAGCCGGGCGAGCCGGGCATAGTCGCGTCGTCATGGCGTCGTCGCGTCACCGCACTCACATTGCGCTGTGGTGTGTTTGCGGCTGTTCTGAATGTGCTGCCGCTGCCCTTTGCTATGTAAGTGTTGCAGTGTTTTACTGTCAAGAAAACGATATTCTGTGATCAGTTTGGGTTGTGCGACATGTTTGTGTGGTTTTAATTTGGAAATCAGTAGTGTTTTCAATTGTTTTGTGACCAAGGCCGCCATGTTATTCGTGAAGCCGGGCATAGTTGCGTTATCGCACTCGCATGGCACTATGGTCTGTTTGCGACTGTTCTGAATGTGCTGCCGCTGCCCTTTGTCATGTAAGTGTTGCAGTGCTTTGCTGTCAAGAAAACGACATTCTGTGATTAGTTTGGGTTGTGCGATCTGTTTGAGCCGAGCATAATAGCGTTATCGCACTTGCATTGCGCTGTGGTATGATAGCGGCTGTTCTGAATGTGCTGCCGCTGCCCTTTGTCATGTAAGTGTTGCAGGGTTTTGCCGTCAAGAAAACGACGTTCTGTGATTTGTTTGGGTTGTGCGATCTGTTTGTGTAGTTTAATTTGGAAATCAGTAGTGTTTTCAATTGGATGGCGCAGAATGGAGGGCACTAATCAGCTCTTCAAGTTCATTGTCATGTTATGTGAGGCGCCTTTTCACTGACGCTGTAATTAAGGCGTTAAGGGCAGTATAAGGACGAAAGTTAGAGGGACGAAATCGTGCCTATGTGTCCCTAGCGTCGGGATCGGCCGCTATGCGTGAACCTAACAAGAAAGCATTTTGCAGAATGCGAAGAAAGGCGGCAAAATTTCTGCCTTGCCGATCTCCGCAATAGAGCCGTCATCGTGGTATTTTAGCCTCCCGTTTAGCAAGAGTGTTGCAGACAAGGGAACTGGTTCAAACAGGCTTTTTTTTTTAATGATTCACTACTATATAGTGTGGTATCCCAAAAGGTGAGGTCAAGTGCTCGTCCTATTTTCTTCCCTCGCGCTACAGCGCACTGACAGAATTTTTGCGTGCACCATACCGTGCTTTTATCGTTTGCGCTTCAGGTTCTCGATTGTGTTTTTGCACCCTTCACCCACGTGATGGGTATTTCATGGTATTACCGGGTACCATATGTGTCCGTATATTGTGTCCAATATATGAAACGGCCAAATTCGATTTTATTTGACGCCTCAAATGGTAATAATGTATTGAGTCCCTTGTAGCTTTGTGCTTGTTATCAATTTTACTATTTGGCGAATGGATACAGCATGTACGCTGCATAACTCGCGTGTGGATACTGCATACGTGTGTCGAGTATGCCCTTGGTATAAAATAACTTGTATGCTTTAGGTAGTACGATTGTTTGCAGTTTGGGACATGTGTCGGAATGTACGCTGTGCGCGCGAAGCTGTGCGCGCTGTGCGGAATGTACGCCGTAAAGCGCGAAGGGCGCTGTGCGCCCTTCGCGCTTTACGGCGGCCTGCCGAGTTCATGCGGGTGCCATGTGTGCGCATGGAGTTCGCGAAGCGCTCTCGCAGTTTATATATATATATATATATATATATATATATATATATATATATATATATATATATATATATATATATATATATATATATATATATATATACATGTGTTCTGTTTGCGCGCTTCGTACAACAGGACATGTCGCAGTTCTTTGTACTTAATTGTGCAACAGATTTTCCTAGCGTACGTACGTCTGTGCATTATTTGATACCGGTTTCACACGGGGCTCTTTTAGCCGCTATCCAGTCCGTTACGAATCGAATTTCTCGGTCGTGATTGGCTCCTCTGCGCAAGATACGAGAGTGAGCCAGTCGCATCTATAATTTCGATCCGGATCGGGCGTGATCGCGATCGAGAGTGCATGGTCGTGTGACACCGGTTTTACACATGCCTCCCACATAGGGAACACTTTAAGTTTAATGCTACTGAGTGAAGAGCAAGTGCATATATATGCCAGTGGTGGTATGTGGGCAAGTCTTTCTGGTGAATCCAATACTTGTGCGTTCAAAACATATCAATTACCAGCGTAGTGCATCAATGTGTCTACTTCGACAAAATGGAGCACCAGTGCAGATATCTGAGCATACCTGTCCAGGGCAGCGTGTCTACATTTAAACCACTACCAGCATGTGCGGCAGTTCTATTTCCAGCAGCGCGACTGCGCAATAATCAGTACGGTGCTCTCAAGCTGTTTATCTACGAAGCTCTGCCTGGACTGTGTGCCAAATATTTTTGGACGTGAAAGTGGGGGTGAATTGGTAAACATCAGTGGAACTGTGCCTGGACTTCGTGGCAAATGTTTTTGGATGTGAAAGTGTGAGTGAACTGGCAAAGAATAAAAATATTAATTTGCTCTGGGCTACCTGTGTTAAACGTTTTTCTCATTCAGAATGCTTTTTTTTTTACTTTAGGAGACTGGAGATATGCGCAAAGTGTGACATGTCAGTGTGCTAATTAATGTATTTGCTGGTTTGCAAATTATTCGTTGCAACTTTGTTTTTGCCAGAGAGGTACAACTTTGCCTCTTGTAAAGGGCTTTTTAGATAAAACACTTACTATTTATTATGACCATTGCTTCCTTTGTTACACAAACGCAGCTTCCAGTGCATTCCAGCTTATTTCCATGTTTATGCAAGTTTCTAATATGAGGCTTGCATATTCATTTCTCACGTTCTGCAGTGGCAAAATGCAGTATTACTGTCTCATTGTTCGCTGTACTACAGTGGTGTTCACTTGTTACACTGAATCCCCCGTTTAAGTATTCTGTACTAATTTCACTTTTTGCTTTTTTGTTGTATGGTTATTTTTTCTCGCCATTACCTTCTTTGATATATCCTAAAGGCAATATTTCCAATTTTGCATTGTTCCCATTTTTTTTATTTCTGTCACAGGATTGTTTTATGATGGTATGCGGTGGCATTTCTTTTTGTGCTCTTTTCAAATGTCTAGCTGATTGGTAACATTGCTTGGAGGCAGTTACCATCCAATTCATATTCTTGCATTTTTCAGTCTACTTCTTCCATTCGCTCCGATGTCACTTCTGCATAACTCTAGTCCATCTAATAGCACGTGCACTTTACTATGATAAATTAGACACTTTAGTACACTCCAGGTTTTTCTGTTCATTTTTGTATGTGTACTTGGAATTTTGTTTATGTGCTAGTGAATGTTCACTTTCGAGTTCATTACGAATCCTTTCTGCGACTTTTGTCATTGTTGATGTACCTTTACTTCTATTTGCATTTCCCACACAGTTTGTTTGAACCTTGCATAAGCATTGCATTTTAATAAAGTGTTTTTGCTTGGTCACAATGTTCTCATTTCATGCACTCTTGGCATGAAGGGCTTGGTCTGGCCACCTGCCATGATGTGGCCATTTGTTCTTTGCAGGATGTCATTCCCATTGTGGTTGTAAGCATCGTAGCTTACTGAAGGCGGTATTAAGGATTTATTATTCTTAACAGGCTCATTTTCGTGCGACTTGTTAGAGGATGCGCCGGTCATGCGGGGAACAGTGCTTGGCACTGCGCCATGGCTCTTACAGTCAACACCGACGCTTCTACTCATCTGGGGCGCGATTGGAGATCGTTGTTCGAAACGCCCGATCAGTTTCACCTCACGCGATTGGCCTAGGCCGTGCCAACGGGTGCGGCTGACGACGTCTGCGCGGCATAGGCCAGTCGCGTGAGGCGAAACTAAACGCGTGTTTTGAACAACGATGTCTGATCGCGCCCGTCACCCGCGAAAGTTAGCTTCAGATGATCGTAAACCTTTTAAGACCGCTTCTAAACCAGCTTTTTGATAACGTCCTAAAAACGTTTAGAAATTGGTTACGAACAGTTTTGCCAAAGGGATTACTTGTGTCTTTCCCAATCCTATTTCTAGACCAGCTTTTCTAATACGTCTTGCAGACCTGTTCTAGATCGTCTAAAGAAAGTAATTAAGCCGGACATTAGCAGAGATATACGACGTTTTCCCGCCGAAGTTCTCTCATTCGTGTCTTCTTTAACCCGTTTTTATCGTCTTGGATAAACGCTACGAAAACGTTACATATCTCTTTTGTGCTACCTGGGTATCTTCACGACCTGTAAGTTAATCGTAAACCATGCCAGGTGCTGCGGGACAGTGCCGCCACTATGGACATCCATCTTACGTGACGGTACATGACTTCACGGGAGAAGTAACATGGATCAAAGAGGTTGTAGAGGAACACAGCATGTGTCTGCCCATGGACAAAGTGAAAATTAGTGGACCGTTCGGGGAGCTAGTGACCAAGGTTGCAGTTTCCAAATTTTTGTCGCTGCAGTACCCCTACATTTTTTCGAATCGTTCGGATCAGTTACTACGTGACAAAGGGCTTAAACTGGGAGAGGGCGAAGTACAGGCGTTGGCGCGAGACCAAGCTCGTAAAATCGCTTCGCTCTCGGCTGAAAATGCACAAGCTGCTCCAGCGGAAGTAGCAAAAGAGGTAACTTCGGTAACCGAATCCGAGCTATAGGCTCGAGGGACAAAAAAATGGTTGAGGAAAGCATGCCAGCTGACCAGCTCGATGCGAGCGTATCACTAGGGTGTCCAAGTTCACGCCTGCAGGAAGAACCTGCTGACGTAATCGAAAGCGAGACAGGGTCGTCATTATCACCGGCCTCCAAGAACTTTGATCAGCTCTTACGTGTGGACAGAGAGTCATTGGCAGCCGAGCAAAATAATTATGACAGCTTAGCTAAATTACATCACACAGCTAAAGAATGCATTGCTACACGAAACATGACGATACATGAGAGAGGAGGATTGTTGTATCGGCACTACAGAGACCGAAAGGGCAGGATTCTAGATCAGTTAGTCGTACCTACTAACTACAGGGAGGACCTTTTGAGTCTCTGTCATGGAAATGGGTGGTCCGGCCACCTAGGCATAAATAAATCAAAGGAAAGATTGCTTATGGAATACTACTGGCCTGGCTGTTTCAAAGACGTAGAAAACTTTGTAAGATCATGCGACGCCTGCCAGCGCTCGGCTAAACTAGGAGAAACATGGAAAGTTCCACTAAAGGTAGTGCCCTTAATAACAGAACCTTTCAGACGACTTGTGATAGACACAGTAGAGCCTCTACCAATAACAAAATCGGGTTACAGGTACTTGTTTACCATGCTGTGTACGGCTACAAAGTTTCCAGAAGCAAACCCTATGAAAGAGCTCAGCTCCACCGAAGTAGTAGACGCGCTTTTGACAGTATTTGCACGATTTGGGTTTGCAGCCGGAATTCAGGCTGATCAAGGGTCAGTATTCACCAGCGCACTGACTTCCACATTCTTGCAAAAGTGCGGGGTAAAGTTGATACACAGTTCCGTATATCACCCGCAATCAAATAGTGAAGAGAGGTGGCATTCAGTGCTTAAGCGAGTTTTGCGGGCGCTCTGTTACGAACACAAGGAGGACTGGGAGAATAGTCTTCCGGTCACTTTGTTTGCTGTGCGAACGTTTCCTCATGAGGATACAGGGTTCTCGCCAGCAGAACTAGTGTACGGGAGAACACTCCGTTCTCTACTGAGAATGTTAAGAGAGACGTGGGAAGAAAGAGGAGAGAGTTCAACAGTGGTTGAATATACGGGCTAAATCTGCTGGAACAGCTAAGCGCAACCCAAGAACTAGTCGAAAAGAACATGGGAGTAGCTCAAAAGAACGCCAAATTCTATTACGACAAGAATGCGAGGCTTCGTACGTTTAACGCTGGAGACTAGGTAATGATCCCCAAACCTTCAGAAAGAACAAGCTTGAAGTTCACTGGGACGGGCCCATTAAAGTGTTGCACAAACTTTCAGATAGTGACTAAGCTCTGAAAATGCTCGGTCGCAGGAAGGAGGTGAGGATATACCACTGCAATGTGATGAATCCGTACGTAGAGCGGAGCGGAGTCGTTAACTGTACCATCAAAGAGCAGGATGACACATATATATATATATATATATACATATAGTACCAAGATTAATGAGTATAAGGCGACCTCCAACTCGGAAATCAGCTTAGAAGAAGTAGTAAAACATTCCGTAAGCTCGCACGCTCATAGACCCGAGCAGCTAGATGAACTAAGAGAGCTGTTGGGAGAATATCTCAACAGATTCAGCGATCGGCCAGGTAGAACCGGTCTAATAACGCATGAAACAGAGCTGACATCAACCGAACCCGTAAGATCAAAGCCTTACAGGGAGCCTCCAAGACAGAGAGAGATTATGGAGGCAGAGATACAGCGCATGCTAGAGTTGGGAGTTATTGAGCCCGCTGAGAGTGACTACACGTCGCCGCTATTACTGGTAGAAACCCCTAACAAGGACCCTCGTCCGTGTGTTGACTACAGGGAGTTCAATGCCATCACTAGGGATCAGCTGTACCCGATACCCAATATTGAGGAACGAATTGAAAGAGTTAGCGCTGCTAAATACATTTCAACTATAGATCTCGTGCGGGGATACTGGTAAGTTCCCCTTTCAGAAAGTGCCAGCCGCTATGCCGCATTCATCTCACCAGTAGGCACTTTTCGCCCTCTCGCAGTCAGCTTCGGGCTGAAGAACGCGCCGTTTAGCTTCTCTAAGTTAATGGATGTTGTCCTAAAAGACTTGCAGGAGTTCGCCTTGCCATATCTTGATGATGTAGCAATTTGTTCGGACAGCTGGGAACAGCACGTATCGCACCTCATGCAGGTGTTCTCACGGTTGAAGGAAGCCGGCTTAACGATGAAAAGGGAAAAGTGTAGGTTTGGCTGTTCGCAGGTTACTTATCTGGGCCATGTTGTCGGCCAGGGCACTAGACAGCCGGCAGAGCTGAATATAGCTATGACTGAAGAATTTTCACAGCCGCGCACGAAAACAGACATTCGTTCATTTTTGGGACTTGTGGGGTACTATCAACGGTACATTCCGAATTACTCGCAAATGGCAAGTCCATTAACGGACGGACGCCCTCCGAAAGGGAGCACCAAGTAGCGTACACTGGGATAAGGACAAAGAGAACGCTTTCCAACGTTTGAAAACGCTATTGGTCTCTCGCCTTGTGCTTCGCGCACCAGACTACACAAAAGAATTCATAGTTCAGTGCGACGCAAGCGGCAGAGGTATGGGCGTGGTACTTAGTCAGGTCGGCGACGATAATGAGGAACATCCTATCCTCTGTGCCAGCCGTAAACTGACTGTAAGAGAGGAAGCCTACAGTGCTTCAGAGAAGGAATGCGCTTGTTTGGTTTGAGCAGCCCAGAAGTTGTCGTGTTACTTGTACGGAGCGAGGTTCATTTTCGAGACTGACCACTGTCCTCTGACGTGGCTCAATCAAATGTCACGCAAAAATGGCCGCTTGCTCCGATGGAGCCTCACTCTCCCAGAGTACAACTTCTCCGTTAGATATAAGGGAAAGTTACATAGCAATGCGGATGGTTTGAGCAGGCTCATTTGAATTCTGCGTTTCAGGGTCCCACCTAAATTTTAGGAGTGTTATTGTTTCTTTTGTTAAGCCAGGAAGATCCCCTCTCATTTAGCAGGATGCTCAATTTGTCAGCACGAAATTGCTTCAAAAATTGGCGTAGTGAAATGCAGCATTTTTTGTTTCTACACTTATGTTTTCATTGAAGCCTAGCGGGTCTAAGGTGACATCCGAGATACGTCATCTCGGCGCAGAGCTATGTTGTAGGGTTCGTTTTGCAGTTGCCGGTCCTTGTTGGATGTTTTGAGACGGTGATATCATTGCTAAAGGGGTCGCTGCAAGCCAAGGCATCACCCCCTTGCCACCAGCCGTTCTCTTCCTGCCCAGCGGTTGTCAGCGCTAGACAGTCGAGATTTTCCGGGCCATCGAGGAGCTGTTAGGAATGGCCTGTAGACGTGCCGACATGCAAAGTTTTCTCAGCCAGCTGCAGCTGCGAGCGTGGCGAGCTTCTCCGAAGAGACCCTGGAAGCCTTCACCAGCTGCCGCGGTGACTCGTTTCGAAGGGACGACGATGTGCCGCGTCAACTCCCCTCGGCGCCGCTATGACTAAACGCGGTTGGCGGACCAAGCCTTGTTCATGGATTCGCCGTGTCCGCTGTTTGAAGCAAGCGAGCCACTGGAACATATTTTGTGCGGCCGTCTCATCGTGGGCTCTCGGACACCCCAAGCTTGCCGTGAAAGTTCTGAGCTCTGGATGGCAGCGCTCCACTCTTGTTCCGTGATGCGATTGGGTCCCTGTAACGAGTGGCATCGCCAGAGCATGTGTGCGAGATTGCTAACAGCCCCGCAGTTGGGACAAGTAGAGCTAAAAGCCTCTGGAGTGATTGTATGGAAAAGGGCCAGGTTTGGATAGAACTTAGTCTGAAGCATGCGTAAGTCGACGCCAGAGGTCTAGCCAGTTTGCTATGAGGGGGAGGATAAGTCCCCCTACCCAGGTGATAGCGCTTAGTGATTTCGTTGAAAGTAGTGAGAGTGTCCCGAAACTCGAGAATGCCGGAGTCTGAGCTCGACCCTGTTCCCGCGTGGTGGGTTAGTACGCGCGCTTGGGAGTCGGCGATGCCATCGAGATTGGGAAAGTAGTCAAGCTGGGGGTCGAGGGGCGCCGGAAACTACGTGATGGTGTGCGGAGAGATTATCTTGTTCTTGACAATCATGTGATCCTCCTCAGCAATGGAACCTGAAGCGGAAGACCTGAGCGCCGATCTCAAATCAGTGAAGATCTCTGATCTGCTGTTATCTAGGAGTGTTATAGTAACTGCGACCTGCTCCGCTCTGGTTGGTGTTGAGCACTTCAGGGAAGCCGCATTCACTGTCTATTCGTTGTTATCAACGAGGGCAATGGCGAAGTTAGACGACCGTCCATATCAGGCTGCGTTAACAAAATATGCCGAGTAGGGATCGCCTTTCGTACGCTTGAGGAGTGCGAGGGCTCTTGCCTTGCGTCTGCCTACGTTGTGCTGAGAATGAACATTATGGGGAAACGGTGCGACTCGTATGTTATTCCTTTGATCATCGGAGATTTGATATTTCTGCTCTTCCATGAGGATAGCGTTGATCCAAAGAACCGCCAGGATCTTCCTTCCAGCCTGGGTACAGGGTTGACGGGACAGTTTTGCTGACTCATGGGCCTCGATTATCTCATCCAATGTGTTGTGCCCTCCTAGTTGCATAAGGAGGTCCGTGCTCACCCATAATAGAATGTCTAGTACTTTTTTATACTTTTTCTGATGAGTGTGCTTAATTTTTTCTTCTCGGAGTTATACCAATTATATGCATGGTTGTATATGACTCATGAGGAAGGCGTGGAATAACGTGAGGAGGTTGTCTTCTTGGAGGCATCCATGCTAATTCGAGACTCTGTTGATGAATCTGATCATGTTCTCAGTCTTGGCTGTTAGCTTGTTGAGCGTCGTACTGTTACTGCCATTGAATTCGATGAACATGCCCAGGACCCGAATAGTGTCTGCTACTCTGGGGATGGTACAGCCGCTTTTAGTGTAGAGTTTGATGTCTATTTCAGACAACGGTTTCCAGCCTCTCGGTTTGGGACCTCTCCTGACTGGCCTGTAGAGTAGGAGCTCGGACTTGCTCGGGAAGCATCTAAGCCCCGTATTTTCCAGGTACATCTCTATTTGATCTACAGCCTCCTGCAAGCCTAATTCAACATCTCCTTCGCTTCCTCCTGTGCACCAGATTGTGATGTCATCAGCGTAGAGCGTATGATTGATCCCTTCTATGTTGGATGTGAGTCTTACCAGTACTCACGTACGGGGCAGAAACCTGGAGGCTTACGAAAAGGGTTCTACTTAAATTGAGGACGACGCAACGAGCTATATGGAAAGAAGAATGATAGGTGTAACGTTAAGGGATAAGAAAAGAGCAAATTGGGTTGCGGAGCAAACGCGAGTTAATGACATCTTAGTTGAAATCAAGAAAAAGAAATGGGCATGGGCAGGACATGTAATGAGGAGGGAAGATAACCGATGGTCATTAAGGGTTACGGACTGGATTTCAAGGGAAGGGAAGCGTGGCAGGGGATGGCAGAAAGTTAGGTGTGCGGATGAGATTAAGAAGTTTGCAGGGACAACATGGCCACAATTAGTACATGACCGGGGTAGTTGGAGAAGTATAACAGAGGCATTTGCCCTGCAGTGGGCGTAACCAGGCTGCTGCTGCTGCTGATGATGATGATGGTGATGATGATGATGATGGAATGCCTTTGTGAGTTTCTTCATGGCAATGGTAAAAAGTGGTAAAACGACCGCTCCTTGTGGCGTGCCTCCGGGGCCCAAACTGAAATTATCGGACTTGAGGTCACGAATTTTGAGCGTGGCTTTGCGAACCCTGAGGAACGAGCTTATGTATCTGTGGAAGGCGTCCCCCAAAGTGAGCTCCGAGTTGGAGTTCAGAATGTGAGCATGGGATACTTGTCAAAGGCCTTCTCCAGGTCTAGGCCTAAGATGCCTCTTATATCTCTTGTGGTGTTGTCAATGATTTGACACTTGATGACCTTCATCACGTCCATGGATAGACAGGGTCGGACAAAATGCGATCATGTTGTACGAAAACAATGAATGAAATAAATGATAAATCAGTGGAAATGAAAATGAATGAAAAAAAACAACTAGCCGCAGGTGGGGAACGATCCATTACGCGTGCGATGCTTTTGCGAACTGAGCTACTGCGGTGCTGTTTGCCCATCCATTTCTGGGCTGTTTATGTTTTACTACTAGAACTAACATGGAAGTGTTAGCCAGTGCCACCACTTTCAAACCTTTATGGCAGATGTGTAACATCCTTTCTGCCGCAGGCGTCATGAGTACGTGATCTTTTTCGGTGAAGGCAACTGCTCAACAAATCCACACATGCTACCTGAAGGCATTATTTGACATATCGTGGCTTCATGTTTTTGAGTTGTATACACAAGAGGAAAAGTTATAATTTTTCATATGCTAGGCACACCTTGCAGTTTATGTGCATAAATGTTGCTAAAATAATAATCTCTCAGGAATGCATAATCATCCACTGTCATTTGCTGTTCTCCCTTACCTTTTCTGGGGCTTTCATTCCTGCCCTAATGCAGCCATTGTAATAGCCACATGGTGTATGTTAGTGTTTTAGCTTTGAATTCTTTTTGCTAAGTTTTGTTTGTTTATTTTTTCTCGAGATATGACGGCTCTATCTTATGAGGGCACTGTAGGCATCGTATCCAGTATTTTCAGGCAGCTTGGGTGGAAACTTCAGCACTCAAGGCCAGTGGCAGAAAATAAGCCTCGGATCTGCATGTCTACAGTGTCATTGAAGGTAACTTTAGAGGGCTGTTGACTAGGCATAAGTGCAGTGATTCTTACTCCCAAAATTCATGGTGTTCGGATTGAAACAAAAATTGATGGACACATTTTAATCAGAAAATTGTCATGCACCCAGTGTAGCTACAGTTGGGTGGATGGCAATTTTTTATAAAACTCCCTCCCCTTGCATGCAAGTTGTATAGAACTGAGTTTACACAAATTTAATTTCTTAATCGCAGAACTGTTTGTATGTAACAATGCTTCAGATATCAGCCAAAACTGCTGATACTCTGTGTTACTTGCATTGTTTGAATAGATGGTTAGGTATTCCAGAAGCTATTCGAAGCCATTCCACATGGGAAAAAACGACAACCCGTGTCATTTGCGAAGCAGCAGTCGCCAGGTTAAAGAATTGCACTTTGAAAATGGGTAAGTTGGCATGTTATCTTATGCTTATTGCTCATTTAGTTTTCATTCAGAAATTTAAACTACACAATTAAGTCAGCATTGTGTAGCATGTTACCATTTCAATAAAATTGGCTCTCGGTTCTACATAAGAATTTATAGTGCATGGGACATGATTAATATTTTGCCTCAGGGTTCTAAACTCTACTTGCATCCACTGTGACGTCTTCAAATATCTATCGACAATAGCCAGATAACGTCCAAGAATCATCTATGCACGCTGTTGCAACATCATGCTTTACTGTGGTCATACGGAAACTTGTATACATTGTGATATATTATACTTTAGACATAATAAATTTTGCGAACACCAAGTAGTTAAGCCATCAGTTATTGCAGTTCTAATTGTTCAGGGCTGCTTGCCAGCAAGATGCAAAGTGAAAGAAAGCTATAATTACTTAACTTCCAAGCAGCAAAAGAACATGGATATGCTTTGGGTGAACCTGAACAGCCATTTTAAATTATAGAGTGAATAATACCGGTCTTCTGGCATTATGCTATGCCTTCACATTTATATTTTTGGTCCGTTAATTGTGGTGATTGCTACTATTGTAGTTTTTTGCTAGTGTTTAGTCTTGTGAGGACAGCCACTGAAAAGCGAGGCTTAAAACAAGCAACTATATGCACCGTGAGTGTTAATTGAGGTCCTAAAATATTGTAATTTCATAACTGGCATAGTCTCAGTCCTTGAAAATGGTGTGTGCATTACAGAAACTGTAAGGTTATATATATACACTTGACAGCTGTCAATGGGGAACAGTATCTTTTTGGATATTGTCATCGCTATTTGTTTTAATATGTAAATATTATTTCTTAATCTTGTTTATGTTAAACATTCAACTCTTATTTCCTGATTTTACTCTAAATAAGTGCTTTTTTTTCTTCTTTTTTGACTGGCACAGATTCTTCAAAAGCCACTGGGCCTGCCACCAGCTGACATGCGTTTGTTCGTCCTCCTTAGTCCTGTGCCTTAGTCCTAGAATGTGGATGCGGGGTCACTTTTTCTAGACATGCCATTCATAGTATATATATTCTAGTCAGTCAATACAAAGCATGGCATCTCATTCGTTACCTATATATACATTTAGTCACAATCAATGCAAAGCAAGCAGATGTACATAATTTGCTAGAATAAAAATCTGTGCTTTACTGATTTTCTTGCCTCCAAAACACTGTTATACAATGCTGGTTATCAAAAAGGCATTTTACAATATTTTTACGAGATATCTTTTCAGTGTGCCTCATATTCAACACCTTTGTGTGGTGCACGTATTTTTCTTGTGTTAGCAGTACCCAAATTTCTAAAGTGCTGTTCACTTGCAAAGTGTTATTCTGTTGCGAGACTATTCATCCGTGAAGAATTTCATTTTGGTGCAGAAGTGACATAGCTGCCATATGTACACACGTTTCTGTGTCATTTACAGGCTCTCAAAATTATACCTTCAGAGATTTTATTCCAAACTGCGGAATCTATGCAGGTGCGTTCAATAATGTATGCCTTTGCAAAAGCATGCATTTAGCCCATAATACTGAATCTTTTTCAGATTAGTATATTTTTGCGTGTTTTAATTTTGAAGCTAGAACCAGTCGTATAGAATACATGTTCATTTACTAGAAACCCTGAATCCTGACACTGGTTTTAAGAAAAGCATGTCTGTACCAGTGATCTGCATTAGCGCATGATAAGCATATATAGTTAACCTTTTTTACAGTGCAGATTGCATACCAGGTGTTTCAGCGAACACTTTCACAATTTTTAAAAAAATTTATTGCCTGTGACAAATAGCACAATTCTAGTCCTTGAGCTGGTCTACTCGAAGAGGTGGACATTGGTTCCACAAAAAATTGAAATTTATAATTGACTTATTAAAAAATTATCTAATTAACGTTTTAACGAATTACCTTATGGCACATATTGCAATTTACCAATTCTAGCCGGGGAGTTCGCAAGGCGGATCCACTTGAAACGGATTTTCAGGGTGACATTATTTTCGAGAATTCCCCAAACATTGCGGAGAAACGCAACACTTTTGAGCTTCAATGCATAAAACAAGGTTTTGTTAGGAAATTGGGTGGAACGACAGTGCATTTTTACCGCCAGTTTGACGGCGCATATCTTGTAAATGGTGTCGTCCACACAATTCTTTTCAAGTGAATATGCCTTGGAGTCTCGCCCGTTGATATTGTCACATGGTAGTGACTGTGATGAACAAAGTAGCAAAACTATAAATGGCGAAACTAAATCTTTATTGGGCGAATTTGTGTCCTCAAAAGCAAATTACACTTAAAGCACAACGATAGCTGCGAACACAGTCAGCGATCGTCGGAAATCTGATCAGCGGGGTCAAGCGCGTCGGCTTTTATACATCAGTCGTCGAATGTTTCAGAGTAATTGCTGGGACCCGCAAGTGCTGGGACCCGCAATTGCTGGGACCCGCAATTGCTGGGACCCGTCCCCAAAGTTCTACACCATTCGAGTCGAGCATACAAGCACTCAGGTTACAGAAGGTTCGGCGACAGACCGCGGATGAAACCATCGATAACATTCCAGAAACGTCCGATGCATGCACGTGCATCCTGCTCTGTGCGATAACATTTGTTATGCAATGAAACGTGGTCACCCGATAAGCAAGTACACGTGTTAATATTTCTAAATTACAATATGTGCCATAAAGCAATTAGCTTAAAACTTAATTAGGGATATTTGTTAATTAGTTGATTACGCATTTCAATTTCTTCTGCAAGTAATGCCCACCACTTTGAGTAGACCGGCCAATGGACCCGAATTGTACTGTCTGCCCCCGGAAATCTTTTTTAAAAGTTTGAAAGTGTTCGATGAAACACCCGGTATTTTCTAGAGCAAGCAAAATAAGTTTTCATACACGAGTTCTACACATAGTCTAGCGAACAGCTTGCCAAGACTTCCCCAATACGAATACGGAGGGAGCATTAGCTTGGCTTCGGGAGTGCTTCTGGAGTTCTAGGGCTATTGCTCAGCTTGTACAAGCCGGATTGTAGACAACATTTTGGCTTGAACAAGCCCAAATATAGGTGTCTTCTAGATGGGTTTGTGCTACCTGGGGCACGTTGCTTGCGGAGCTCATCGTAGCTCTGGCATAGCGTAATGACGTCGTCAACCGTTTGAGGATTTTTCGCCAAGAGCATTTGGAAGGCGTCATCCTCTATGCCTTTCAGCTCATTCTTTATCTTTCGAGCTTCGGGCATAGCGGGATAGATGTGTCGGCAAAGGTAAACTACATCTTCAATGTAGCTGGTGAAGTTTTCACCCTTTTGCTGAGCGTGACCACGCAAGCATTGTTCCGCGCGAAGCTTGCGCACAGCAGGGCGGCCGAAGACTTCTTTGAAATAATGCGCAAATGCCGTCCAGGTGGAAAAGGTGGATTCATGTTCCGGAACCAGAGATTAGCGACTTTGGAAAGGTAGAAGATGTTAGTCAGTTTAGCTGTGTCATCCCATTTGTTATGAGCACTCGAGAGCCAATCCGATGTCGTGATCATCGGTGCTGCTGAAGATAGGAGGATCTCGTTGGCGGAGAGAACCGGAGCAGATAATAGGCGTTCTCTCTGCCATCGATGGGCGATGCTTGGGGATAAGCGGGCTGCGCGGCGTCCTCGGGCATGGCAGAAACAGGAGGGATCAACCTGCTGCGGAGTTCCAGGTCGGTAAAGGGCCCAGCACTTCCACCAAGTTGTCAAGAGGTGTTCTGGAGTAATTAACAAAGCTCGCAGAGAGTCACACAACTGGCAGCGAGAGGTCACACAGCTCAGGCGATCCAGGCACTCGGCTTCAACCAAGCTCGTCGTCATCGTCTTCCTTGAAGTAGTGTCTACTGCTCTTTCTTCTCCAGTATGTAACATATATTAGCCCTCATGCTCTCCTGTATTAATTCACGCATGGCACAATAGCATGGCTGCACACAATCGCCTCTTTCCATTCCAATGAAATGAACGTGGCGTATATTTGTTACCAAAATTTGCTTTAAAGCGTAATTGTTTATCATTCCTTAAGCCTCTGAGAAGTGAGGATGGATGTTCAGCCTTGCTAGTGTGGCATTTCATAGGTTCTAACCCACCATGATATTACTAAACAAGCAATAATGAAATTATGTGGTCATGCCATACCGTTAGTACAACTGAGGTGTTGCTTCCCCAAGGAGTCTCACTGCAATTTCCCCAATTTCGTAAACACTTAGGCATGTTGAAGTTATCTTCACAGCTTGTGCTTTAACACAATAAATAAACCAGATTAACACAACAGCCCAAATATTACCTTAATCACTTGAAATACTAACTAGCTCATGATATGTAGTCATATTATATTCCGTTTGTATGTTTGGTGAATTGCACAGATCATTTTTCTCACCCTTATAGCCTAGCTGAAGCTGTCTCTTTTTTTAAATAATTAAGCAATAACCTTACTTAATGCATTGCTGCGAGGACTATAACTAGCTTCACAGTAGCACTGCACACGTACCCTCAGACCACATCGTAGGCATGCCTCTATAGTAGGGGCGTAGCCGGGGGGAGGGGGGGGGGCTGAAGCACATAAGCCCCCCCCCCCCCCCCGAAATTTTTTCGTGCTGTCCTGCGCCGCCGACCAAAACAACTCCCGGCGCCGGAAATTATGCTCGATTTTGTCTAGAATGTCCTTTTCACGCTCAAAAAGACATGTTAGCGCGAACATTGCGAAATCGGGCTGGATTTCGCGGCAACGCCCATGCATCGGGAGTCACATATCGTAACGCAAGGCGCCCCACCGAGCACAAAGTTTCAAGGGTGTTTTAATGGCAAGCGGGCTCGTCTCGGCATCTCGCGGAGGCCGCGGAATCTGCGAAGCTCCTGGATTTCACGTCTGAAACTTTATGAGTATATAGATATCATAACCTTTTGATGCGAAAGGTGCACTGACATTTCCAAATTCGTGCTTTAGATTTTCAATTCCGGGACTTTGTGGGTTTAATGCTGTTATAAACATTTGACGCCAAAGGTGCATTGACTTTTCTAAAGCCGTACATCGGACCATACAAAGAGACATGCCAAATCAACACACTATCAGACAAGTTGACAAAGCACGCAGCGAAGTCCAATAAGACGAAGCGTTGGGGTGGTTCATTTGTGCCGCCATGTCACAGAAAAGAATATCAACATTTTTTTTTCACCTGCGCCAAAGCATTCATGTCAAGACACTAAAGCCAGTAAAGGTAACTAAGTTCTTATTCATTTTTCTACTTTGACTTTTATTCGCGAGGACACATTTAGCCTCTTTTTTTTTCTCTTTTTTCTCGCTACCCGCTGGCTGCCGATCCAGCGAGAGTGCATGCGCTTTTCTCGTGCTGCATCGACCACCACCGATCACCACCTTGAAGTTTTGTCGTGTTGCCGGCCACAATGCCGAAACGCGAGTGCAAATTTATTAAGCAGCTGGGAAGAGAGTATACGTTCATCAAGAAGAGTAAGTCAGAGTGGAATGTGCATGTGGGGCAGACTTTTCTGTCGCACACGGCGGACGTTCAGACATAGCAAAACACATTAGCTCTGTCAAGCACAAGCAGAGCGTGTCGGCTGCTGCGAGTTCCAGTGCAGTAACCCGGTTCTTCAGACAAGAACGTGCTGGGGAAAAGGAGCTCCAACTCGCTGCATCAGTGGGTGTAATCGCCTTCCACACGATTGCTCACAAGCAGAGCTTCTGATCAATGGACTGTATTTCAAAGTTTGTGCAGAAATTGTTCAACGAAAAATTTTGCGGTGCTTGCACAAAGGCAGAGCGTGCTTGCCCTGTCTGCAGAGGAAGAATTGAAGAATGACCTGCAGGAGGCTAAATTTATCTCAGTTTTCTGTGATGCTTCCAACCACAAGGATTTCAAGGTGCTGCCGCGGTAATGGTGCGCTACTTTACTGCTGCTGCAGGAGTGCAGACGAAGTTCCTTGACATTGACACCTTGCCATGTGGGACTTCAGCCATGGTGAGCCAGTAGTATATTATGGACGCACTCGAAGCCAACCAAGTCGCATCAAAGCTGGTTGCTTTCACTGCCGACAACGCTGATTGCAACTTCGGTAGTGCTGTGCGAAACAGGAAGAACAATGTTTTCTCGAGTTTGCAAGATTCTATGGATCACAAGATCCTTGGAATTGGCTGCGCTGCGCACATAGTGCACAACACCATTCAGACTGCTGCCAATAGCCTGCCATTGGATATTGAGGCTGTGAAAATTTACTCGTACTTTTACGTTTATATATACAAGGTCAGGGTGGAGTCTGAAAGAGATTTGTGATTTTGCATCAGTGGAGTGCCAGTGGCTTCATGGGCTATAGCAAGACCAGGTGGTTGGCATTGATGCTAGTTGTTTAGGGGGTCCTAAAGCTCTTTCCTACTTTAAAGGCACATTTTTTGTCGATAGAGAAGTGTCCCTCTTTCATCAAGTCGTTTTTCGAAGACACATGTGCAGAGCTCTGGCTCTATTTTCTGCATAGTCAAGCTGCCATGTTTAAGGCTACTGTACTTCAAATTGAAGGGGACACGAAGACAGCTGCCGAACTCTATAGCGCCCCAAGCCAGCTGCAGAACAAAGTGCAAGAACAATTTGAGCAATCATTTCCACCATCGACTGTGCGCTCAAGGGCAACAGTATTCGAAGAACAGGGACAAGTTCGAAGAGAACAAGTAGTGAATACGGTGGTGAATACGGTGGTGAATACGGTGGTGAATACCACCGTATACGGTGGTATTCACCGGTGGTACGGTGGTATTCACCGGTTGAATACGGTGGGTGGAGATTCTCAGGCATTTCGAGAAAAATGATGTGCCTTGTGAGAACCTAAAGACAGTGCTGGAGTATTGCATGTGCCTGCCAGATACAAATGCACCGGTAGAGAGGGTGGACTGCCGAGAAGGCCCAGCTTAAGGTGGCCACACTAAAATCCATGCTTGTGCTGAAGGTGAATGTGCTCATGACGTGCGAGCAATACTTTGGGCATCTTTACCAAAAGGACGATTTGCTAAAGAAAATACATTCTAGTCAGAAGTATTAAAGAAGGAGAACGTTTGTGTTGGTTCAAGAAAACGAAAATCGCTTTGGCATTTTTGAAATAAAAATTAATGACATCTAAAAGGTCTCGTTCCTTCCTACCTAGCCCTACCCCCCCCCCCCACTCCCCCGGACCACTATGGTCACATTAATGTTTATATATTTACGTTCGTATTCCCTTCGTAATAAGACTGCCAGAACTTCCACAATAGGAAACAATTTAGGACATGCAAATCGCAAAGAACACAGACATATGTCTCACTTTCAAACTCGATCGTCATGCAAATCACATCTAGCCCGGAAGAATGTGAACAATTAAGCTGCATGTTGTTCACACATGGCCTGTTGTGTGAACGCTTCACCAGTGCAATGATGGCATGAATTAGTATGTTAGTAAAACACAATTTTGCAAACCCTCTTTTGTGTTTCACTAAAATTTGTTTCACTAACACACTAACTAAACTATGGCATCATTGCACTGACGAAGCGTTCATACAACAGGCTATGCGCCTACATGATGCAGGTTATCCCAGTCAAGTTCCGGCATCAGTTGTAGAAGGAATACTAAGGCAAGCACAGCATGCAGTCTGGGCCCTCTGAACGTGCAGAAGGAAATAGTAACCGTGAGAAAAAAAGACAAACAGTTATACCCTATATCCACCGGTTGTCGCACAACCTAAAGAAAATTGCCCGCCGAGGTAACACTGATGTGGTTTTTTCTGCACCTAACACGTACACTAATCAGCTTGTGCAGGAAAACAAGACCAGGAAAGAAAGAAAGTGAAGCAATACATTTTTATTTTTAGATTTTCATCTGCATCTTCAAAAAACATGATTTTAGTCTGTCGCCTTTTTTTTTTTTTTTAGTGCGAGTGCGCTCTGTTTTCCCGTTTAGCACCGCGTAGCCTAAAGTGTCACGCAAGGTCCGGAAGTGCACTCCCCGTAAGTGTACTTAACTTGCCCGCTTGACAGGGGTATTAATTAACACAGGAAAAGGTTTAGAGATTGTAATATTTCAATTATATATCGTTTATCTTTATCGTGTGTAAAGTATTACGTCGGACAGTCGGGCGGATGATAGGCTGCGCGAGCACAAAAATAAAGTCTACAAAGTTGCATCAGATGGGTTTCTCTCCCTCCGTTGTAAGCAGCATAACCCCAAGGAGGTTAAAGAAAATTGCTGGAGTGGAGGTCTCCTATAGGCCGCGTGCACCGCCTATAGAGGCGCCACTGATAGCCACCTAGCGGGCGCTTCCAACAATACGCGTGGGAGCAGTAGCAGACGACAACGCTTTGCAGCAAGGGTGACTGAAGTTCGCGGCTGCGATTTGTCCTTTATTCGGGCGCCAGACTGCTTCTTCTGCGGTGACAGCTGTAGGGAAGACGCAGACCTCTGTGGGAGCGGGTATGAACAAGATGTTACCGGTGTTTGGGGCAACATGGTCCACATACGCGCCAGGTGCGTCCCGCAGACAAACGCCATGAAGACCATTTACATGAAGTGGAGCTCTTGCCGACAAACTTGCCGACAAATTTTGTTGACTAATGCGATGTCTCGGCCGTGTTTTCTTTTTTAAATTCTACCCTTGCCGTAATGCTGCTTCTGTACCTCGGTAATAAGCACCCGTCGTTAGTGCAGACTTAGATAACAAATCCGCACGGTGCGATGTCTGCATATGCCGTTGTGATTATTCTGCCGATGAATACATGTGACGCCGCCGAATAAGTGTAGTGAAAGTCGCCTGAAGAAGAATAATTGCGAATTTATTGATAGAAACGCGTACACTACATAGTCAACGAAGCCACCAAACGCACGGGTTAATAAAAGCGCGTGTTAGCGCTGTACCCCCGATGAACTGCCGTTCGCGCTGCAGTTCTTGCAATTTTAAATTCCCCAAGGGAGCTGCTTGGAAACGTACAAAGCTAAAGTCTGACTACCTTTCAGTAATTTTCTTTATATTACTAGAGAGAGGTGCCACATGATGTATCTAAAGGCAGAGCAGCGCCAGTCAAAGTAGATGAGCGCTGTCGGCAAGACCGGGTTTAGTCCTCTGCAGTGTAAGCATACTAAGAAAGAATTCAGTTGAGTACAAAATTCACATGCAAGAAGCGACTACGTTGTGAAACAAACAAATCACTCGGCGTGTTAAGTCTGCTCAGAAAGCATCAAGGCGTGATGACTTACCAAACGTGACGCGAACTATTCAGCGAAAAATGGATCAGCGAAAAATGTAACAAAAATACCATATGCAGGAACTATTAGCAATTCTCGCCCTGAGCTACCTATTTTCTAAACACATTTCCCCAAAAACCAGAATATTTAAAATGCCCTCGGGCGAAATGAATAAAGCTGTTAAAGAAGCACTTGCTTGGTGTCATTCCGATGAGACACAGCGTGATTTATACCCTTTACAAACGAGGCAGGGTGAAAACCTCGCAGCTTAAAGGAATCAAGAGTTATGCATGAAGCAACTAGCAACAGTTAAACATGTGCGAAGCCACGCATAAAATCGATGTAAAAACATGAAGTGCGTGACAGCTGGTGCGAGGATTTACCGAGCCACATAAAACTAACAATTTCAGTTCTTGCAAACTTCTGTAGCTTTAACATACAATACAATGCGCTCGTGCAGTCGTGCTGCCTAGCTAGCCCAACGCGGTAAAGAAGCGGAAAACAATATAAGCGGCAAACGGCATTCCGAACTTTAGCGAAATGCCTTTAAACCGCATGTTGCACTGCAGACGAACTTCGTCGCTTACGCGTCTAACTACAATCGAGTAAAAAATAATAATAAAAAAGAAAAAAACACCGAAGCGACAAAGGAAAGGATGAGAACAAGAAATTTCGCGCCGAAGCGACGATCCATTGCCACCGTTGCTCCTGCTGATGAGGCTTTGCGGGGAATAATTGGAACCGTATCGCCGGCACGTTTTCGCCGGTATTTCAGCCCCCCACCCTGCAACAATTCTTCTTCGACATTCTTCGGAAGCTTTGGCCATCCCACACATGCGAAGGGTGTTGCCTATTTTGCTCTGAAAACACAAATAAGGCGGAGAAGCACTATCAGCGACGCAACAAACTACGGCGTGCTACGGCGCGCGGCTCGCTCCTCTCCCATGCGTTCTGCGCAAGGCCGCCACCAGTGGCGCGGCCATCGGCGTGCACGCCGCGTATACCGGCCAATGGGCTCAGGTGAAGCCGGCGGCGGCCATCTTGCGGGGGGCAAGAAGCGGCTTGCCAAGCGCTTCGCAGCGTTGTTCTCCGCCTTTTCCAGCGGTTTTTATTTGTTTAACGGATTTTAAAGTTCCAGTGAAACACTGTGGGCTATGAGGCGAGCTGTATTGGAGGTCTGGGGATCGATTTCGACCTCCTGAATTTTTTTAACGCTCACTAATCATTTCATCGGCACCAATATGCGGCTGTTGCAACCGGGATAGAGCCCATGACCTGGGGATCAGGTTATGTCTTAGCGAAGACACACTGCAGCATGTTTTACAGGCCGTAAAGTAAAATGAATTCGTACAGTAATTAGCGTTTATTCATCTTCTTTATGCACTCTCTTGAAATGTAGAAATTGAACGCGCGGGCAAGCCATGGCCCTGACGACAATAATGGTCGGCATTGCATCGGCCCGGTGCTGAAAGCCGACGTTGCTTTTGACGCTCCGAATAATCGTAGCATTTGCATCATGCACTTACAACAGCATGCGCATCATGCATCATGCTTGTGTGGTGGCCGGCATAGAAGTACCACACGAAAGCGAACGCTTTTTTGAACTTTTCATGCCACTTATACAGGTCTTTATTTCTCGTATTTGCCTTGGATATATACGCCCACACGTTCACAAAAGTTTCAAACGCTAGTTCATGGTGGGCTTGAATTATACGCAGCCAGTAAGTGCCAAGTCAGGCAAAGTTTGGATATTTACGCAGGTATGCTGTAATGTTACTCTATGGTTTGGAGTCGGGCGCTTTTTGTCTGCTGATGCCATGGCTAATGCGGAAGACGACGCGCTGTCTGGTCTGATTGGCTACAGCCCAGCGAGCCAAGTGCAGTAGACGACGTCGTAGCACAGAACACCTATACAAACTTGTCGTAGCCTCTGCGCCGGCAATGCGCTGCCCGGCACTACACTCGTCTACACAAGCCTGCACGAAGTGTAGGTAAAAAAAAAAAAAACCCTAATAAAACTGAATAGGACTGAGTACAGACGACGCTCCAAAACAATGGCTCTTGGAGTCGGAGTACCAGAAGCTAATCTCGAATGTCATGCTGAACATACCGAAACCAACCAGTAACGACATAGCAGGTTTTGGGCATCGCTCACTACCAGAAGCGCAGACGAAGGCAACTTCGCATTTTTGTTAATAGGCTAGGCAAATAAAAATGTCAATACTGAACGACTCGAGCAATAAAATGCGATCTTGATGCGAAACATAGCCTTCAATATCTGCTTTTGTTACTGCGAGGGAGTTGTCTCATTCTTTGCCAAGCAAAAGCCAACGTGGGCTAAAGCCGCAGCCATACCGATCACACGCGCTGTGCTAGCTGTGCGTTTTGTGGTGTTGTGTTGACTGGGCAGTGCACGTGGTTTGTGTGTCGATGCTCTTCGTCAGCTCTGCACTTGTATTGCATTTCGTCCGCTTAGTGATCACGAGTGAACGCAAACGGTGAGATAAGTCAAAGTGTTTATACTTAATGTACAAGTAATTTGCTGAGTTATAGCGCGCACTAAAGAGGTTACGTTTGTTAGCGCTGCGTGCAAGTGCGTGGATAGAGGCATCTGCGTGAGGGCGTACCAGTGGTTATTGCAAATTTGTTAACGCAATTAAGGACGAGGAAATAAAACGCATCTTATTTGTGCATGGCTTGTGCGGAGTTCCATTTATGAATCGTACAATGAAAACTGGCCCAGCAACAGTGTCTACATACCTTCTGAAATGCGTGTGCTTCTGAAATGTATTTTCTGAAATTGCCTCTGATCACTTTGTGCGCAGTCTTTAGTTACAACAAATGTGGATCTTGACATTACCATCATACAGGTGAAGAGAGAAAGATCGGTATTTACGGAGCTTCAAGAAAAAAAAAAAAGCAGATCCAAGGCACATATATCGGCAAAGTTCTGACAGGTATTGCAGAAGTCGCGCGGCGTGGTAGTGCGTTTTAAACTTAGCGTTGCAAGTTGGCGGCTGGACGTAATTATATTAATTCAGTTGTGTTTTTTACTCATTGTAACAACGTGTCATTATTTCGCATTATTGGCGGCGCCTCCAGGACACCAAAGCTAGAACGCTTCGGCCTCCGCGGCCCCATCCCACGGGCCGCCCCGCTTCCAGCTTTCATCCCCCCGCTACCCCTTGGGTGCCCTGGAGATCCTGCGCCGCCTGCTTTATTATAACCTCAGGTGCTCTCCTGAGGACTCCGTTTGCCGGTTACATGTGCCCTTCTGGAGCAGTGCTTGTAAAAAATCCAACGTGTCGTCGCGACGAAAAACGCCAGTCAGAACCTTGCCGGAATCTGTATAAACCTGTATGAAGCCAAACTTTAGTAAAGCAATTTGGATTAAATCTTATACAACTAACGGCGATACGTACAACTGTGTTTACTTTCATCCTATGCAAAATGCAACCTCATGCGATGTTTGTCTATCCACCACAAAGGCTTTTCATATTTATGGACTACACCGCTCGGAAGCTTTGCCGAAAGCCGAACAGCAAAATCAGGCAAATTCGTATTTTGAGAGGTTCTTGTAGGTATGTGACTAGGACGAAGGTGATGCGTGATGCTTGACGAGAAAAGGATGGTGATGATAGGTGTATGCATAGAGAAGTACGGCGTATAACTTGCTACATTTAAGGATTCTGTACCTGTTGTGTCGCAGTGACACATATCCATTCTGAAGGACTGACGAAGAATCGGCACACCCTCAATGGCACATAATGAATGCCTAAATCAAAGAAAATCATGTTAATCAGAGAAGGCATTCAATGCAATGTGACATTCTTTTAAAAGGTTGGTATGCTTTAGAGATGCCTACAAGCTGACATTATATGCTCAGGTTTTATGCAGGAATTTATGTTTATTATGTAGAACAGAGGTGTGCTTACCGGCACCACTTTTTTGGTCGGCTTATAGGGGTTATGTAAGCTTGTTTGCTGGTACTTGCATTCGGTGCACATATAACCTTCATTATATATGTCCAGAAATATGTCCGCCAAGATGCCAACCAACCCAGCAGCAGGCAACAGTAACAGCAGCCATGCCAAACCCTGGAGGGTAGGCATAGAAAGCTTTGCTTTAAAAAGTATTGCTTTTATGTTCATTCATATCCATAAATGCTACAGCAAAGAGCAGCAGCAAATACTACAAGGAGGCAAGATGTACAATTTGGCTATCACTGTGTGCACATTCCTCCCAAACAGATATTTCCTTGTCAGCTAAGAAAACCGAAGGAACAGACAAGCAGTTTCATATTTGCTTTGCTTTGATAAACTCTCGTTTGAGCTGAACTCTGTATTTTTAAAGGTTCAGTTTGCTCAACCAAATTCATTGCAGTTAGTGGCGACACATAGCGAACAACCTTATGAACATTGTAATAATGCTTCATAAGCTGGCCATTCTGGTAGTTACTGGTTCATCATACTTAGGCTTTCTTAGAAAAAAAAGACACGAAATGAAAAACACCTGCTGTGCACAAATTTCCCCCCCTTTTTTTTGCACTAATGCTTCTTGGACATGCCTTAATTTATGATTCCACAAGGGGTGACCAGTATATGCTGCATTTATTTTGACATGCCTCTCCATTTTTTTCGGGTTGTGCCTATATCTTCATATATCCGCTTTTATTGGCATTAGCCATGTAGGCCGTTTGACCAGCAGATCATGACGGCATTTGTTGCTTTGAGCAAAAGAGGTAGAGAGGTACTTGCTTGCGCCCCCATGTTGAGATGTGATGTTGAATGTGATTTGTAATCACGCAAATAGTAGTGAATAGGACGTTACTGACGGACACAAGTGAGAAGGTTGCCATGCCTCCTACCTGTGGTAAAAGCTTGAATGTGATGACAAAAATATGTCTCATTGCTGAGCTTTCAATATCTCTGTGAAATGTAATTTCACACTGATAGAGGTATGCAAATATTCAGAACTTTCGAGTGACAAATTGAATAACGTCCTATTCGTATTGGACTTCAAATTGAATAGTCGCTATTCTTAAATGTGAATGGCTGTGAATGAACAACACTTCGTAATGTACAATGCAATGACAGAAACTTCTTAATGTTAAGTATACTAGGATGTGAATATCATTTTCTGTTAATTGTGAAAACGGCTGCTCATTATTCGAAAGCTATTAAAGAAAAGTATTGAATGTTTGAGTCAACTCGCTGCTGGCACTATTCAATTAGATTTCAAAAATCGTTATTCATACCCCCCCCCACACACAGCAATGCTACGTGATGCAGTAACAATGAGGATGAGCTTGTAAAACAGTCTGATGGCAGTGAAATTGAATGTTACAATGATGTGAAGAATCTTAATGGTGCCAAGTATAGTCAATGGGCTGAACTTGTGTGATATTGAGAATGTGTATGGCCCACATGTGCCATCAGTGCAAGGAACTGCCTGAATCATCATCATCATCAGCCTGGTTACGCCCACTGCAGGGCAAAGGCCTCTTCCATACTTCTCCAACTACCCCGGTCATGTACTAATTGTGGCCATGTTGTCCCTGCAAACTTCTTAATCTCATCCACCCACCTAACTTTCTGCCGTCCCCTGCTACGCTTCTCTTCCCTTGGAATCCAGTCCGTAACCCTTAATGACCATCGGTTATCTTCCCTCCTCATTACATGTCCTGCCCATGCCATTTCTTTTTCTTAATTTCAACTAAGATGTCATTAACTCGCCTTTGTTCCGCAACCCAATTCGCTCTTTTCTTATCCCTTAATGTTACACCTATCATTCTTCTTTCCATAGCTCATTGCGTCGTCCTCAATTTAAGTAGAACCCTTTTCATAAGCCTCCAGGTTTCTGCCCCGTACGTGAGTACTGGTAAGACACAGATGTTCTAAACTTTTCTCTTGAGGGATAATGGCAACCTGCTGTTCATGATCTGAGAATGCCTGCCAAACGCACCCCGGCCCATTCTTATTCTTCTGATTATTTCAGTCTCATGATCCGGATCCGCAGTCACTACCTGTCCTAAGTAGATGTATTCCCTTACCACTTCCAGTGCCTCACTACCTATCGTAAACTGCTGTTCTCTTCCGAGACTGTTAAACATTACTTTAGTTTTCTGCAGATTAATTTTTAGACCCACCCTTCGGCTTTGCCTCTCCAGGTCAGTGAGCATGCATTGCAGTTGGTCCCCTGAGTAGTATACTAAGCAAGGCAATATCATCAGCGAATCGCAAGTTACTAAGGTATTCTCCATTAACTCTTATCCCCAATTCTTCCCAATCCAGGTCTCTGAATACCTCCTGTAAACGCGATGTGAATAGCATTGGAGAGATCGTGTCTCCCTGTCTGACGCCTTTCTTTATTGGGATTTTGTTGTTTTGCTTATGGAGGACTATGGTGGCTGTGGAGCCGCCATAGATATCTTTCAATATTTTTACATACGGCTCATCTACACCCTGATTGCGCAATGCCTGCATGACTGCTGAGGTTTCGACTGAATCAAACGCTTTCTCGTAATAAATGAAAGCTATATATAAGGGTTGGTTATATTCCGCACATTTTTCTATCACCTGATTCATAGTGTGAACATGGTCTATTGTCAAGTAGCCTTTACGGAATCCTGCCTGGTCCTTTGGTTGACAGAAGTCTAAGGTGTTCCTGATTCTTTTTGCGATTACCTTAGTAAATGCTTTGTAGGCAACGGACAGTAAACTGATCGGTCTATAATTTTTCAAGTGTTTGGTATCCCCTTTCTTATGAATTAGGATTATGTTAGCGTTCTTCTATGATTTCGGTATGCTCGAAGTCATAAGGCATTGCGTCTAGAGGGTGGCCAGTTTTTCTAGAACAATCTGCCCACCATCCTTCAACAAATCTGCTGTTACCTGATCCTCCCCAGCTGCCTTCCCCCTTTGCATAGCACCTAAGGCTTTCTTTACTTCTTCCGGCGTTACTTGTGGGATTTCAAATTCCTCTAGACTTCTCTCTTCCATTATCGTCATGTCGTCGTGGGTGCCACTGGTACTGTACAAATCTCTATAGAACTCCTCAGCCACTTGAACTATCTTATGCATATTAGTAATGATATTGCCGGCTTTGTCACTTAACGCATACCTCTGCTTCTTGCCTATTCCTAGTTTCTTCACTGCTTTGAGGCTTCCTCCGTTCCTGAGAGCATGCTAAATTCTATCCATATTATACTTCTTTATGTCAGCTGTCTTACGCTTGTAGAGCAACTTGGAAAGTTCTGCCAGTTCTATTCTAGCCGTAGGGTTAGAGGCTTTCATACATTGGCGTTTCTTGATCAGATCTTTCGTCTCCTGCGATAGCTTACTGGCATCCTGTCTAACGGAGTTACCACCGACTTCTATTGCACACTCCTTAATGATGCCCATAAGATTGTCGTTCATATCTTCAACACTAAAGTCCTCTTCCTGAGTTAAAGCTGAATACCTGTTCTGTAGCTTGATCTGGAATTCCCCTATTTTCCCTCTTACCACTAGCTCATTGAGCGGCTTCTATGTACCAATTTCTTCCGTTCCCTCCTCAAGTCTAGGCTAATTCGAGTTCTTACCATCCTATGGTCACTGCAGAGCACTTTGCCGAGCACGTCCACATCTTGTATGATGCCAGGGTTAGTGCAGAGTATAAAGTCTATTTGATTTCTAGTCTTGCCATTCGAGCTCCTCCACGTCCACTTTCGGCTATCCCGCTTGTGGAAAAAGGTATTCATTATCCGCATATTATTCTGTTCTGCAAACTCTACTAATAACTCTCCTCTGCTATTCCTAGAGCCTATGCCATATTCCCCCACTGACTTGTCTCCAGCTTGCTTCTTGCCTACCCTAGCATTGAAGTCGCTCATCAGTATAGTGTATTTTGTTTTGACTTTACCCATCGCCGATTCCACGTCTTCATAAAAGCTTTTGACTTCCTGGTCATCATGACTGGATGTAGCGGCGTAGACCTGTACGACCTTCACTTTGTATCTCTTATTCACAGCAAGACCTGCCACCCTCTCGTTAATGCTATAGAATTCCTGTATGTTACCAGCTATATCCTTATTTATCAGGAATCCGACTCCTAGTTCTCGTCTCTCCGCTAAGCCCTGGTAGCACAGTATATGCCTGCTTTTTAGCACTGTATATGCTTCTTTTGTCCTCCTAACTTCGCTGAGCCCTATTATATCCCATTTATTGCACTCTAATTCCTCCAATAGCACTGCTAAACTTGCCTCACTAGATAGCGTTCTAGCATTAAACATTGCCAGGTTCAGATTCCAATGGTGGCCTGTCTGGAACCAGGGATTCTTAGCACCCTCTGCTGCGTCGCTGGTCTGACTGCCGCCGTGGTCAGTTGCTTCGCAGCTGCTGGGGACTGAGGGCCGGGGTTTGATTGTTGTATTCATATAGGAGGTTGTGGCCAAGTACTGCACCAGGGTGGCCAATCCTGCTCTGGTGAGGGAGTGTGTTACCGGTTCTGGTTACCGGGATCAGGCCACACTCCAGGCCTGTTTATGCAATTTTATCAACATGCGGATTTTATTTTTTCTTTAGTCCGGTGGAAAATTGCGCGGCACCAGGATTCGAACCACGGTCCTCTTGCACGCGAAGCAGATGCTCTATCTCCACGCCACCGCTGCACCTTCAGCTAATTGTCAGCAGCAGAAGCGTGCAATGCTAATGAGTATGCTGTGATGTCTATAGGCAAACAGTGAAACTTTATTCGACATCACAATTCTAAGACTTCTCAGGGTATTTGAAGTGTATAAATTTGCTATTGCTCAGTTGACAAACTTTCAGTCTGCTAACTGGAACAGTAATAAGGGCTTGTAGCCCCGTAGCTGATAATTACCGCAAACATGTTGACAGGAAAAACTGATGACCATAACATCAAAGAAGTAGATATCGCCATCGGCCAGTGACAGTTCATGTTTTGTGATGGGGCATTGAAGAGAAATAGTTCCATCATGCTAACCAAAATTAACATAGAATTTTCAAATTGAAATTGATCATAAAATTTCTACACAAAAAGGTAGTGTTAACAATGCTTGACAATCTGGAAGCACGATAAAACAGTGCAACTACTGTTTGAGAATAACTGCTTGTCAGTGAAATTATGAGATGTTGATGTCAGCAACAGCATTGATTGTGTAGCACCAAGTGAGCAGAATTACAAGCTGAATGTAAAATTTGTCGTAAACTACTTTGTTGCTTAGTCGACACATCATTTTTCGATTGAGCCTTTAGACTGCTTCTGCCCTAGAGTTGTATAGACTTGGTTCACTCAGCTCAATGTTTTGCGACTGAATCATGAGATTGTGTCATTGACTGTGACACGAACTGGGGTTTTATGGAAGGCACTTAAAATATACAGCATTTCCTGACCTAATAGTGGGGACATTTATGAACTTGAACTCGAAAAAAAAAATATAGACAGTAATTGTTGAATGCTATGCTATGTGAGCATGCAGTGAGAGTTGCAGCAAACAAATAGAAATGCAACCGCCTCTAGCGCTGCCATCAGTCATGCACAGGGCCAATACGTTTTGTTTCTGTTGAACTGACACTGCAAATGGCAAACAAAGCCAGGTGCTTTTGGGCAGGAGGATGCTAGGTGGAGGCCCAACTACGTATTTCATGCTAAATTTAGGTCCCCTATTCTAATAACTTGTCACGTAGGCGTTTGAAATGTCTTCAAACTAATCTTATTGACTCAGTACACTCAAGTGGGGGGCTGCTACCTTACCAACAGGTCACTAAGGTCCATGTTGCCATCTCATAAGGATTTCGGGCTGTGCGAATGCACATTTTGGCCAGCACGGGTTTATGCTAACTCATCTTAAATTATTCAGAAGAATAGAATTGCAGTAAGTTTTCTATCTTACAATAAAATATTGTTTGCTGAAAAAGTACGAACACAAACATTTACTCTAGTTTTTTTTGTTTTATTAAACACTGCTACTAAACACTGTGGCACTGCTGACTCTGTGGGCATGGTATGGATTGAGCCTCAGTTCATTGAGCATGTACCAAAAAATGATACATTAAATGCATTGAGAACCATTCATTATCCATGCCAAGTGCAGTACATCTTCAGGCTTGAAGCAGAACTCCTAATTACATCAAGGGATTGGAAGTAGTGGTTGCATGGTATCACAAACCACTGACATGCAGGTTATTTAGCTTAATGCTATGGTCTTCCATTCAGCCTTGTTATATAATGAACATGTCACTGAAAGATGAGCATAGTAGAAGCTCAAAAGGACAATAAGGGACGTTAGAGAGGCAACAGCAGAGGACCATGCTCTTCCTTCCTTGAATACAGTGAAGTGCAGAGCAAAAGAAGAAAGAATGGTGTGGTGGCGACATGGTCTTGTGTGTTGAGCTTTTGATGACATTATCCTGGTGTGGCTTGTGACTGCTGCCACAATTTCACTAGGCTGACTGATCAGTGCATTCCTGGTTTTTTATTCGATTTCTGTGATGCAATGAGGAACCAGCAAACTACTCTTATGATGTATATTATTCATTCCTTGGGCTCTTTTCCGTATTTTAATTCATTAACTAACCCTGTGCTCTTGGTCACCACCATAGTTTCATATTACTATAACTAGAGGAAAATCGCACTGCGATCGTTCAACTATCATGGGAATGATGGGAAGTACAGGCTACGGATTGGTATTTTGCTGACTGGCGAACTAGCTTACAGGTATTTTCTGGCAGTTTTGGTTGTGCTCCAAGTGCAATTGCTGTAACCTGCAGTGGGATGGTGCGATGCAAAGCTCTCTGTCTTTGTTCTGTTGCTCAAAGTGGCGATAGTGCGCTGGGCCAGCGGCTGGGCCGATGCTTGTGTCGTGGTGTGGTGTTGAAGCTCTGACGAGAAAGCGACATCATCGTAAAGATTGAACAAATGTGTTTTGACCGTTTTGACCTTGGTTTGTTAAGTGTGTTAGGTTGGCGCTGTAGCGTTATGTACTTTATGAAACTTCAGAAGGGCAAAAGGAAGGCACTACTGATACAAGACACAGACAGTTGTACTTCCAGTGGCTTGACAATCAAATTTTGTTGAGGTCTTCATTACGCATTGCTCGTTTATGTGCTCATAGAAATGTGTGTTTTGGGTCATTTGAGAACACAAACTTACTTGTGGTATGAAAGGTTGCTGCTTCCTGGCTGTTGTCTGCTGTCGCAAAATGGGTAAGTTTACAGCCACGCCATAACAGCTGCTGGCGGCCGCTTCAGAAGCGGTACGTCAGTATAAAATATAATGAAGCATACTTGTAGGAGGCCACAAGCGTACTAGCTAGCACTGCAGCAGATGTGCTTAAAAGTACTTGAAGACGTTTAGCAGTCGTGACAGCCGACGCAGCCTTTCGAAAGAGTGATAGTTCGCAAGTGCCTGTCATCTGCAAGAAAAATATCGTGGTCACAGCGAGCAGGCATCTTAGCAGACGACTTGTAGCATTCCTCTCAAAGGCGCAACACTTTCCCACAGTACAAAATTTTTATTTCCATAAATACTTGATGAGTATTTTTATATAAGTACATGCACGATTGTTATTGCTGTTGTAAAAATAAATTAATTATTCTCTGACGCTAAATCGTAAACAGAATTGCAGAAGAATGCATACCCTGGTGTGCCCTGGTGGCAAATCATGCTTCAGTCTCAAAGTCATGCAAAGCTTATGTAATGTGTTGTGAATTATATAAGATACTGCTGAAATAAAATTAGATTTTATGCAATAATATTTGAGTATAGCTTCATTTACTGTGCTGCAAGCAAACACCGCTAGTCTAAAGATCGAAGTCAATCCGAAGCCTGTACTTCTTATCATTCCCATGTAGGTTGAGGCAACACTCAGGAGAGCTCCCGTAGACACTAGTGCCACATTTCCCTCTAGGGTATTTATTTAGAAACTCTATGGTCACCACTGTGTTCCTCTCCTTTGCCTTTAATCAAGTCTTTTTTTCATGCTGCTTTCCTGAAGATATGAAGCCTTATGCCACAATGCACTTTTCGTGCGCAATGACTTGGTGATATTAGAATATGATGCAATAGATTATTTCTTGTTCTCTTGAGAAATCACGGCATCCTACCGTAATGAATAGGTTAAAAGCATCCTTATTAGAGAAACAATAGAAAAAGAGAAAACATTTTTTGTGTTAATATTTCTGTAAGAAAGGAAGGTGTGTGAGAACCTACCTGTTGCAGTAGCTTAGTGGCTATAGTGGTGTTACGCAAAGTGCATTGTCAGGGATTTGGGCCCATATCGCAGTGGTAGAATCACATATGAAAGTGAGATGCAAAAATACGATATATGCTCATTACTCAAAATACCATGTGTGCAAATACCAATTTTGCTCATTGGTAAAAAAAGTTGAACTTGTTGATGTTTTTCTGGTTGCTCGCGAAATTATTCAGCTGCTTGTTGAGGCTTAAAGAGAAAAGTGCTGTTATTCAAGCTGTTTTGATCCAACAAATGGTAATTTTATGTTCTGTATTCTCGCATTCCTCACTTTCTACAGATTGTTAAATATTGAGGTGGGCTGTACTAGAGCATTGACTTAGATCTGTAACTCATTGGAAATGAGAAAAGCAACATGTAAATTATAACATTTTTGCACAAGCAGACAACAACAAAAGGAACACAATGCGCTAACTTATCAATTTATTATTGGGAAATTCATACATTTATACACCATGTGCAACCATGCCACTCCTGGTCAAATTGTCATATTGCTCCTTCCACAAAGGCCGTCTCTTTGTCAAGCAGGTCAATAGACACAACACTAATGCATATTTCACCATTATGCCAGATAGCTTCTGAAATTTTATGCATGTCCTTATCTCTATGTGTGGCAAGTTAGCATGCCAACACGCCCACCACATAGCAGTAATCTGATGGTTTTTTAAAACCTTTTTTCTTCATATTTCTATTTTGTCTGTCTCACAGACCATAACTTTAATTATAGTGTTTAAGGCGTATTCCTAATTAAAACTAGCCTACCTTTTAATTAGCATCCCTGAATTAAATATGTGTGCTTCTTTGGGGGTGCTTTTTAAACGGACCCTGAAATGATTTTGATGATTTTGTACAAGCGTGCTGAGTCATTAGGGTAGGTCCTTCTAAACATTATTTGACGCATCTTAGTGTTCCGCGTAAAGCCTGTAATTTATTGTAAGGTTTTAGAAAAGTACATCGCTACAGATCGCAGCATGCCATTTGGCTGAATTTTCAGCCGCCCCTAACCATGTGATGTAAGTTGCCCTAAAGACGCTAGTAGGGCGAGGTATCCGATTGGCTGTCCAGGGCGCGTCCTAAATTTTTCCAACTTTATGGCAAATGTTAGTTAATTTGTTTCTTTAAAAAGCAAATAACAGAGAGAGAATGCACAAGGACAATTTCTCACTACACTTCGGCATTTCCAGCTCAAAGCAAGTGTCGTCTGCTTGTGTTACATGCTTTTACAACCCAGGTTGTAAAAAAAGCATGAATGCAAGAACAACTTGTATAAGAATGGAGCATGAATACTGTAAACATTCTCCAGTAAGAAACTATTTTTACATTTTAAGGCTTGTTGTCTAGCATGGGTATTTTGGTGAGGTAGAAAACATGCTGGTGAAAGTGATGCCACAAGCATGTGTAAAATTATTAAAACAACCTGGTGGCAGTTTGATTTTTCATGCAACTGTCCATGCATAATGCATCACTCCTTTGGCTGCTTGTTACGGCGTAATAGGATGCGAAACAAAGCGAGACCAGGACAGGAAAGAGCGTGCACTCCTTTGAATTTAATAGAGTTTGAGAACTTTGAAAGGATGGCTGTCAACTTAAAGGGACTGTGACATGGTCTTCCTACTGTTCTCAGTCTATCATCGTAATTGAGAGTAAAGGGGTCAAAATAGTTATGCACTGAAGAAAACTGGGCTCTCAGCGCACATTTTAACTCAAAATTTTAATTTTAAATAACTGCCTTCAAGCCTTTACCGCCGACAGTGACTGCCATTTTGGCATGAATTGGGTGATGTCAGGAAATGTCGGACCACCTGACTGCTACAAAACAGTCTGAAACCACATCGAACAGCTTCCTCCACATGCTCTGGCAGCCAGTGCCGCATAAGGGTGTTGCCGTTGATTTGTACCTGTAATTCTTTCACTTGCACGATAAAAGAAGCACAAACCAAAAGATACCTACAGAAACTATTTCAGGCTAACCATCAACGACGCTTGGCGAACACGACATATTTCTGACTTGTGCAATCACTTCTGATGTTTGCAGTGAACAAAAGCGTGGCCTTCAAGATTGACTTTCATTACATCTAGGTAGCCATTGTGCGGGGTGCAGTTATTTTGTCACCAATTAGTGTTGCCAGACTGCTGTATGGTTCAGCAGCAATATAAAAAAATTCAAAATACAAATTTTCTGCCGCACATAATGTTCTCAAATTTGTCAGGTTGCTGTGGGATTCGTATGGTTTAACAGGCAGTGCTTAATTCAAGCCCAACAATTTGTTTCCATAGCCCCTTCAATAGCTATTAAAAACGCCCTAAATAGAATGCCAGACAATTTGTCCCATCATGTTGTTTGCAAAGCAGAAGTGTAGAAAACAAATGACTGGAGTTTATTCAGTACAACATTGAGCTCCTATTTTACAGGAGCTGGAAGATGTGTTCTCTTATTTTACACTGAGCAAAGCGGAAAGCAGTTAAACCTGAGTAAGCAGTGACACAGTCAGAAAGTTATTTTGGGAGGGGGGGAGGGTTCTTTACCCGCAGCTGCCACTCTTCCCCCTCCTTTACCCCCCCCCCTCTCTCTCTCTCTCTCTCTCTCTATATATATATATATATATATATATATATATATATACACACACACACACACACACACACACACACACACACACACACACACACACACACACACACACACACACACACACACACACAGGGAAAATACGGGGTATGCGGGAGATGGAAATTCAATACGATGAGCAAAACAAGAACAAGGTGAAATCAGGGGCCTATATATATCTCTATATATATATTGCTACGAGGCACTGTCAGCAATGAAGATGGAGAGAGAGAAGATGGCAATGCTAGGTGATATTCGCGTGGTTCGGTGGACATCTTGCCATCACGCCCTAAAGAGTTAGTGTTTTCTCAGCACCGTCAATGTTTACCGTCGATACATCGCCTGCTTCAGTGAAGATGCTCATGCACTGACATGCCTACTCAGCAAAGACACCACTTGGAACTGGGACTGTGGCTGTGAACTGGCTTTCACTCAGCTTAAGAAATGTGTAATTGAAGAACCCATCCTTGCCATCTACGATACCGCCAAGTCTTGTGTGCTCTACTGCGATGCGTCCAACAAAGGTATCGGCGCCGTCTTGAAGCAGGCTGATGATGAAGGTCGAGCGCATCCAGCTGCGTACTATTCACGCAAGCTGCTAAAACATGAAATCAATTATGCCATCACAGAACTTGAATGTTTAGCAATTATTGATGCCATCAATAAATGGCATTGTTATCTACGTGGAAAACCTGTTCACTGTGATCACTGATCACATGGCATTGCAGTGGCTTAAAAACATCAAAAATCCTCGAAGCCATCTCTTCCGATGGTCCTTGAAGCTCTCCATGTACAATGTGTAAACATCAAGCACCAAACGGGCTATAACAACATTGAAGCTGATGCACTGTCTAGAAACCCTATCATTCAGCTCCTATCTGCTGAACAACTGCAAGAGTACCACCACAACAAAGTCTTGCAAGCATACCATTGAGAATGGAATGATCATAGTGATACGCAGAGGAATACGCAAAGCCTGCATTCCTTTTGCTCTCCGATCGTCTTTTCTTCGGAAGGCTCATGGCGTTTTTGGTCATTTCGGAGTAAAGAAGACATTGCCGGCCTGACATCGTCACCGACGTTTCCGAATACGTTCGACACTGTGATACTTGCCAGCACTGCAAGAAGACGAAAACCAAACGTTTTGGTTCCTTAGAATCGTTACCACTTGCAGAGCAACCACTTGATCTTCTGGCCATGGACACTATCGGAGGTTTTGCCAACTACAGTTTCTCCAAAAGATTCATTCACTTGGCCGTTGACCATGCCATCCGTTATGTGTGGGCTTTTGCACATAGGAATGAGACTTGCAATGCCTACATTTCCTGCCTGAAAAGTATCTTCATTGCTGGAAAGCCTCGAAAGTTCCTTTCTGACCATGGCACAGGATTCACCGCTGGCAAATTCAAGTAATTCCTCAAACACAACAACATTCATCAGCTTTATACAAGCTCACAACGCCCACAGTGTAATGGCTTAAATGAGCTCGCACTAATCAGTCCATCGTAACTCATTTCCACTGCAAGATCAACAACGAAGCCCGAAAACCATGGACGAGTCTCCTCTCTGACGTTGTTGATGAGTACAACAAAACACCCCACGAGGCCACGGGCTACCCACCCTGCTTCCTTATGTATGGCACACCATCTTACCCCAGCTCCTCTCCAACCTTACCGAAAGCCTGCAGGAAGCTTGTGCAAACACAGTCCGCAATTCCCTGGCATATCACAAGAAAAACAAACTCATATATGACAAAAAATTTCTTCCCTCAGAGCTTTAAGTGGGGGACTGTGTTCTATATGAGGCACCCTGGCACCAGGGGCATAGCCAGGGGGGGGGGGGATTATGGGCTTCAGCCCCCCCCCTCCCGAAATTTTTTCGTGCTGTCATGCGCCGCTAACCAAAACGACCCCCCGATGCCAGAAATCATGCTCGATTTTGTCTAGAATGTCCTTTTCACACTCGAAAAAACATTTTAGTGTGAAAATTGTGAAATTTCGCGGCAACGCCCATGCCTCGGGAGTCGCATATCGTAACGCAAGGAGCTCCATCCGAGCACAAAGTTCCAGAGGCATGGCGGGCGGGCTCGTCGAGGCATCTCGCTGAGGCCACGGATCCTAGGGAGCGCTTGATTTTCAATTCACCCGCCGTGGTTGCTCAGTGGCTATGGTGTTGGGCTGCTGAGCACTAGGTCGCGGGATCGAATCCCGGCCACGGCGGCCGCATTTCGATGGGGGCGAAATGCGAAAACACCCGTGTACTTAGATTTAGGTGCACGGTAAAGAACCCCAGGTGGTCGAAATTTCCGGAGCCCTCCACTACGGCGTGCCTCATAATCAGAAAGTGGTTTTGGCTCGTAAAACCCCATATGTTATTATTATTATTATTTTCAATTCTGAAACTTTATGGTTATAAAGTTCTATTAAACATTTTATGCGAAATGTGTATTGACATTTCCAAAGTCGTGCTTTAAATTTTCAATTCCGGATCTTTGTGGGTTTAATGTTGTTATAAACATTTGACACCAAAGGTGCATAGACTTTTCTGAAGTCGTACATCGGACCATACAATGAGACACGCCAGATCACTGCAGTATCAGACAACTTGACAAAGCACGCAGTGAGGTCCGATGCGACGAAGCATTGTGGTGGCTCATTTGTGCCGTCATGTCACATAAAAGAATATCAACATTTTTTTTTTCGCCTGCTCCAAAGCATCAATGTCAAGACACTAAAGCAAGCAAAGGTAACTAGGTTCTTATTTATTTTTCTACTTGGACTTTTATTCGCAAGGACACATTGAGGCTCTTCTTTTCTCGCTACCCGTGGGCTGCCGAACCAGCCCAAGCGCATGCATTTTTCTCTTGCTGCATTGACCACCGCGCGGCGCATTTCGATGCGCGTTCGTTTTTTTTTTTGGCCGAGTGTATTTTCGCCTGGCAGAGTTTTGGGTGCTTTCTGGTTAGCAGACGAGAAAAAGAAACAATGCATGGTCACTCGCCGCCATCACTGCGGGGACTCGATGGATTCCAACGCGTTCGCTTGAGCGCAGCCTCTCTGGAAAATTTTTTCTTGCCGGTGTAGAATACAGAGAAGTGTGCATATGGTTCTCTGTGGACCAAGCATCTCACATTTTCTTCGATATTCCTTCGGTAGCTATAGGTACCCCAAGTAGGCATTCGATTGTAGCCAACATGCTTTCCTTTCCGTTATTTCATTTCGGTGCCCGCCGCCCCACGAAAGAAAAAGACATTGTAGTGGCGCAGTGAATTGTCGCACGGTGAAAGTTTGATTTTGTTACTTGTTCTTTTGCGGAAAGTAATGGGCCACGGGATGCTTCAGTTACCGGGTACTGTTATTATATTATTATGATAGCAATTATATGGACAACCCAGGCGAATTAATGCCGTTGCTGTCACCCTCATGTACCGTATAAAGTCCAAGGCCAATAACATTGTGACCGCACACCGCGTGCTGTATGTACGAAAGAAAGCGTAAGGGGGGTTGCGGCAGGGGTGAGCCGACGATGGTGGCACAGTCTTGTGTGTGCAAGGGAGAAAAGTGGGGAGGAAGTGTGCCACCTTCCAACGCGCGTGATACATCAGGGGGAGTGGAGGGAGGGGTGCTGTGAATCTGTGGTTGCGCAACATGTTTGCCTTGTTTGACTCATCATATATAGGGACTTTTTCTTAGGTACGTAGATATATTGGAGACTTGTACGTATATTTAAATATCTTGGTGCGAGGTTTTGTGTATATGTGCAGTGAACTTTGTTTCGAGTGACACTTTTTTGCCCTTTACCAAGCTGTATCTTCGCAGTTCTAATGTACAAAGGCGAGTCAAATAAAAGTGAGCCAACCCACCCTGCGCAATAATGGTTCAGTTCATTATCTGCAAGGCATGTGTGTGGCACAGAGGCATCTCTCATTTACAAAAGTGACATGCAGGTGTGAGTATCAAGGTGCTTTAATGCTCTCATACACTGGGTTGAACATGGTTGGGTGACATAATGGACACTCCAAAAGTTGAACTGCATGGCGTCGTGAGGTTTTTGACAGATGAAGATGTTACCAAAAACAAAATTAGTCACCATATGGCTGCTGTGTGCGTTGAACATTGCATTTCATTGGCCACTCTGAAGCGTTGGAGCAAACGGTTCAAAGAAGGACTTGAAAGTTGCAAAGACGATCCAAGACCGGGCCAAAGCCACCATGCAATCACCCCCAACCCAATTGCAAAGGCTGATTAGGCAAGAATGGAGGATAAGCATCGATGAATTGACAGGGTGTGTGGACATCAGTCACTATTCGAGTCACACCATAATTCATGAACATCTCGGTTATCGGCTCTTGTGTGCGCAATGGATGCGCAAGATTTTGAACCACCACCAAAAGACGGAGAGGTTCGGCGCTGCCTTGACTCATCATTCATAAGGCATAAAAATAGAATATTTCTACACTTTGCGCCTTCTAAGTTCATTTTATTTTTCAAATACTGCCTTCAAAAGTTTCCTAGTGTCTAGTGCATCTTTAAAATTCAATTCTTCCAATGCAAGAAATAGTGATACGTGATATGTTCCGAGGTTTCGTAATAAATATAGCCTACAGTCATTACAACATAATCTACCACACATATTAAATAAATATTAAGATGCATATACTTCTTCATCCAAGGAACCGCCATTTTATTCATGTAACACTATTACACCATTCTTGTACATCCTATACTTATAGCATACCCTACTTCAGCCATTCTCATATACTTTTATTCCTTGTGTATTTTATGCAACTTATTGCTCTCAGTTTTAGGCCTCTCTACAGCCACATCACATCAGCCATTAGTCCATTCAGTGCTCATCAAGCCATTAGTCCATTCAGTGCTCATAACCATTGTCTTGGCGCTCTTTGGTCACACTTGGCCCTTGCGCCATTAAACACTACATATCATCATCATCAAGGAACCGCCAATGCGTTTTGTAAACATGTGATCACTGATTGTTTATCGTTTTCCAGAGCCAACTGTGTTACTGATTTTGTAACCCATACACATGTATTTCTATCTTCTGGTGTATCGAATATGTTTTCTTTAGTCTGTCAGAGCAAATTGTGTTAGCTTTTTGATAACCTTTGCACACATACTTCATATTTTCTGATCTATCAAATATGTTTTTTTTCTCTTAGTCTCTATATTATTTTCGGTCTTGTTATTGTGCATTTATGTAAGTAATTTATCGTGAGTGTCTAACAATGTTACAATTTTTGATGCAACCACCATGTATGCTTGTAAAGGACCATGGGCCCAGTCAAGCTGTTTTTCCAACAGCTTTTAGCCTTTGGTATCCACCAGAACACTTGCATTTCTGGAAATAAAATCTATATCTATCTACCTATATCTAATCCGGTATCACGATGAGGGTCACAACTTTTGATCTGCAATTGTGACCGGGTTCGAATCATGGTGCTGCTACTAGGAGCCTGAAACACGACGGCAAATTTTACAGTGGAAACCTTTGAATTCACTACCCCCAAGGAAACCCCCATATCATTTCTGCAGGAAAGGTGTTGACATTTTTTTCGATTTTCAGGTGCCATTATTGATTGAATTTGCTAAACCTAGAGACTATCGATCGTTTCCAATATATTGAAACGATGGATCGGCTGCGTGTCGCAATCAAGATCAAATGTCGTGGAAAATTGAGGAATGGGGTCATTTCGCTCCACGACAATACCCGTCCCCATGTCGCTGATGTAGTTAATACAAAACTGGCAAAGTGGGAAATGCTGCAATATCCGCCATACAGCCCAGAGCTGTTGCCTTGCGACTTCCACATTTTGGAGCACTTGAAAAAAAACAGCTCAGGGGAACTAGATTCGTGTCACACAATGACGTGAAAGAATCAGTTACAGACTTTTTGAAGCAGCAAACCAAGGCATTTTATGAGACGGAAATCACACGACTTGTTAATCAGTGGGACAAATGTCTAAATGCTCATGGAGACTACTTTTAAATAAAGTACCCCATTTGTCATATATTCACATTGGCTCACTTTCATTTGACTCGCCCTCATATATTTTGTAGAACTGCTTTTTATATGTGCTCTCTGTTGCGACTATTGGCCTCGAGCTCCACCACTGGAAAAGCTGGCGCCACCGTCGGCGTGACGTGCTAGGAGGGATCACGTGGACATAGCGGCCGCGTCGGCTGCTTCGGGCGCGCCGAAGCGAGCTGAAAACGAGTTTAAATTCCCTCGTACGCTGCGGTCCTCATTTAGTGGCGAAATTTTCCCGCTTCGAGTGTCTCCTTTACAACGCTTGAAAGGACTACAATAGGTAGTGGCTGCCTTTGACGGCGTGCGCAACATGGTAGGCTACTGCTCGGTGCCGCAGAGCCGGACGCACGTAACGGAGGCCGGTGTCAGGCTTATTCACACGTAGCCGCAGGACAAGAAGCTGCGTGAAGCTTGGCTCGCGAAACATAAAACCGGCAAACAGTCATCGGCTACAACTCGGGTATGCAGCAAGCACAGACGCGATGAAGATTTCTGCTACGGCGCCTGGTCTGCGATGTTCTGAAAACGCGCACTGAGGTGCTCGCCCGACTAATTGCATGACGGTTTGGTCTATGAACTTGTCGATGCTATAGATACTGGCAAGTTCAGTGGAGTGGAAAGGCAGCGGTAAGAAGCACATTTAAAAAAAGCATGGCATATGGCCATGTTTGTGTTATGAATTAATGCACTGGATTACAAAAAAGGAGCAGCGGGAAATTGCACGCTGAGAACACCGATAAACATACAGTGCGACGCAACTCGAGAAATAGTATTGAAAGGTCGAAGGATTTAGAAAAAAAAAAAGATTGAATCGTCGCGACGGCACATCACAGTCCCAGGCGTCGAAGTCTCTACAATGAAATTATTTTTGAACAGCTCTGATAGCGCCCACGCAACAAATGTTGCTTGTATACTGTCAAATGCTCATATTCTGCGGCCTAAAGCTCATGGCACGGTGCGAAAACGAGCGCGCCGAGAAAGCGACACAGTGCGCGGACAAGCATGCAGACGCGCAGTCAGTCGCTGCGAATCTGCGCGATCGCTGCATTGAAACTTCGTTCTATTACTCTCCATTTAGTTATACAAACACTATAAGAACATATTTCACATAGTTTGCTCCCAGCGTTTACCTACCTTTCACGCAAGAAGCCGGTTCGGGAGACTCAATCGCGGCGACCTCGCGCAGTGGCGTTCGCTGTACGTATTCGGTAAAGAGATAGCGTCAGTAAACGCTTGTGTGCTTTCAGTTTGCCCAAGATTATTATTTAGACAGTAAGAAACTTCTCTCGTTTCGAAAGTACTTACAGAAATGTCCGGGAGAGCTCGCACGTGGTGTTTTCAGTGAGCGCTGACAACAAAACCTATGAGGAGCGCGCCACGTGATCCCTCATACTACGCCAGCGAGGCGCTTCGGATAGATGGCGACTCCGTAACTCCTCGCCGCCAATAATTTCAGAGCAATTACTCAAAATACACGACCGATGACAGCTACTCCTGCGCAATACATTCTAGCAAAGGACAGCGTCATTGAGATTTTTCCCTGGTCGTTGCATATGTACAAAAATGTAAACAAGTTTCTTGAATGACAGAGAGAGAGAGAGGCAAATGAAAGAAAGGCAGGGAGGCTAAGAAAGTTTTGTTAAAATATTTGTCCTCAACTTGTTCATTTCAAGGCCTATATATTTTTCATATCAGCGGCATGCACTGCTTTGCTGGTTTCAAACCGATATAGTTCTAAAGTTCGTGTGATACTTGCTTTATTTATTAAACATAATGAAAACATGGAAGCATTGATATCAGTTATTTCGGGCACAATTCTTGAGACATACAAGTATATTCTTTTATAAAAAAGTACTTATTTTACTTGTCTTGACAGTGTGTAGCATTCAAGAATTCGTTTGCAGCATCTTTGGCAATGGCAATGCAGTTATTAATAATGTTTAATGTATTTGATCCCTCGACAATTTCTATAAGGAGGAGGCCGAGCTGCAAAGTGAGCCCCCACCCCCCCCGATCGAAATTTCTGGCTATGCCACTGCATGGCACCCCAACTGCGGTAAACTCAGTGCAATAATGGAAGGACCGTATGTGATCATATGCAAAACATCTGCTGTAAACTACGAGATCGACTGCAGCGTGACCCCATTCGGTCGCCAGACTGACATCGTTCATGTGGGGAGATTACGATGATATGATCCGCCCTTACACCTACGACTCTTGGGGGGAGGGAGAAGCGTGTGATGAACCGCACCAGCATAGTGCGGTGCAATAGTGGTGAAGGAGGAAGACGAGGTTTGTAATAAACAGAGCTTCGCATGACCGCCATGTCTCCTGCGTTACATAAATATATGGAAATTGTACACCACGCAATGACAAACTCCTAGCACTCCCCGAACAAAAATGTTTTAACAATGAGGATGCATGTTTTTGCGTTGCCGACACGACACTTTGCTTAACTTCTGGCAAAAGTTTTCCATCGCTAAGGCATGTAGCCACTTAGCATCAAATTATGCTATCATCCTTATGCTTTCTTTAAAAATGGTGACATTGAACAAGACTAAAATTTCGTTTACGAATTTATGCATTTATATACTATATGTCGATGTCCGAGCTTTTATGACTTGGAAAAATGAACAGCGCTAAGAACGGGGCCAAACAAAATCAAGACGGCGCACTATTGTGTGTCTTGTTTGCAGTTCAGGCTTGTTGCAGCCCAGGTAACAGTGGAGATAACCATTGTTTTCCAGCCGTATCTTCTGGTGAGTGGTATGGCCACGGCTACCTATGGAAGAGGGTGGGCACTATTTTGCAAGTCTCTGTTCAAGACTTAAAAATACAGGAATGAAGCTTTGTGCTAGAGCTTCGATAGTATCATATGATGCAAGTTTCACTCATTTTCGATGACCTGCTGTCTGACTTGTTTGAAGAGATGTTTGGAAGTAACTTGCGATTATGGTATTGTAGTCATCACGCGACGCATATTGTTAAAGCCTTTGTGAAAATTATGGCATTCGTAGTTCGCAGTAAAATGTCTATTCTGAAAACTGGCGAGACATTTAGTTAGGATGGGCTGTCTGCAACAATTAAGCAGCCTATGTTACGGAGGGGTAGGGGAGCCTCGGCTAGGTGATTGGCTACGGCCGTCTGATGTTGAGCGACCAGGCAGTGACGAGCTGCTCTGCCTATGTCCATAATTATCTGTCAACTTCGTTCTTGACGCTTTTTATGCGTGTTCACCCTCCTCCTCGTACCATCACCCCACTCACCTTCTTAAAAATTTTTTCTGTTAGTAACTGTCGCACTCCAACATTCACCAGGTTGTTTAATGGCGCAGCAGCCCCTAGCGTTCCTATATTTCTGTTTCTGCGTCGACTTAAAGGCCATTCACCTACTAGCCTTCCCACCTGTTTGTTGTGGTGGTCCCTTGGCTATCCTGGCGCAGTGCCCCCGTCCTTGATATATTTTGCCGTGCGCAAATCAATGTTTTGTAGGTCTTTCTTTCTTGTACCGTTTTCATTCTTAACAACATGTACAAACTGGCCCTGACAGCAAGCTCTTCTCAAGTTTATGAACATAATTAAAGTCAGAGACAAAGAAAGAAAAAGAAGAAAAGAAAGATGGGGGGGGTGTGCTTGTTACGTGTTTCTTAGACAAGTAAGTTGCAATATTTTCAGAATGCTTTTCTTCCAAGCAGTGTGGTCGATGATTCGCTCAAGTACCAGAAATTAGAAGCTCTTCAACGACACGAAGGCTTGGCAGGGAGCAACAATGCCTCCCAAGTTTTATGCACGTGCTCGTCCCATTTTTATCTGTGTGTGGAATTTTTAGCGCTTCGGAATGAGGTAGAGGCGCGCCATAAGTGGGGCCACAATGTTCTGTGCATGGGATAGGGGGTCACCCCCATGACCCTCCCTCGCTCTGGACCGCCACTAGCCCTCGCCTTGCTTTCACATTTAAGCTTTCCCTTTCATCTGTGCTGCTCTCTCGGAGTCCACTACCTGAAACTTTGTTCTGTGGGAAAGGGGGAAGGGTGCGGTCTGTCAGAAAATTTTGGGAGGAAAACCTGGCTACACCAATGTAAGATTTGCATTGAAGGTTCTTGCCTTGTGTGGAAAATCCGCTGCAATTGCACTGATGAGGCCATGGTTGGTGGAAAGTGGTAGAATGCTGCAGATAGTATTGATTGTTGATTTGAATATTTGCATCCAGAAGATATGAGGTGCTTGTGTATTCAAAGAAATGCTGTATGTATGGGATGCTAGATGTTTGTGCTCAGTTGCATTGGGCAAACTTGATGAAGTTTTTAGCCAATATGGTTTTATGAACTGCTCAGGAACATAAGTTTTGGATGTTTAGGGGGTGGGCAGAGGGATACGGGAACGATGGATTTCTTGACAGTATATGTATTTTTTCTATTCTTTGCTTTTCCTGCACATCTGTTAAATGTGTACTAACCTGATATTTTTTACTTCATTGTTTTAGTTAAATGGTGATACAGTACTTCTACACCACAGATAACATATTGCCAAGTGTTAAGGTCTCTGAAATGATTTGATATAATAGCTTTACTACAGCCAGTTTTGGTTTCATTCCTACTGTGTTTTGATGTTATAATGCAGAAAGGTGGTCATGCGGGAGCGGGAAACTGACATCTTGAAACTCGCACCAGCTTGTTTTTTTGTCAGCTATGCTGCTATATCGGCCATCGTAAGAAGCAGCACAGGAGGTGGTTGAGTGAATGTCAAAACGTTGCAATCTCCTGCTCCCACATGACCACCTTCTGTGTCATGTCGCAACACTGCAGCCTTCTGGGAATTCAACTGGAACTGGCTGTGGAAAAGCTATTATATTAAATTATTTAGGGTGCTCTGAGGCTTGCCAATATTTTTCTATGATGTAGAGTTTTTAAATTGTTCAATGCGAAAAAAAAGAAGAGCTCAAAATATGTCTGCACTTCTTTAAGAGGAGTTAACACCATCTGCATGCACCACCATCTCCTTTTACACAGAAATAGTAATAGTAATAATAATAGTGATAATTTTAAAGTAGTTACATATAGGTACAACTAAAAATACCATATTTATTCAAATATAAGGCACGGTTTCTTCCCAGAATCCTTAGCTTTGAAGTCTCGCTCCACCTTATATGTGAGGCTGATAAATTTAGTTACTGTTTCAATATGGCAGCAGCAGCACCACATTTTGGGAGATCCAGATTTTAGATGGCAGCACAAATTGTAGCAGCTAATAAACTTTGGCGGGTGAGCCAGTACTGTATTTTTGTGCGTATAATCTAAAAATTTAACAGTAAGGCGAGGTGCAGGCTATATGTGAACATCGCCTTATAGTGTGGCTTCAGGACAGCTCACACAGAGCTGCCATAAAGCCACACCGTAAGGTTAAATTCGCATATAACCTGCACCAACTATTCTGAGGGCTTCCAGTTTTTCAGTATTTTGGGCTATCCTCACTGAGTCTGAATAATTCATTGGCTAGTCCAATCGCCTTTTATTAGTATGTATACTTGAGCTAATTTTCTCGGATTCCCCAACTGGCACTCTCGTCTTATAAATAATTAAATATGGTATTGTTACGAGAAAACAGATATTTACAAATTATAGGCAATTACCTGCCTAAGCCGCATGTGATGCTTCAATTTTATTTAATTTGCCTTACACTATTGATCATTGACAGATTTTTGACAGTGTGTTTTATGTCAGTAGGAACTTGTTTTGCATTACTGGAAATTGGAGATCTGTTTCGCTTTCATCTTTCCTCAGCTTTCTGCTTTTTAAAGATTTGCTCTTGACAGCATAGGTGTGCTTGTTATTTTATAAATGATCAATTTAGCTTGACTTAGTTATTGCTTTAAGAGCCCTATTAAAAATCTTTTTAATATTGGTGCATATTAGCTTATGCTTCATCACTGAGTGACATTGGTGAGGCATGCGGGGCTTAAGAGAAAGCTTAATTAAGCTCATGCTTTCATTTGGCAGCCACTAAACTGACTGCAATGAATCTTGCTGCAGTGAAAACAAGTCAAATTTAGTGACTGTTGAGTACAGAATTCCTATTTACGCCTTTTTTCTTGCCTTCTACTTTATCAGTGACAAAAAATAAATGACGGATGAAAATTGGTTAAAAAAGAAAAAAGCAGAAGCATTGGACTTATTACCAGTTCTGTTACAGAAAAACAGTAATACATAACTAAATGGTATGCTCCCCTGTCAGGTTCATTTTACAGATGTGTGAAAAAAATTGCTTGTGGCAGTTGAACACATTCACATTGAACACATTCATTTTAAATGAAGCAAGGTTAATTCATATTGGTGCTCTAAATGTTAAAGCGACCCCTAAACCATTTTAAACTCGAACGCAAGTGAGCGATTTCTCTCTTGTCTTAGTTAACCACTTCACATGTGCTCTCTCCTTCTTGCAACATACTTCTATAGAAGACATTTGGACATTGCATCAATACCGAATGCCACATTGGTACTCTTTTCTTGTTTTTAAACATTATAAACTTGTGCTTATCAGTACTCCGCACTTTTTGGCTACGCACTGTTACCGCTGCACTCACAGTGCAAAACGTGCTACATGAAGTGAAATCAACTGATTGCACAGACAGGCAAGTGCAATACCAAGGTTGCTTGGGCGTGCAACTGCATGGCAAAGGCGTGCTGTTAGATGCATCGGACTTAAGTTCTACGTAGATGGACCAATAGACAGTGTTTACCCTGGGACCCTGTTGGTGCCATGATGCGTGAAGAAGGCGCCCAGGAAGCCCAGAGGAGGAGCATGCAATTACATTTTTTAATTATAAGAGGTGGTTTAGGGGCCCTTTTGAGGCTTAAGAGCTAAATTTTCCACTTAATTTTCAAAAGTATCTGCTTAAGAGTCTGCGGTTAAATTATAGTGTTTTGCAAAATGGACATATGGTGTAACATTTTGTACATCATCTACCTTTTGTCTGGTCTCATTGATTATGTAACTGCCTAATGTGGCTGTCCTGAAAGCTTGTAGTTGCATTTCTACTTTGCAGATGAGTCGCTATTTCACAACGCAAGCAGATACGTCTGAAGAAACAGGTCACCAATTGGAGCATGTAGGTGACACCATAAAAAAAGTTATGACTAAAAATAGGAAGAAGCAAAACCAAAAAGTGGTGAAGCATACTGCAAAAAAACTGAAGACTACTGCCCCATCTCCTGCTGAGGAGAGTGTAGCTGCAAAGTACAAGCGTTCAGGCCACTTGACAATTGTAAGTTGTTTGCTTCCTAAAGATATGATTTGAGAGAGAAATTGCTTTGTAATTTTTGTATATACATGTGATGATGGATTTACTTTTGTCTGCCCTGTAGAAAGGCATCAAAACAGGTGTTCAGCGCAAAAAGATCCAAGCTGGTATCAAAAAAGTGAGGCAGTCAGTGCTTCAAGCAGCTCGTGCAGAATTACTGCTTCCTGAGGATGTTGGGTAAGTTTCAAAATTCTCTGTACGAGATTGTGCCTGTGCAAAAATGAACAAATTTCACATATGCAGGTATCTGCAGGCTGATGATGGTGAAGAAACGTTTCAGCTTTTGCAGCAAGATATTGCAGATGCAGTCGACATTACCAGCTGTACAAAGTATTTTGACCTGAATCTGCCACAGTTTGGGCCCTATTCAATCAACTACTCAAGGGAAAGCCGGTAAGCATTATATGCTTTGGGACATCAGAAATGTCTTGTGGGGTGTATTGTTTGGGTTCTAAATGTCGATGCCATGTTTCACTACAACTGTAATGAATGGCATAGCTTGTTTGAGAAAGACTACATTTTTTGTCTGGCATTGCCAAATACGGCGCCTACTTTTATGATTTATTTTGAGGGTAAATGGCAAGTACCGCATCCAAACATGGTACTAAACAAAGTGACCCACAGAATGCTATAGTCGGATACAACTTTAGAAAAAAGGGGAGGCCCCGCCCAGATGACCGAAGCGCGACAGCCGATTGCCTCCGCAACTAAAATAGTCCCGCTCGAAACATTGTGCTCCTGAAACGCTTAATTCTTGGTATAAATAAAGACTTTTGCATTTTGATGACTGGTTTATTAAAGCTGTCATGTGCTACAGCACATGCCGGATAGCGGCAGAAAAATAACCCGTGCCTTTTACAACGCTGCCCGTCGTCTGCTCTTTAGCTTCATTGCAAGTGACAAACGTAGAAAGAGCAACTCTGCAACGCTTTTGCCCTTGTTCACTTGTACACGGCGTATCCACTACTCATTTCTCAAGCTTAAAATGAATCAGTTGCTATTGAAAAAGTACTTATATAAAACAATGCATTTATCACAACCATTACAAACCTGGGGCGGGAATACGGTCGAGGCAGGAAGGTGCAAAAATGCTTCATTCATTGTTTTAAATAGATATTCTTGGTTTTAAATAGCATAAAATTTATATTTTTTGGTTTTGTGTTTTCACAATTTCACAGTACGCATTCTACAGCTTGCGCGTGCAGTGAGAACTGGTGGACAGCAATCAATCGACGGTGCTACACAACGCTCGAACACCGTCGCTAGACGCTCGGCTATCTCACTGTTGACAATAGAGAGGTTTAGCTTGTCCGGTATTCCGCTAAAACGCAGGCAGACGTTGGGACGTTGGAGCAGCAACACGATTATGCCAGTGCCGAAAATTTACATCAGCAGCGGAGAAGAATACGCTCGGTTAATGCAATATTAACTGTTTCTGTCTGTTTGAGCACTGCGCCAGCAGGTGGCTGCACCATGCAGACCGCTCACGTTTACGCCTCCGCCCCAACGCCCCGTCCGCCTGCGTTTTACTGGAATACCGGAAAAGCTAAATCTCTCTATTGATAGTTCACGCTAAGTTGACGGCGACAAATCTTTGCGTTAAAGGCTTCTTCTGCAAATAGTTTCTGTTGCGCGCACTTTTCTGATTTCTCTTGAGAATGGTTTTGCTCCATCACTTCAGCCCGTCCGACGAAAAATGCAGCGACAGAGTATACGAACACAACCGCCGCTACCGTAGGCACCAGTCTTTGGAAAACTTTCTCGCCGTAACTTCACTCGGGAGCGAAATAAAACAACATGGAACAAGCACGCAGGATGTGTGTTCGCAGCGGTCGCTGCGGGATCCTGTTTACAGGCAAAGCGTAGCGCAGCACCAGCGATGCTCGCTGCAATGTTCCTTCGCCGGATCACGGCTCAGAATAAATGCACACGGCACAAATGGCGCATCGTAAGCTCACAGTAATATTTCCGGCATGATAGACCATCACAAACAGCTCCAGAATTTGCTCTGATGAGGGGCTGAAGCACACATCTGATGCGACCTCGCCCAGTTCGAAGCACGGGCGGCCATCTTCTCCGTTGGTGGAGTCACCGGCCGTCTAGCTCATGACGTTTGTCTAGAGGGCACGCCCATTGGTGGATGCTCGTGTGCCTCCGCCTCAGAGGAGTAAACGCCCCCTTTTTTTTAAAGTTGTTTTGACTATAGGTCTGTTCATAACTTCAGCCTTAACAAGCCAGCATTTTAGTTGGATGAGCCATTTATATGTGGTTTTTTTTTTTGCTCAACGTTTATTGTGTATTTTGTAAAGTACAAGAGGTAGGCTTTCTTGCAGTGCTAAATTGTTTGGTGCCCGTGCTTGTTGCAGTTTAAAGTGGGAAACTGGAAAAAAAAAACCTTTGCATTATGTTTGAAGCCAGTTTAGACTACAGTCGAACTCACTTATAAAGGTACCGGTTTTAAGACTATATCGATATAAAAGGAGCAGCCGATGCACGGTCCACTTATGTGTGTGTTCTATGGTAAAATAAACTGCTGACTACAAGCTCCCATGCTGTGTTGCCGGTTAGAACAATTAAATCTGGCTACTGGTTGTGTGAGCTGAAAGGGAAGACAATGCAAAATTATCGGGAAAAAAAGAAGAGCGCTAAAAGCATGTGCCACTTCGTCACACTTGCCTTTGTGACGTACAGCCCGCACGGCATGCATTGCATTGCTACCGTTAGAGGGGTGAAGGGGATACCGAGGGGGGCTACAAAGGCATGCTGTGCGGGGCGCGAGGCACAAAGACGCAGACACCAAGTAGCTAGATTTGCAGCAACATTGCAGCAAGTGGTTTATTGAAAGGGACTGTAAAGTAAAACACTGAATCAGTTTAGATGGACAAAGCATTCTTTGAAATCACTGTTGTTAATTTTGAAGTAATAGGTTGATTATTAGAAGAGAAAATGAAGGTCAGTGTTTCAGATTTTGAATTTTAAGATGAAAACCCAACAGCAGTGCATCGATGTGGCGTCACGAATTTTCAAAGTATTTTTCTCATATTTAGGCTCCGTTAGTTAACAAAAAGTTCTTAAAACTCGCCATGTTCAATCTGTGGCATCTTTAGAACACAATGTAGTCTATCTTTACCGTGAAATAATTAACTACGCCCTAGATGACGCTGTCAAAGTCAGTAATGTCAAAGCGAGCTGGTGCGGGAACATTTTCAAGAAGGTGTCGCCACCTGTCCTTTGTTATTGCACATTTTCTGTCTTGCCAAGCGTCTTATCGTGGTAAGAGTGGTGTTCTTGAAATTGTAAAATGGTAATTTACTGATGGTCTTTTTCCTCTTCAGTCTCCCTTCAACCATAGGACACACACAAAAGTTGAAGGTGCAGCAGCTGCTCATTCTTACATAGGAGTATTGTTCATACTGGTAAATCTACCATACTTACTCACTTAATTTACGCACCCCTAATTTATCACCCTGTATGGTTGTTGGAAAAGAAAAATATCACAGTTCCGCCGGAAAGGCGAAACACCGACTGTGATAGCAAATTAGTAGGTATCTGTACAAAGTAAAGATAGTACTTTTATCGGCCGTATAAACTTGTAAACATTTGCTTACTGAATTAACAATGATAGAATATGTAAGCATGGCTCAACAAGGACGTAGAAAGAAACAGACACACGGAGACAGCGCTGTCTGTCAGCACTATCCGCTGTCTTTGTGTGTCTGCTTCTTTCTACGTCCTTGTTCAGTTTCGCTTACACATTCTATCATGGATTTAAACCAACTAGCGCATCAACATGTTTTAACTAAATTAACCAGCATGGTGTCATGCGCGCACAGGTAAATATGAACACACATCGCTCGATGACAGCGGAAACTGTCTGTGAAAACGCTGGACTTAGGAATCGTGGCAGCAGTCGCGAGCCAGTTGACCTCCGTGCATCTGTCGCTACGCATACGAAGCTACCGGCACTACGTGCACTCTGCAAACATCGCAGATCACCTTGAAGATGAAGCCCACGCGGGCACGCACTTTAGCCACGTCGCAGACTGCTTTCAAGACATACGAGGGCCGGCAGTGCGTCCCAACGCCGTAGTAGATGCCGTGGTTGTCTCCTCTCTGTATGGAGCGGCGGGCGAGGAGGACATCGAGGCATCGTAGCAGCTGCCGGAGAACGCTCCTCCTTCCTCACTTCACTCTCCTGCCTCGCGCACCACAGGAGGGGGCACACATCCAGGCCGCGTTCCTCACTCGCACATGTGACATTGAACCGTGTTTGCCAGCTCACCCTCACACGCTTTCATTCATACTGAACCTTACGGCGTCGCCGACGGCAGAAATGCGCCTAGTGTCCATATATAGTGAAACCTCGTTAAACGGTAGTACTGTTTAACCGAAATAGCATGAGATCGCCTACTTACCTGTCGAAAACGAAACTCAGAGAGAGTGCGATGAAAGAGGAAAAAATGCAGTATTTATTCACTTCGCGCGACAAAAGTGTTATTTTTGTTTGATGCCGCAGCGGCCTAGCACGACGACAGCGGCCTCAAACTTACTGAAGCTGCGTGCCAGCTTTTCAGCCGGCCCCCTCTTCTCGGCGAACACACACATGGCAGATTCCTCATTGACGTTACGTATTCTTCGTGCACACACGCAGTAGTGCTGCAGAAGTCCCAGGACGCCTTTTTCATTGCCGGGTGCCGGAGTTGGGAATACTTTTTGTTTGGAAAAGAGTTACGTTATTGCGCCCCTGTTCACGTCGCGGCAGTTGCAATCATGAGGCTGTTGTGACGCACAGCCTATGCCACTGTCGGGCCTGAATCGCCCGTGCTGTCGCTTTCCATTTAATCCTAATTACTGTCGCTAGTCGACACTTCGGCAACAACAGAGGTAACGATGGCGAAAAGTCGAACCTCGTAGCCGACATGCCTTCGCGGTTGCAGCAGCGCTGTCGAGCAACTTTTTCGCATTCCAAATGCCACACACCGTAATCAACAGCAGATCCCTGTCGCGTGCCAGCACCGACTTCTTCGTGTCACGTTTGATAGCACGGGCAATGTCTAATTTGTCTTCTATGCTGAGCACCCGGCATTTTTTTTATCCGAGCCATATGTCCGAACTTCGCGGTTGCAGCAGTGCTGTCGAGCAACTTCTTCGCATTCCAAATGGCACACACCGTAATCAACAGCAGATCCCTGTCGTGTGCCAGCACCGACTTCTTTGTGTCACGTTTGATAGCACGCGCAATGTCTAATTTGTCTTCTATGCTGAGCACCCGGCATTTTTTTTATCCGAGCCATATGTCCGAACTTCGGCATGATGCAAGTCCCCACTTGCACGACACCATAACGCTTTCTGGCACGGCGTCGAAATGAAGTTGATGTTGATGCAGCTTCACGCGCAAATGTACAGGGCGCTTGGAGGCAGTTATTCCGATCTCTGAGGCTTGTTGTTCTGCCGGGCCGCCCAATGGAGACGATGCACCACCGTGTTTGCGCGACGAAAAGTGGAAATGCTACGTTTTAACCGATGCGTGCGCAATAAGCTGGTACGGTTTATGCGGATACAAAACACATTAGGTTCAAAGGTTGTTGAGTCGGGGATTTGACTTGACTACTTTTAAAACGAAACTACAGTTTAAGCGGGTACGGTTTAACGAAGTTTTACTGTAATTGCTATCGCAATAGAAGAAAAGTTTATTGCTCTGAGCTGCGTTCGTGGACGCGTGTTTGATATGATCAGTGTGTAGGAGTTGATGAAAAGACAAAGCTTTATAAACAAAGAGCATGTGGCAATATTTGCGTGCACATTTTTTTTGTTTACAAGTTATTTTGACTGTAGCATAGTCGACTTCCGTTTATTTGACCCTGACAGGACCGACGAAATCGATAAAATTATCCAACAGGTCAAATTAAGCAAGATGCAGAAAAAAGAAAGAAATGCTCAAACATCGACTTATTTGCCAGTATTATTTTTAACACACCTACAAATCATACGTGTGTGAATTTTCATGTCCGACATAGGGAACTAATGTAGAAATGACTTAAACCTTCTAGCAATAGTAGAAATCTATCGCGCATCCAATTATTTGAAATGGCGGCCAGTTTTCTAAAGTCAGTTACACCGCACGGTTTTTGTAAGTCAACTTTGCCGCAATGGAGCTATGTTTTGCGGTGAAGTGTAAAAGCGCCATGAAGGTGGTTTTGGTTTGCATCCGATTTCACCGCTTAGGAAATTTTTTGGCCCTGGTGTCATGGAAAACAGAAGGTGCTCGTTAGAATGGATAAATACCGTAAGCAAACATTGCAAGCTACCATTATTGTTTGAAAATTTTTCTAGGGTGGATTGGAAATAGGCGTTTTTGACGGAAGATGATGTGTGTTCAACGCATTCACTGTCCCTTAAGTTCTGCCGAGAAAGATGTTGCCTCTAAAGAGGTCGTTATTGGGATCACATATGGGTCAGGCATGTGCAAATAGACGGATCAATTTTGAATTGCCTGGCAAATGCCAATTTTAGAATAAAAATAATCAATGTTTGTGCCCATAGAAATGCATGGACGCTGACCAGGACCTTCAGTTGGGATCGAATTTAAAGAAAAAATCTAACCGCATTCGAATAAATGGAAGTCTATTGTATATTCTCTCATGTTCTTTTCTTTCTTTGTATGTGAACCTACATATACCTGAAAAAGATCTCTGTAATCAAACATACTGTAATGCTCCAAGGTACAAATATTAGTGTAGAGTACCCGCTGCAACTGTGATTGTCAGTTAGCTTTAAGCTTGCCTAAAGATGTGCGCAGACTGTTTTTACCTTATGGGAGAGGGGGCAGCATGGCACAATGAGTGTTGTGTGCTAGTTAAGTAAATAGCAAGGCTTATTGTTCAAGGGGCTGGTTTTGAAGGAGCGGTGATTGAACTGGATGCAGTGTTTTTTTTTTTTTTGTACATAGGACTAGTCTGATGTTGCATTGTAAACTTGTATTTTTAAGAAAGTGTATGATTATGACGAAGCCTACAATTACTGCCGAGCAGAGAGAGAGAGAGAATGAAGAGGAAAGGCAGGGAGGGAGCAGGAGTTTTCAGTTCACTAGGCATCCTTGTAGAGATAATTTGATGAGACTGATGAGAGTGAGTTGGCGTGGTCACCTGCAGGCACCTGTTGCTCGGTGGTGGTCGGGGTCATGTGGCTGCTCTGGACTGGGTCACCAAGCGCCTTCTATGCGAGACCAATGTGATGGAATCAGTGCATGCAGTCCAGTGGCTGCACATGCCCACCATGTTTGCTGTGGCACAAAAGTCTTGGACATACATTTATGACAGCCAGGGAGTTGAACTGCACTGCCTTAAAGCCCTGGACAATGTGCTACGCATGGCCTTTCTGCCTTACCACTTCTTGCTTGTCACAGCTGTATGTTACTTTTGTTTATCCCTTCCTTTATGCTTTTTTTGATGTGGTGTTCTCAGCACTATTACTCTTGAGCCTTCTGAGCCCTTTGTCCATCCACTGCCACATGTATGGTTGTGAAGTCCTTTATTGTAAGACAGGTGTTGTCTGTATTAGTAATCAAGAAGCCACGAGGCTGGTAATAGAACCTTATTACATTGCAAATAGTAAAATCTGCATAAGCAAGCCTTTCATTGTGCTTGCTGAGAGAGAAGTACTTTGCTTTACTAAGCATCAGCTCTGCTGTCGTGTTAGCACATATCCAGTTATACTGTAATGCAATTCATCATCAGGTGTTTGCTGGAAATAGCAGTAATTTTTTTAATGGTTGCTCCCCACTGAATTGGTGCTGACATGTGCAGGCACCATGACTTTTGAAGCACATAAATTGTGAGAGAGTGCTTGTCTTTCCACTCTTTTCTTGTGTCTTGTTTTTCATTCTCCTTCTGTTTTAATATCAACAGGATCCAACTTTCTGTACTTCCTACAGAGCCAATTGCTATGCTGTGTGTTCAGATTCAGATTCAGATTTATTGGTTCCAAAAACAGAAGTAAATACATGACAAATATACAGACGAGGGTCCCAAAGTGAAAGAACTGTAGTGGGACCCTCGGTTAATAATAACAACATTGATGGTGATATCAATAGTCAGCAAATTAGCGTATTATAAAACATCTACAGATCAAATACATCATTAGACATGTCATTTACAATCAAACACGAAAAAGCACGTTATAAAAGAAAGTCGGAAAAAAGCATGTGTGAAATACAAGAAATGACATGTGAGATAAAAGTCAAAGGTACACCGCCAGATCGTAGTTAAGTTATCGCAGGAAATGATGCTTAAGGTGATTTTTAAAAATTGTAAGAGAAGTACAGGATTTTATGGTTGATGGTAATTCATTCCAAAGAGAAATTGCAGCGAAGGAAGATGTTTTTTTGCCGTAATTGGTATGAACCATGGGTAATAAGAAATTGTTGTTAGCCGCAAATCTGGTCATATTTTTATTCTGCAAAAGGTCAGTTGCATTGAACGGAAACGTAAGGTTATTATGAAGCAACCTGTGGAGTAAGACGAGTATGTTAAACTGGAACAAATTAATAATAGGCAAGATATTATACGCTCGAAGTAACAAAGAGGCATTAGATTGCATGGAGCTAGAAGTGATAATGCGTATTGACTGATTTTGGATATGTTGAATTGATGATAAGTGACAAGTGTACGTGTTGCCCCATGAAACAATGCCGTAATTAATGTGACTATGAATGAACGCATAATACAACGCTAGCAGAGCCTCATAAGAAAAAAAAGGGCGAGCTTTGATTAATGCATATATACCAAACGCAGTCTTGTGCTTGAGATGTTGGAAGTGAGAGCGAAATGTAAGGTTAGGGTCAAGATGTATGCCAAGAAAAGTGACATCGGTGCTAACGGGAATTGATTGAATTCCAAGCTTTACTTCAGGAATAGAAGTTAAGGCCCTTTGAGCACTTTTGAATAACATAAATTTAGTTTTTAAAGGATTAAGAACTAAGTAATTGTTGCTACACCATTTTATAGTGTTACTTAATGCAATATTTAATTTAGAAGTAAGAGTAGTAACAGATTTGTCAGATGAAGATATGGTTGTGTCATCTGCATATAAAATGCAATGAACGCAGTTGGTGGAGTTAAGAGAATCCGGAAGATCATTAATATATAAAAGGAAAAGCAAAGGGCCCAGAACTGATCCCTGTGGTACACCTTGGTTAATACATTTTGTTACTGAGAAAGTATTTGCTGCATGTACTGTGTACGGCCGGTCAAGTAAATAATTTTTTAAGAATGTTAGCGCAGGACCGGTTATACCGTAAGAGTCAAGTTTATTAAACAGGACTTGATGGCTAACCGTGTCATAAGCTTTACTGAAGTCTAAAAATACAGATCCAACTAAGTTTCCCGAATCAATACATTTTTTTATGTAGTCAGTTAGAGATAGAACAGCTAGATTCGTGGAACTTCCTGGGCGGAAACCAAATTGATTGTTATTTAGCAATTTAAACTTTGTTAAGTAGTTATTAAGACGTTTAACAAATAATTTCTCAATGAGTTTACTAAGGCAGGACAGAATTGCAATTGGTCAGTAATTATTAACTGTGTGTATGTCGCCTTTTTTAAAAACGGCAATAATCTTGGCACGTTTTAAAAATGAAGGAAATGCACCTTCTTTGAACATAAGGTTAATAATGTTACAGAGCGTGTCGCAAACTAAATGCGCAACCACTTTTAAATGCCTGACACAAATATTGTCTAAGCCAGGCCCTGTATTTTTAAGGTTAGCAATCGTGGAGCGCGCTTCATTTGGTGTAGCTGGTAACAAGAAGAATGATTGTGTCGTACGGCTCAAAGTATTATGCAACTGCGCATGTATGTTGTTATTAGTGTAAACAGAAGAAAAGTAGTCCGAAAAAGCATTAGCAGTTTCTTTGGGGTCAGAAAGAGTGAGACCTTTGTAATTTATTTTGGTTATAGAGGCATTAATAGGCGATTTGTTAAGAAAAGAGTTCAATAACTGCCATTGCTTTTTGGGGTTATGTTTATTCTGATCAAATTTATTTTCGTAGTACTTTTTTTTCGCCTGTTTTAGTAAAACATTCAGTAATTTACAGTATATACTATAGCGTCTAGCTAGTCTAGTATTAAAGGGCTGACGTTTAGTTTTCTTGTACATGTTTTCCTTCTTTCTTAAACTTTCTAGAAGACCGTCCATCATCCATGGGTTGCGCGGATATTTATAATTTTTCCCACATTTTACAGTGCGTGTGTTAGTCGAAACAGCCAATAAAAATAAAGTGCAGAATTTCTTTAGTGCTTCTTCGGGATCAGACATAGAATTAATTGGCGACCAGTCAGTTTCACTGAGGGCTTCAATAAAGGTATCTGCACTAAATACGGAAGTAAAGTAGCTATTATCGTTCTTATGTATTTCATTGTTAAATGTAAGAAAAACAGGAAAATGATCGGTTATGTCAGTATTAATAACCCCGGAGCAAGGCGATGGTGATACGTTCGATAACACGTGATCAATAAGTGTACTGCTCCCATGAGGGGATACCCTAGTTGGGCAGTCAATGAGCGATTCAAAACCGAGTCCAGCAAAACAATCTGTGTAAGTGGTGTACGAGGTAGCTTCAGTGTCAAGTAAGTTAATATTAATATCACCTACAATCACCACATCCTTATTTTCAAAAGCTAGCTTGGACAATACTGCATCAAGAGAAAGCAAGAAGTCGTTAAGGGAAGATGACGGTGAGCGATAAATGCAACCAAGGATCAAGTTCTTATTGTTATTAAGGAATGACCGGTCGACTTCTATCCACACTGACTCACAATGATTCACGTTAACTGCCAGATCAAATCTGCGAGCGTAGGTAACAGCTTGTGAAACAAAAATGGTGGCGCCACCATGACTTTTAGTTGGACGATGACAATACTCGGGTTGATAAGACGGAAAACCGCTCATGTTGTTGTCGGAATCAGAAAGCCAAGTCTCCGATATGCAGATAAAAGTAAAGACATGCTCAAGTGAGGCAATGAAGTTATTAATTCCATCTATGTTCTTACGAAGGCTACGAGCATTGAAGTGAAGGAGTGATCGTTTATTTGCGGTAAGACAAGATTTTACGTCAACGGGGTAGAGCAAGGCCATGGAAAAAAATGGAAAAAAATATTTACAGTGAATCACGTGAAGATTCGAAGGTCGGACTCAGTGAAAATGCGGTAGACCCTGCTATCATCAGTTTTGCGGGCTTTTATCTGGCAGTTTTCTGTCCATAAGTATTTCCACTTATTTTCTTTTTTGAGTGCCAGTGCCTTCGAGAACATCTTCTTGTTATCAATGGTCAAGTGGTCATTTACAAGACAGGCGTGGTAGTGCCACCTGTGAAACCAATGTGGTCTGTGCGAAGCCTAGCTCTTCTTGCCTTCCTGATGAACTCGTTTTTCTTATCCCGTGAGCAGAAGCGAGCAATGATGTTCTTCTCATTTGATTTAGAGGCAACACGGTGAGCCGTGTCGATATCAGCGGGTACGAGAGGGTACTCGATAGCATCGCCAATTCGCTTCAGAATGGCTCCGCAGTCTTCACCCTGCGATTTCCACATTATTAATGGAATTAATGAATTAATTTCCACATTATTCATTCTCGAATATTGCTCTAAATCAGCCACTTTTCTTTCGAGCGCTTCGTTACGCGATAAGAGCGCCTTGTTTGAGGTTACGAGTTCTTCCTGTTTTAGTTTTATTGTGTCTAGTTCCTTGTTCATGAACTGAACACTTTCACAGAGGGAAGCGTGCTCACCTAGTCCTACATTCTGTAGCTTGATGTTAATTCGTGATACTAAATCATTGATCAGTATATCCAACTTCTCGTTCAGCACTGCTTCAAGAGATGCAATTTTTTTCGCCAGTTCCGCTGTGGTAGGCATAGTGAAGCATATACACTACGAACAGTAAAAGAAGAACTTTTGGCAGCAGTTGCGGCAGAATTAATTTTTAGATAGTGTACAGAAGTAATAAACCAACCTGTTGGCAAGAAGAATTTTCTTAGAAGGAGGACATGCCGCCGCAACTGCTGCCGCCAAATTGAATCAGTGCCGTTGTGTGCGTCCTTATATGGTCCTCGTTGAGGTCACGTGCAGTCCGCGCAGACTCAGCAGGCAGTACAGGGCTCAGACGCTTGAAAGCACTATTCTATGTAGTATCATGAGTATAAGCAGACTACAATGTACACATTTCATAAAGCATACACTGCAGTAATATCTTAATTCCTAGATGGCATGCACTAAAATACAGATTCAGCATGTAAAATAATGAAAGCATTTGAGCAGTGCTGCAGAAACTGAAAAGTACTTGACTTTGGTAGCAAGGTAGTAGCAATAGCCAGATCTCATCATACGTTAAATTGGGAGATAAACCTGAGCTTTCTCATTTTGGGCTGATGAATTATTTTATGTTTAAGTACTACTATTACTGTATTATTATTTGTGTAATATGCAGTGGTGGGAATGCTGCTACAATTGCTCCAATCTGCTACATACACTCATGCCACAAATGACTGAACCTGCTCCAAAGCTGCTCCAGGATGAGTCGTGTCTCTGCGGCTCCAACACCATGGAGTCCTCCATGGTGTTATGGCTGTGATTTTTTTTTCTCTGCACATTTTTATTTGAACAAGTGGAGAACTCGCTATTTTCAGTATCATAGAGCCTCAATAAATATTTTATTAAAGAACAAAGCGAAACCGCACAATAAACCACCCTGCAACCTGCAGAGAAGCTTCCATGTAAACACCGGCCAACAAAACTATTTGTCAAAGCCATTTAGTTGTCCAACAGGTTCCGAACTGCGGCATTAAATCTCGCTGCGCAAGAATCTGCGCTCGTGGGTCGCATAGCCTTGGCTCTGCTGCACAGAACTACTGAAACAGAGTATAGCTCAGCTATTTTACTATATTTATACAACTTTAGACTTAAAATAATTTTGCTTGAATAGCCATCTTGCATACCACATAACTGTATTGCTGCGAGTTTTTTCTGCCTTTGTGCAGCTTGCTTTACCACTTGGGACGCATGGTGTATTTTATGTATTGAGTGTGCAAGTCAACTCAGTGTGGCTGCATGACGTTTGTAGTTGTAGCGGATGATCTTCACGAATATTAGCAATGATGTGTGCTGGTACTCTGGTACTATTTTTGACGTGCAGGACTGTTGTCTGGCCGATAACCATTCAGAATCATCGTTGTTGATTGCTACAAAATTTGCTCCAAAGTGCCCTTGGCCATCCCACCACTGAATTATGTCAACTGCTGGTATCTATGCTGTAATAATTTTTCTTGCTAGCTATATATATTTTTTCCCTGTTTAGTAGTTTTTTCTTTGTAACATATTATAAGAGGTCTCCTTACAAGTGGTTCACTATGGGGCCGCTTTTCACATAAGTTGCCTATTTCTGTATATGCACTAAAATTGAATAAACATTCAACTTCAACTTAAGGTAAATTATGTGAAAGCAATATGTAACAGCTATTTGTTACGATCCCTGATTTCTTTCTTTCTTTCTTTCTTTTTTTTTTTTTCAGAGTGAGAAAGGTTACCTTTCTTGGCTGGATACATCCATTGGGAAACTGGTGGCTCAGTTCAATGCGAAGTCTGGCCGGCTCAATGTCATGAAGCAAAATCCACACAATGCTGTCATCCTAACAGGCCACACAAATGGTTTGTATAATGCACACTTCTTTAAATGGTGGAGCTAGCCTGTGAATTGGTCAACCTCTTCTATGAGTAATAGAATGAAAGCTCTATGACATGTCTGCCAAGGTCATTCATCACATTGCAATGACCTTGAGCCGCCGAAGTGCAAGTGGGGCAGGTGTGACGTCATGCCACGTGATCCGCTGTGGACAGGAGTCACAGCTGCGCTCACTTGGAGCCTTGTCGCTGCAGTACCATGTGGCTAGGCGAGGGTTCAAGGGTTAAATATAGCCCGACGTAGCGTGAGCTCCTGTACTTACTACTTCACGTAGGTGGGAACTACAGCATCTATAATTCGACTGATGGTTCGAGGTACTGGCACCGCCAATGCAACCGGACGTGGCCAACGCATTCCAACACTTGCTCGCGCGCCGATACTAACTATAAGCACACCTTTAACGACTGCTTTGCCAGCGCTTGGTCGCTCAGTCTCGCCATGGATGGCGTGCTGGCTGGGCCCTCTGTGCTTGCGCTTCAGCACAAGTGACATGAATCCAGTCATCCAGCAGATATAGCTAGACAGCAGGCTGCAAAATCTCGAGCAAAGGCAAAGTTGCCTTCTGAAACACCGAAGTGAAGGGAGGCCAGATTAGCTTGTTACAGAGAAGCTTACCAAGCGCGTGAAAAGCATGCCAAGATCTACTGAAACCGCCGCCGTCATTCAGCTACAGGAACAACAACAAGGAGAAGGAGACGAAGTCATCGATACAAGCAACGGCACCCATAACGAACGTTCGACAAACCACACCATTTGGCGAACCACACCGTTTGGCTGGCGGCAAGCTCAACTGCAACGGCCGGGTTTCACTGCGACTTCACGGACAACCCGTTCGGCAGCTTGTGTAATGTGTGTGAAAGACTGCGGCCTAACTTTAATAAAACACTGTGTGCATAGTCTTTGCAAAACCAAGCCAAATGGACCTTTCGCTCGTGATAACTAGGTTTACAAAAGTTAAACCTCAGCCAATTTTTTTGTTCATCTGCAACAGTAACAAAAGACCTTTGCTATTTTATAGCATCTCTTGATGTTCAGTGGCCTGAAATTTTATTTAGTTCTGAAACTACAGTTAAACCTCGATATAATGAAGTAGGTAAAATCAGCAATTTGCTTCGTTATATCAAAATTTTGTTCTATTGAAATGCGACCTTTTATGCTAATAAGTACATTTGCCGATCAATTTTTCTTGCGCAAAAAGGAGCTGCAGAATTCGAATAAAAAAGCAATTCATTTTGATAAATTTGGGAGTCTGTAACAAATGTACGGTTTCATGCCACGTATGTCAACGATATCTTCTCGGAGGTACAAATTATGTAAAGCCAGCCACGCTTTCACGTGGATTCCGCCCCCACGGGTGATAGCATTGCCCACACTGGGACGAAGCAACCAGGAAATTGCACTTATCGCACTTGGACTTCATATGGAACAAGATGCGGCTCCACTTCGGCGGTCGTTCTTCTGGCGCGGTTCTTGTAACATGGTTCTTGTAGCGAGAGGTGCGTTTGCAGCAGCCGTTTGTAATTCAATCATTTGACGATCTGTGTCCACGAAATTTTCCATTTATTGTCTCGGCATTCCTTTACGGCTGCAGGGAAATTTCGTTATATTGAAATTGCATACAAACATACAGTCGCCGACCGTTTATTCGGACCTCACGGGGATCGCGGAAATGTCCGAATAAACAGGTGTCCGAAAAAGCAGATTAAGAAAAAAAAATGAAATCCTTTATTTCCATGCACTTCGGGCTCGGCAGTAGGCTTGAAGAAATCGAGAATGCGCCTTTGCCCACTGTTCCGTTTACGCACAATCAGATAAGCCTGAATCTCAGAGAGGGTTGTACGGTCACTATAGGCGGCTGAAAGCACAGTCACCGTTTGTGCATGCTCCGCATGCGACGGCAGCGTAGCACATGGTGCGTCATCTTCCGACTCGGAGTCATCGTCCGGCGGTGCAGCAGAAACCTGACGAATATCGCGAGTTCTGCACATGTCAGTACAGCAGTGTCAGCACCTGTGAAACTGTCAAATGAGACGGTGTCCGGAATCGCAATGCAAGCACTGCGCAGGTCTCGGCAGAACATTTTCCGCGTCAGTAGGGAGCACATCGGAAGGCGACAAATCTTAGGCCTCCTGGCGCCCGCTTGCCGGCATTCCCCAGCGAAGTCTGCGCCGGCACTGTCGGCGCCATTAGACACTTGACGCGATGTTTCCGTACACCGCGTTGAATCATCGAAACCTCGACACAGCGCACAAAGCAAACACCACCGCGCTGACACCAGTCGCACAAACGAAAAACGTGGCCTGCTCGCAGCGTCGTGCGCGAAGAAACAAATCAGCTGCTGGATTGTCTTGACATGGCTTACTAAGCTGAAACCGGAACTACTGTAGAGCCACTCTATCGAACCAGGCAAAAACGATGATGATGAGCGGGAATTTCCAGTAGTACCACTTCGTGGGGCAGCAAGGAGGCTCTGTTCAAAACAAAAATGGTGTTCAGCAAGTCGAACTATGCGCCGTGCATGATGCTCTCGATCGAGTTGGCTTAAGGAGTGTCCGAAAGATCAGATGAGAGGTTGCAACGTGTCCGGGCAGTTGTTATACATTATGGTCTATGGGGAGAATGGCGGTGCCGCGAAGCTGACCGAATAATCGGGCATGTCCGAATTTTTGGAGTCCAGAAAATCGGTCGGCAACTGTACTTCATTATATTCACGTTCTAAAAATACATGGTGTTCTATGGACAAGAGGTTATGCAAAGTTAACTGCCGTATTTACTCGAATCTAGGCCGACCCCGATTCTAAGCCGACCCCCTAAAGTCCGAAGCCAACAAAAAATATATATATTACCTCGAATGTAGGCCGAACAAAAAAGTAAGGACAGCGTTCACAAAATGCAGATAGCATTTATTGAATCTGAACGTGCAGAGCACATTCAGTGCATCGTCGCTGCTAGACTCGTCGCTGTGTTCCTTGTCACTGTCACCTTCAAACAGTGCACTATCTTCGGTACCATCAAGTACATTAGATATGCTGCACTTTTTAAACGCGCACGATCAAAGTACCTAGGATGTCATCCCACGCTGCAGCTACCCAGCCCGCCAGCTGCGATAGCGATGCACGTTTGATGCGGCCCGTTGCCATTAGCATGTGGTCTTCGTGAGTGAGCCAGTCCGTGTAATATTTCCGCAGACGATCCTTGAAGGGTTTGTTGATGCAGCCATCAAGTGGCTGCAACTGGCTCGTCATGCCGCCCGGTATGACAGCGAGGTCCGTGTTCGCTTGGGTGAGCGCAGCCTTCACGTTGTCGGTCAAGTGCCCACGGTAAGAGTCGACGACAAGAAGCGAGTTCTTTGTCAAAAGGGCTCCTGGACGCTGTTGCCACACAATCTTAACCCACTCTTCCACCATCGCACCCGTCATCCACCCATTCTCTTTTGCCCACACAATGACATTTTTTGGGAAAGTTTCTCGAGCAGGCAATGTCTTTCTTTTAATATCATATAAGGAGGGAGTTTATGTCCATAAGCTGTGCAGCACAGCATCACAGTTGCGTGCTGCTTCTCGTAGCCCGCAGAGCGCACCTTTACCTCCTTGGCACCCTTTCGTTCACGGTGTCACGGTGTACGCTACTGGTACAGTGAAACCTCGTTAAACCGTAGTTGGCCGGAGCTCGGAAAAAGTATGTACTAAACGGTAGTACTGTTTAACCGAAATAGCATGAGCTTGCCCACTTACATGTCGAAAACGGAACTCAGAGTGCGATGAAAGGGGAAAAAAAACATGCAGTATTTATTCACTTCGCGCGACAAAAGTGTTATTTTCGATTGATGCCGCGGCAGCCTAGCACAACGACAGCGGCCTCAAACTTACTGAAGCTGCGTGCTAGCTTTATAGCCAGCCCCCTCTTCTCGGCAAACGCTCGCATGGCAGATTCCTCATTGGCGTTACGTATTCTCCGTGCACATGCGCAGTAGTGCTGCAGAAGTTTCGGGGCGCTTTTTTCATTGCCGGGTGCCGGAGTTCAGAATACAGTTAGTTTGGAATAATGTTATCGCGCCCCTGTTCTCGTCGTGACGATTGCATTCATGAGGTTGACGTAACGCGCAGCTTCTGCCACTGTCGGGCCTGAATCGCCCGTGCTGTCGCTTTCTGTGTCGTCCTCATCACTGTCACTAGTCGACACTTCAGCAACAACAGAGGCAACGATGGTGAAAAGTCGAACCTCGTAGCCGACATCTCTTCGCGGTCGCAGCAGCGCTGCCGAGCAACTTCTTCGCATTCCAAATTCCCCACACTGTAGTCAACAGCAGATCCCTGTAGCGTGCCAGCGCCGACTTCTTCGTGTCACGTTTGATAGCACGGACGATGTGTAATTTTTCTTCTATGCTGAGCACCCGGCGTCTTTTTTATCCGAGCTTCAGCATGACGCGAGTCTTCGCTTGCACGACGCCACAAAGCTCTCTGGCATGGCGTCGAAATGATGGTGATGTCGATGTGGCTTCATGCGCAAACACACAGGGCGCTTGGAGGCCGTTGTTGCGATCTCTGAGGCTTGTTCTGCCGGGCTGCCCAACGGAGACGATGCACTGCCGCGATTGCGCGACGAAATGTGGAAACGCTACGTTTTAACTGATGCGTATGCAATAAGCTGGTGCGGTTTATGCGGATACAAAACACATTATGTTCAATGGCCGCTGAGTTGGGAATTTGACTTTACTACTTTTAAAACGAAACTACTGTTTAAGCGGGTACGGTTTAACGAGGTTTTACTGTATATCAAAAGACAGAGCCGTCTGGTCGGCGTTGCCGATTTGCCCAAAGTTGGTGCCTGCTGCTTCTCTCTTTCGCAGCACGTAACGCTGAAAAGCTATCAGCTTTTCTTCAAAATCGCTTGGCAGCTTTTGGGTGATTGAAGTGCGACGTCGGAGGCTGAAGCCGAAGCGCTTCATCAATTTCTGAAGCCAGCCCCGGCTGGCTTTGAAATCCTTTGGCGTTAGGCCTCGCTCCCTTGAAAGTTTTCTAGCTTTCGTTTGGAGCACTTCTGTTGTCACTGGAAGGGCAGCTGTTCTCTGCTTCCGAAGAAAGTCGGCCAAAACTGTCTCCACTTTGTGGTGACAGCCTTTCTTTGGTCCGCTAAATGCCATCCTTGTTGCGGCGCATGCAAAAAGCTGCTGTCGTTGTCCCCTCCAACGACGGACGTTTTTCTCGTCGACACCGAAGTCCCGCCCTGCTTGAAGGTTCGACGATGCCTCTGCGGCTATCACAACTTTTCGCTTAAAAGCGGCACTGTAGTGGCATCTCCTGCTTGGTGCCATCGCAATAACACCATGCCGCACACCAATACGGCCGACACGACACAGGTCAAAATGGCGACCTCGCTTGTGTACGGTTGGCTACTGGCATGGCTAGTAGCGGCTGCGATACTGACTTTTCCAGATGGTGCTAGCTATGCACCATATTTAGCAGTTTCAATGAAAAACTGGCGCATTTTTTTAAACCCTCGGATCTAAGCCAACCCTAGAGTTTGGAATATGATTATTTGAAAAAGAACTATCGGCCTAGATTCGAATAGATACGGTAGTTCGTTATAATGAAGTCCATTATATCGAGGTTTAACTGTATTGCATAAGCTGAATGATGTGTGCTCACTTCATTTCCTGTATACAGTGTGAATTAATGTGGCACTATTGGCCAGTACAGGACAGAGTGCAAACAAACACACAGTATAGTGCGAATTAAGGCAGACTTATTAGCCAGTACCAGACATGGTGTAGACAAACAAAGGACATAGTGCGATTTAAAGTGCCTCATGGTACGGGACGTAGTGCAAACAAACACCGAATATAGTGGGAAATAAGGCAGCCCACGGCCACAAGTGATGCATGTGAGCACTGACGTAAGCACCAACACGGCGTTGTTGTCATTCTGTCATCATCAATTCATCGCAGACCGGCGTTGCACACACATACGTCGCCGCAGGCATCGTCATCTTTCCACCATTCCATGGTCGCAATCACTGCGTTGTCATATCGTCATCATTTCATTGTCGTCATTTTGTCTTAGTGATTTCACTTGTGGGGATCGAGGTGCCTTTCCGTACCTTGTCCCCCAGCTTGCACGTTGTGCTTAGCTTTATGTCCGGGAACTGCTACTGTAACTGCAACATGGCAGGCACAGCACGCCGGAGCTAATTTCCCGTCATTTTTGATGCACGTGAACCATCCCGTTCTGCCGTCGACCTGTTCGCCGGTCGTGTGAGGCCTCACGCACCTGTTGGAATGGTAACCCAGCTCTCCTCTATGCCGTTTACTGGCCCCTCAGGGACGGGTGTGCATTTGGAAGAACAGGTGCAGGTTGACCCTTCTCATACCGCTACGCCTGGCATCGAGCAAACGCCGCTGCTCACCACAGCAGCACACCACAGCAGCACAGCTTCTCCAAGTCCTGATGAAAGCGGCCTGCTCGCAGCCGAGTGCTCTAAAGGGAGACCTCCAGTCCCCTCAGCCAGGCATGGCAAGTGGCCCTACGAGTACCTCTCCCAGAGTATGGCAGTTATTCGACCGCACGAGGGCTATGGAGTACCTCAAGGCACTGCACTGCTATCAACAAGCAACGCAGCTGGACAACAGCGCGAAGCCAGGCACTATATTCCCCATCTCACTAACAGCCCATGCGGCACAGTGGTACCGACTTGTTGGCTGCCAAGCTTGTTCGATGGAGGTGTTTAGGACGCTTTTCTGCAGCAAATTCCTCCCTCCTGACTATGAGCGCCACATGCGTTGCAAGCCAGATCTTCGCACCCAACACCCCGATGAACCTCTGCTTGAGTATGTCGGGGCTATGCAGGAGCTCTATCTTCTTGCTGACCCCATAGCATCTGATGCCGAGAAGGTGGAGCGGGCTATTCGTCAAGCCCATCCAACCTTCGCCGCTTGCCTTCGGAGCACCCATTATTGTGACCTAAACGAGTTTCCCTCCGATGCGAAGCGGATTCAGGACGACACACTGGCAGCAAGAGCCTACCGCCCACTGCCACCGCCGTCCGCCTCTCTTGAACCTCGTTGTGCGTGGGTTGGTGCTGACTCGTCACTCCATAATTCCCTGAAATACAAGGCGGCCTCGGCCACGAGAGAATACCGAGATGCGCTTGATCTTTCCGACTGCGCTCTTGACCTGTACTCGCCAACGAGAACACGAACCCCGTGCCCCTGCACACGAAGGGAAATATGATCGTGGTGCCCCTTTGGCTAGCAAACGGAGGCTACCTAGAGGTTGAGACGTGCCCAGGCCCCCTCAATTGGACCGAGGCGTCTGCTACCATTGTCATGAATGCGGCCACATTGCCCGAACATGCAAAGTGTGCTGCCCGACGCAAGAGCCTCCTCGCCCGTCAGGAAACAGCGTGTGCTGCCAGTGAGCTCCCCCTCGCTGGCGGCGACAGTATAAGTGCATGGTAATGAAACGCAACCTCTGGCTCCAGTGGTGTGTTGTGCTGGAACTGACCCTTCCCCCATGCCGGCGCCTTTCCACGATACCCTTATGATCGCTGGTCGGCAGTTTGTGGCACTTCTGGATAGTGGGGCTTCGGTCTCAATGTTTGAAGAACAGGTTATGGCTTCTTGCACCAGCATTCCATCTGCATTAGAGCCTCCGACACCGCCTTCCACCTCGCAGGCTGCCTTGTGCGGCTCGGTGCGGTTGGTTATGCACTGGGAGAATCGCGTGTGTCGTCAGCGCTTTGTGCATCTCCCGGGTTTTTCCGTGCCTATGATTCTCAGACATGACCTCCTCGCATGCATGGGTATCGTGATTGATGTCGCAAGCGGAGGTTACAGGGCAGGTCCTTCTGGCTCCTTGCAACCCTTTGCTACACTTCCGCTGGCCACGAGAGCCCCTCAGATGCCAGGTGCCGCGCGAGAGCAGGAGGAGAGGAGACCTAGCGCAGTTCCCTTGGCTCATGCCTCGCACTCCACTGCCAATACCAATCCCTTGGCCGGCACGGTGGAAAACGGTTGTTGCATTAAAGCATTAACGGCAACATGGCAGACATGGCTAGCGTGTTGGAGTTAATTTCCCATGCAAACCATTCTTCTCCCTACCCGGCTCAAGTCACCATGCAAACAAGTGTCACTGGGACACGCACTGATTGGCCTCTCGAGTAGTGGCACCCGGCCACCTTCTCCACTTGAGCTCTCCTCCGCTGAGCGCTTTATCCTTTATCGCCGTGGCAGATGCGCACACCACAACAAGGTGGTTACATGAGACCTTTGCTCCCGCAACTTTTCATTCTCGCGCTTGGTGGACCGCTTCCTAGTTAGCCCTAGCACAGCAGGCGCGCGCACTCGATCGGTCTTGTGGTGCGCCTTTGCCTGTAAGTGCCGCGACTGTTGCACTGTGCTGTATCTCGGGTGGATAAACCCATGTTTGTTGGCAATCTGACTCTGGAGCCTTCTCTGCACTATGTCAGAGAGTCGACGAACCCTGCCGTAGCGCCTTTGTGCATTATAGAGTGGAGGAGCATTGTGCCATTTCCTGACCATAGCTCGTAGGGTGAGCCTTGTGCAAACCCATCTTCACACACTGTCATTGTCCCATTGCTATCATGCCGTCCTCATTCAAACTCAGTCATTCCCTTCGTCACACCATCTTTGCTTTGACATTGTTATACCAGTAGCATCAGAATATCGTCACGCCATCATCGTCATACCATTGTCGTCACTCCAGCATCGTCATTCCATGGTCAGCCCACCATTGTCGTCGCACCATCGTCATCATACGTCATCGTCACTCCATTATTGTCATCTCATAGCCATCATGCAATCGTCATACCCATGGTTGGTGCACTGTTGTTGTTATTCCATTGTTGTCAAGCCATCGTTGTCACACCATCATCGTCACTCCAGCATTGCCATCCCATGGTCGAGGTGCCGTAGTCACACTGGCGTCATCATCTCATGGTCATGCAGTCATCATCACACCATCGTTGTCGTACCACTATCGCCACGCCATCGTCTTTGCACCATGGTTGTCATGCAGTCATCATCATGCCATTGTGATGGTTTTAGTGTCATTATGCTGTTCTTGGTCATGCATTCATTTCATTGTTGTTGCATTGTCATCATACCATCATCTTCATGCCATCACGGTCATTCCATCATTGTCATGGGTGTCACGTGCATGATCGAGTGCAACATACCATATTTACACGATCGTAAGTCGACCTATTTTTTTTTTATTTGAAAATCTGAAGTGGGGGAGTTGACTTACAATCGAAACCAAAACGTGGCACCGCCAAAAAATTGAGACCAATGAGATATCAGGGGAGCTACAACATAGTTACAATTTTATGTTTGCTTTATGGCCCCTACCCATAGTTTTCACTATCCCGCACGTTTGTTCGCTTTTCGGAAGAGTTTTTCAACATTTTTTAGGGTTTTACATCGCACGCAACACTCATGGGGGCTGTCGATAGTCGTTAGAAGTGCCACTGTTCCATTCGTGACGGCACCCCCAGAATGGCGGCACTTGCAGGGAGTATCAATAGTTCATGGAAGAGCAGACGCCGCTCACATGTTTCTATTTTCCTGTAGCTTATATAGGTGCTCTGTGCTGTGGTAGCTCTTACTTTGACGCGTTCGACTCGACTGCTGGCTACATGCTACTTCCATGCTTCCTCACTCGTCATGAGTTCTCCAGGCCCACTAAACGTTCAGCTCGCGTTCACAGCAGTGTTCAAGAAGGCTGCCACCCTTTACGCCGAAGAAACAAATCACTGCGTCGCGGGCCGCAAGTTCGATGTTTTTGAACGGTTGGTGCAAGAGTGGCGACTGCAGTGAAGCAAAATTTTCACCTGTGACGGCAAGCAAAGAATTTCCCATGGGCCGAAGTTGGGGCGCTTTCCGGAGCTGTAGGCCAAGCTTGCCGCGTACGTCGCTGAAATGCGTGATCAGTCCCTGCCAGTGAAGTGGGACATGTTCATGAAACAAGCCCGTATCTTTGCCTTTTAAGGACCTGCTCCGTCGTGAGTACGAGTGGCTGGTGGCAGAAGACCGCAAACTGACGCCAACTGGACCTGTCAAAAGAGCCTCCCTGATGGCTGCGTGTGGTTGGGTGCATTCAGCGTGAGCTGCTGTTCCACAGTGCAGTCGTTTGCCAAATGTGGAATTTCGCTGGACGATGATGCGCTGTGGGACCATAGCAGCAATGACGATGGCAGCACTAGTGAAGACGAGTAGTCCAGTGACCATTCCAGCTACTAATAAATTTTCGTTATGGAATGCGCCCTCGGGTAGCTCTTTTTTTTTTCTTTTTTTCCTGTCACGCGATATGGGGGGGTCGACTTACATTCGAGTCGACTTACAATCGTGTAAATACGGTAGTGAGCGAGGCAGTTCCCTGTGGAAACGTCCATCCGAGTTGTGGGGTTTCAACTAGCAAATGGTCGCTAAGCAGCAACGCCGTTCTTCACAAATGCCAAAGAAAGCTTCACTTAAAGGGTCCCCTAACCAGTTTGGACAAACTTTGTAGGTGTGTAGGGTACAGCTGCAGTAAAACAATCACGCCGCAAATTAAGTGAAACGTCTCACATTAAGAGAGCTATGGACGATTGCAAGTTACCCTCCTCCCTAGCCTTGCTTTTTCCCTTCAACTCGTTTGCCAAACGATCTGGGCTAAGCTCCGAGTTCACTAGCTCTGCGTCATGATGTGATGTCAGGTCGTCTGCTTCCAGTGTCGTAGAGCCAGTGTGAGAAGTCTCTCCAACCTCTCTGCTACCACCTGGCTATCAAGCCCCAATGAAAGCTATCCAAGTAGTGAAAGCTATCCAAGCAGTGTGTGTTGAGAGCATTCTGTCTCAGCGCCGAGCGTCTCCGGCATTCCAGTAAATGCAGGCGAGCTGGACGTTTTGATAAATGGGTTAAGGCGTAAATGTGATTGGCCTGCACGGTGGAGCTGCCTGGTGGCACATAGCTCCATTAGCCTATCACAGAGCTAATATCGCTGTAACCAAATGTAAAATGCAAAACATTTTAAACATATAAAAAGCCTACTTGTTCACGATTACACTGCCGCCAAAAATTTACAGCAGCAGCAAAATACAAGAACAAGACACTTGGTTACTGCTGTCTTAGCTCTGTGTTAGTATGGTTGAGCTCTGCGCGACGAGATGGCTGCACTCTCCAAGCCGCTTACCTTTGCACTCCACTCATCTGGCAAAACGGCCAGTCCGCCTGCATTTACGGAATGCTAAACATGCTAAAACTCTCTATCGTGGTAATAATGAAGTGGCGGCCTCAAACGTGTGGATCCTGGCATTGATAAAATACCGACAACCTGATGCGCTGCAGCCACTTCACTCGCCTGTTGCCTTGCATAGGGACACGATGTCGCAGCTTGACATGTCGCCGATCACTAGATTTGCAACCCACAACATGACATGGGCGGTCTATGGTGCTCATAAAAATAAAGCTCGAGACCAACAATGACCACGCAGTTAGCATCAACATGGAACAAGTTGTAACACAAGCAGATGACACTTTCTCTATGCCGAAAGTGCTTCGGTGTTTTGTTCTTCAAATTTCATTCTGTATTCTCGTTCTGTTAAATTTTTTTTTCTAGAGACAGATTACCCATTACCAACAACATTTGTTCACCATAAACTTCGAAAAATTATTCATGATGCAAGCTGGGTAGCCAATCAGATAGCTTGCGCAACTGATGTCACGCGCCAGTTATGTAGATGGCACTGAGGTGGCTGAAAACTCTGGGGAGCGGCGTTGCTGCGATCGATAGTAATGCACATCTTTAAAGCCTTATAATAAATTACACGCTTTATGTGGAGCACTTAAACATGTCATTTAACCCTTTGAGGGTCGAATTATTTTGAAAAAAACTTTCCCAGGTGGTCAAATTACTTTATTGCGGATCTTGAATGTACAAAATGTATAAAGTCGGGAATAAATAGTAAAAAATAATTAGAAACAGTATTTTGGTGTCGGCATCACTCAGAACTGCGAAATGTTCAGTAGTATTTCTAAGCGTGGTACTCCTCGAAACACGGGTCTACGCACAGCGCCTTATCGCAGTCTGCACACCTAAAATGCGTGTCTGTTCTCTTGGAGCGAGGAGTTGTGTTGGCGCACACATGACATCTCTGCGTGCGGCTGCCTTGGGCAGAGGTCTGAGGCACCCTCTCGCGCAAGCGCGTTGCCGCAGAGAGTGAGAATACTTCGTGAGCGGTGGTGATAAACAAGCTAAGAGCAGTGCCAATCAAGATAGAAATCAATTTCCACCGCCCCTGCGAGAGCGTGCCGACAAAGAAAAACCACGTTTCGTGCGCCTCTGTTGCAATCACGCGGCGGAACCGACACCGCGAAAGTGCGTTGCCACTGAGAGTGAGAATACCTCGCGAACGGCGCTGATAAACAAGCTAAGAGCAGTGCCAATCAAGATATAAATCAACTTCCACCGCCCTGCAAGAGAGTGCCGACAAAGAAAAAAATGACGTTTCGCGCTCCTCCGTTGCGATCACGCGGCGAAACCGAAACCGCCAAAGGGGCGTTACCGCAGTCTTAGCAACGCGCTGAAGCTAGCAATCAGTTCTGTTTATCTCCCCAAAAAGGTAGCACCAATTTCAAACGCATCTTGTAAGTGCTAAGAGGTGGCAGCACCTCCCGGTGAACACGCATCGTCATTATGGTGCAAAATTTCAAACGGAGGGTCGGAACCGTACCCGTACGGCTAACACCTTGCGGGACAGAAAACCGCCGCCGTACATGTACGGCGAAAACCTTCAAAGGGTTAAAGGGCCCCTCACCAGGCCACATAGCAAATTTCGGTTATACACCGGGGAGTTGTTACGTGCCCTCTGGGGAGTGTTCCACTGCAAGAATTTTTCAAATTAGTTCGTTAATAGCTGACATAGAAATATTCGACATGCCGTGAACTCATGATTTCAGGCGGCGAGCATCACCGCCAACATAGACACTCTGCCCACTTGTCCCGTCTAACCTCCGCAAGCGACATCCTTTCCTGCGTTCTACCATACTGGAGCTGGAGAATCGCGTGATGATTCTGTCACAGGCCCTACCTTTTTTGTTTTTCCCCTCCTTCTCTCACATTTTTGCTGAGTGGTGCACGTCTTGTGACGATCTCGTGCGTGAGCTGTAGCATTTGTCTCGTTTTGCGCAGTGGACGATTTCGCTCCTCATGCACAAGAACACCTGATGTCAATCAAGACGGAGCCACAATCATAGGCACTTAGGCAGGCGTCAGAGGATGAAAGAGCATGATCATGGCGCTGGAATGCGATAGAAAATGACATAATTTCGTTCTCTGCGTGCTTCACTGTACGATATGGGAACAAGCAGATGAAACGAAGTACATCTCATGCTACAGTATGAAGTAAAACAAAAACACAGACATCTGGCTTGTATGTTTTATTATTTGTCTAAACTTTAATTTGTATATTGAAGCAATAAATTAAAGAAATAACTGTTGTTGCTTTCAGTAATTCTCAGAAGTTGCGTGTCGCTGTGAGTGACGTTGCAGCACTACCATGTACGTAGGTGCACTTGCACGATTGATGTCAACTCTGGCTCGCAGCGCGGCACCCTCGAGGAGAAGGGCAAACAACGTTTGGTTTAAAATGCAAGCTCTTTCCACGGCGCATAGGGATGTAATACTTGGCAGACACGATCGTTAGTGTGTACTTTATGCATTGTGCTTGTCAGCTCAATATGGCCAGACCTGGTGAGGGGCCCTTTAAATATGCTCTGTATAAGTATGAGCACCCTTAACCTATTCGCTTCCACAGCTGATGATCAGCCGGTGGTGATGGCCAAGGCCAATGTCGGAGTGACCGCTCAAAGAACGGCTGTCCCACACCACGCGAAATCCCCAGATTTTTTTATTGTTTACACAGGATCTAGCAGCCGTAGAGCATATCATTAAATTGCAGTGTGGCAATGTACTGAATGTTGGTGCAGATAGATTGTGTATTTTTGGAACGTATTACCAGTAAATAAGAAGTGTGACTGTATTGGGTCATTTTTTTGTGTTGTCGATCGGAAACGTTGCCGCCGGGAAATCATACGATATGAGATCATATCAATAAGAATCCACTGCATATTGATCCATACACATGAATGTAAACTACTTTTGATATACCTATACTTATTGTATAGGTATATTGTATACTTATTGTAAGGTATAGGTATAGGTATATAGGTGTAGGTAACTGCCTCTAAAAGTGAACTGCCTCTGTCATTACTGGCGTTAGCCATTGGAACTTTCGGCCTCGTCGTGGTGTCAATGTATTTAACGAAAATTCAGTGGACAGCCGACAGGAGTCGTTCCAGGAATGGAAGGAGTTCTTCCAGGAATGTTATGTGCAATTGAATGAGGACATCCAAATGTAGTCGAATTACGCTTGCAAAAATGAGTTGTTGCTGTATTTTAAGCTTCACATACAAAGCATGATACTGATGCTCGCAGCTAAATGTCACCAATAATTTTTAAAAAAGGGTCGGTATGCAAACAGCACCAGCTGTGTGTCGATAGTCATTGCTAATGCCTTCCAGAAATATTTTTTTTTGTGTGTGAATAATTTTTAAAAATTTATGTTTAAGTAACTAACTTTTGATTTAGTTATGTAGTGATGAGCTATCAATGCAAAAGTTGTGGAGGATGTTGAGAAATTACCAATAGCAGCTAGGTGTGTGGTAGCTTTTCTTGTCAAGAAAAAAAAAAACTCGGAAACAAAAAGTACGTGACAATGCATCAACACAGCAGCAATTGCAGCATCCCTTGACATAAATTGACAGGCCTAGCTTATCATGCTGGTATCAGGCGGCTGCACTCATTCCTTGACACATCAGCAATTTTCAGTGACCATTTCCGGTCATGATGAAGCGCGGACACCTGACTTCGAACGTTGCGAGATGCATAGTGTATTAGATGATGAGACTTACATTTGAGACCGCTGCTGTACAGACGTGTTGTCATGTTTTCATTTCTTTTCAAGTTTGCAGTTTCTTTTTCAAGAAAGAAGACAACAAAAGGCCTAGATTGCTCTAAATGCTGTTATCAGTCATTTCACAACAACCTCCACAACTTCTGCATTGAGACCTTATTGATTATAAAGGTTAATTAAACGTTAGATAATTAAACCTTATGAAATCATTATTTGTGCACAATATAAAAAGTTCTCCTGACTAGCACAAACAACACCCATCAACATACGGTTGGTTCCATTTGCTATTTGTTTTATTTTTTATTCGTGAAAATTACTTGGTAGAGCAGGCATAATTTAGATAGCAAAGATGACGCTGCAGGATTGCTGTCACTGAATACATTGACTCAGTAAATGGTTAAGGCAGCTGCAATAGTGCAAGTGTGCTTACTTATATATGAAAAAGTGTGCTTTACTTGGACCAAATAGTGAGTGTTGGTTGAAAAGTAAAAATTATTCCTAATACTTTTCACAATGTTGCTGTATTGTCTGCTTAGTGCTGTCACAAGAGTGCAAGAACTGTCTCTTGTTGCAGGTGTCGTCAAAATGTGGACGCCTAATATGAGGGAACCAGCGGTAACTATGTTGTGTGCTAAGGCACCTGTGAGGGACCTTGCAGTGGACCAACGTGGACTGTGAGTAATCTAGCCCTTGCGTAGTATTTGACTCAAGGACGAATGGAAATCAAAACAAAACAAAAAATTTTGTCATGCTGTAGCATGTTCATGTTCATGAATTTTGGAACATATGAAAAGCCTAGTTGTGGATTTCAGATTGCGTAGGTGCAGGGGAGCCTCTGTGGAAAATTTTACGATTGAAATATGAGTGGATATGCCACGAAAAACTAGCAAAAATATCCATTTTTGATACCGCCAATGAAGGTATAAACTAGGTTGTAATAATGTATTTATAGTGCATGTCTATATAAATGAGCCCTGAAAGTGAAAATTGGCCACCTGAAAGCATGAAATTTAAGGGGTCTCAGTGCTCTTGGTAACAAAGTATGCAAGTTTAAACATATAAAAAGGGCATTTATTGTTCCTTTTGTACGTTGCCAGCTAGTCAAAATGCCATATGTACATGATTCTAATGCGCCCCTGAATCTAATGCACACTCAATTTTTGTGAGTTGAAATTAAAAAAAAAAAAGTGCACCTGAACGTAACGTTCCCCTGAATTATAAAAGAAAAATAATTCCCTCCACGTTTGTGATCAGAAAAAAAAAGACATGCAGAATTTACGTTCACAGAAGGGAAGCATTTTTGGAATATAAGCTTTCACAATGAAGATGGCATGCTGATGTAATTTGTGCTTCATTGATCACAGATAACAAGCTCACAGGGGTGGTGTTCTCAAGCGATCACATTTAGAAGTACTGCTATCACTTTCGCGGCATTTTATGTGACTCTGCATCGGATTTGTTGAAGTATGCAGCCAACAGCATTCCTGGCACATTGCGCAGAAAGCGAGTAAGGTGCTTCAATGCGCACCTGCTCATCACAGTGGGTGAGGAGGCCATTGAGACACCCTAATATCACTTGGCACAGCACCAGAAATACTGCTGGCCAAATAAGCCTGCACAATTTGTTCCCGTTTGCACGAAATCTTGCGAAAGTGATAGCATCTTCGAAAGTGACCGACGGAGAATACCACTCCATATTGTAGTTGAGCACTTCGGGATGAAAAACTTGGGAGGTTTATTTTACATTATATACAGTGAGAGTCAATGAATAGTCTTAGAGTCATTACGGGCCGGCAGCAACTCGGACTGTAGGGGTTGAGGGACGGACTTCGGGATGAAAACCCAAAACTCGGGAGGGTTTATTTTACATTATTTACAGAGAGGTGAGCGTCAATTAACAGTCGTACAGTCATTACGGGCCAGCAGCAATTCGGACGCTGCGGCCCGCGGCAAGAAGTTCGAGAGAGGTCAATCAGGGAATGCCCCAGAATGCTCAGGTCTCTCTGGAAGGCTTCTTATAAACCCTTCGAGCACTGGAAGTCGCGTCATGTTCGACCAATGGGAGAGTCCGCTCAGATGACGCCACTTTCAGCCAATGGTAGGCGCCCGTGCGATGGTGCCATACCCGGCGAAGAGAGTCGGCGCTTGGTCCTCCTCTCTTGATCACTTGATCCCCCTGCGATCTTGCCTCGCAGACTGGCAATGCGCTTCTTCCAAGGAGGAGAAGGGGAGGGGGGTGCTCATGCTCCATTGTCCTAGGACCCACCTGCTCCCGGTGCTACGGCCGCGCAGCGGTAGCAAATGTCTTCTTCAAAGGCGAAGGGGGATGATTGGGCTCCATTGTCCGAGGCCCCCTTCTAATCCCGGCGGCGTACGAACTTGTTTGCAAGTGTCCTGCCTCAGGAATGTGGCACCCCTGCTTCTGCATTCCTCAATTAGCTGTGCTGCGATTCGAAGTGGTTTGGGGAACTCGAAGTAGCCTCAGGAAACGGCGCCATATCTAACAGCTCGTCCTCGCCCTGGTTGTTCTGAATGGCCGGTGAACTCAATTCGCTGGCCATGAGGAACGCTGATAGAAGCTGCAGGGTACTGGGGTCGAGCCTCGTTTGACGAACTTCGGGATCCTAGGCCCTGGAGAACATAAGTCAAACAAACAAAACAACACAGCGCTGCACCACGCGTAAGCGCAGGCTCTTCAGCCCTGACTCGCCAGGCTATTACTGAGTCAAAATGAACCCTGATCTTTTATTTCCCCAACTTCGACAAAACAGTTCCAACCACCCCTCCAAACAGCTATCCATTTCTCCCCGAATGCCGACAAGACCAGAGTACTATTGTTGTTGCAAAACAAAAGGTTGTTGACGATGCAAACAACAAATGAAAACAGCCGAACATAACTTAAGTGGCCTAACTACACGAACAGCATGTTTCCAATCTATCGCAGCAGCGTACTTATCGCAGGTATTGGTGCCACTGAACAATCTGGTCAACCTCACAAGTACGTAATCACAAGCGCACTAGCCTTGTGGTCACTAAACAAAACGCGTACTTGCGTTGTAGGCAAACTTTTCATTTACGCTTACTCACGTTTCTTCCCTGAAGGTCCTACAGGACACGTGACTTAAACGAACAATTAAACTCGCGGGACTTACACACTCCGCAGAACTCTTAAAATGATGCGTCTTTTAATAACTCGTTCCACGCGTTCTTATAAGAGAAGTCAGAATACGGCTGCCCTCAACACACGAGCAACCCAGTCATAAATCTGCTTCCTTCCGTCCACACAGGACACGCGCTAATGGAACTAAGATCGCCTCTCGGTGCAACTCATGCACTCCCTAAAAACTACGCGGTTAACCTTAGAAGATAAAAAAACGCTTATAAAAAAAAGAAGGTTAACTAAAACACACGCGCGTTACGATAGGCCTCTCAACGATAACCTTGACCTTCAGGTTACTCACACACACACACACACACACACACACACACACACACACACACACACACAAAAGAAAGCCTATCTACTTATTAATGAGCATCTCGCGAGACTGCATGTTTACACAAACGCGTCTTTCAAATCTCGAGCTTCTCGAACGAAAACATAAACAAAGCTCAAACCTTGCACATTGAAAGAAATACTAGTCTCAGTTTGCGAAAACTTTCCGATGCTCAAAATAAAAAACAAGACACTTCATTTCTACGGAAGCGCTCTTGGCCTCCCTTTCCAAACGCTATGTCTGACTCATACTTTGAGTCTGACTCGAGGTGGGCGCGGTTTGAAAGCTACTCTGGCTACCGAGATACAACAAAAGGGCTGATTCACTAACAGCTCCTTCAAGGCGTTACTGTCTCCTGCCAATTGGCGTCCTCGCGCCCCGCTTTCAACACAAACTCGATTGACCGCGTCGCTACTCCCCACCTGGTCTCGTCCTGCCACCTTGCGTTTCTTCGAACTGCACGCTGAGCTTTGAAAAGAACTACGGAACGACGAGGAGATTAACTGCCCCGTGCCCTTTGTCCGCGTCCGTGCAGAACATGCTTCGCGGTCCCCCTTTGACCTGTGGCTCGCTCGTTTTGGATGTGTCAACATCGTCGGTGACGACCGCACCTTCTTTCTCGCGCCCTGCCCTTTTGGGTTTCTCGCCATCTTTGGCGCCGCTACATTAATTACCGTCATTCGGTCTTTACCGCGTTTCTTTTTACGGCGCTTTCTCTTTGCACTCGCTTTCATGTCGCCTTCTCGTGCCTCGTGCAGGCCGGTACACATTTCGTCGGCCCGGATCGGTCTCTTACCCGCACAGTCTGAGTGATTTACATTTAAATCTACTCTCACTTTGCCTCGACTGGCAGACAGCCCAACCGACTCTGGCACAATGCAGCAGGCTTTACTCGAGTTAGACAACTCGCACTCTTGCGAACTGCCCTCTACTACATTGCCCAGCTCACGCTGTGCATCGGCACACAGCCCGTCGGTATCGATCGCTGTCTCACGCGCACAGTCCGAATGATTAACAACTGAATCATCCCTATCTAGGCCATGTAGACTGGCGGAGAGCCGCACCGATCCCTGAACAATGCAGTTGTTCTCTCGTGAACTACGGAGCTCGCCATCCCGAGAACTACTCTCAACTGCATCGTCCAGTTCGCACTTATAACTTCTGCACGCACATCTGACTCTACATGGGTGCTCGCTTCTGTCGGGTCAGCAGTACCCTTTTCTTCGCTAGCAACCTCGCTAACATTACCAGCGATGCACACGCGCGGTAACTGTGCCAATTTGTTCGCAGCTGGCCTAGCTGTCTCCACAGTCATCTGTTGGCACAGCACCTCGTCGCTCTCACTCTGGCCTTTAACGGCCTCTGTTGCCACTAAGGCATCATTAGCAGCTAGCCTTTTCCCTTTTCCTATGAATCTGCAGCCAATCTCACAGGCACTACTGTTTTCGTCGGCTTTTGGCGAAAATCTAGACACTTCCTCTTTCTTTCGCTCTGTACTACCTACAGAATTCTCAAACAGCCGTTGTCTCTGTGCCAATAACTGATCACAATACTGTATCTCTTTGATCAGTGCTGCCTTCTCTCTCTCATACTTTTGCTCACGCTTTCGTTCCTGATACTCACGTTCGTGACGCTCACACCTAAGAGTAAGTTCTTGAAGCTCATGCTTCCGTTCCTTCTCGCGTTCTTCACGCTTACTCTCACTCTTAAGTTCACGACGCTCTCGCACACGTACACGACGCTCACGCTCCCGTGGCTCCTGTATCACCTCCCAAGCAAGCTCAATGCTTTTGCCATCATTGCCACTATCGTTAATCGCCTTTATGATAGCTGGCGTTTTCATCCGTTCGTCCGCCTCAACTCCCAAATCGTCGCACACCAACAACAAGTCCAACCTCGTCAACCTTCTAAGATCCATGGCAGCTGCCCCGACAGGTGGTTAAAACTGTTTTCCTTAATTAATTTGTGCAAACACACAATGCATCAAACTCCCGATTCCCAGAACTATCAAAATGAACACACAACATTTGAGTCTGGCGAACCAAAGGAAAAAAAACCACGCGCTCACTTACGGTTGCAGCACCCTGCCATCCGGTTCATTTGTCCACTGTTCCCGGTTCTTCCGGACTCCCTGGGTCGAAGGCTCGCTCCTTCTTCGCTACTCCCAGTTTCTTCAGACCTCTTTCGACGAAGGCTCTCTCTTCTTCGCTCTTCCCGGCTCCTTAGTATCTCTCTCGACGAAGGTTAATCTGTAGCGCTGCCACCAGCTGATGCATTCGGAGGCGATCTCACCGCTGCCAACCAGATGTAGGGGTTGAGGGACGGACTTCGGGATGAAAACCCAAAACTTGGGAGGGTTTATTTTACATTATTTACAGAGAGGTGAGCGTCAATTAACAGTCGTACAGTCATTACGGGCCAGCAGCAATTCGGACGCTGCGGCCCGCGGCAAGAAGTTCGAGAGAGGTCAATCAGGGAATGCCCCAGAATGCTCAGGTCTCTCTGGAAGGCTTTTTATAAACCCTTCGAGCACTGGAAGTCGAGTCATGTTCGACCAATGGGAGAGTCCGCTCAGATGACGCCACTTTCAGCCTATGGTAGGCGCCCGTGCGATGGTGTCATACCCGGCGAAGAGAGTCGGCGCTTGGTCCTCCTCTCTTGATCACTTGATCCCCCTGCGATCTTGCCTCGCAGACTGGCAATGCGCTTCTTCCAAGGGGGAGAAGGGGAGGGGGGTGCTCATGCTCCATTGTCCTAGGACCCACCTGCTCCCGGTGCTACGGCCGCGCAGCGGTAGCAAATGTCTTCTTCAAAGGCGAAGGGGGATGATTGGGCTCCATTGTCCGAGGCCCCCTTCTAATCCCGGCGGCGTACGAACTTGTTTGCAAGTGTCCTGCCTCAGGAATGTGGCACCCCTGCTTCTGCATTCCTCAATTAGCTGTGCTGCGATTCGAAGTGGTTTGGGGAACTCGAAGTAGCCTCAGGAAACGGCGCCATATCTAACAGGACGCTGCGGCCCATCGCAAGAAGTTCGAGAGAGATTTTTCAAGGGAATGCTCTAGGAATGCTCCGGAATGCTCCCGGTCTGCATCTTTTAAGCCCTTTGGTGTCGATTAAACATGTCACGTTCGGCCAATGGGAGAGCCCGCTCAGGTCACACCGTTTTCGGCCAATGGTAGGCGCCCGTGCGATGGAGTCACACCCGGCAAAGATAGTCGCTGCTCGGGTGTTTGTCCAAGGGTTTACTTCTCCCTGCGGTCTTGCCTTGCTGACTTGCAATGCGTCGTCACAATGGGCGGATGGGGATGACGCTTGGGCCCCAATTGTCCGAGGGCTTTCTTCTCCCTGCGGTATTGCCTCACTGGCTTGCAAATGCCCTCCTCAAAGAGGGCAGGGGGCGACGCTGCCAGGACTTCCCGGTGCAACACAGCCGTCTTGCCTCAAGACTCACATTACCTGGAACAGTGCCAGGACGGTAGAGTCCCTTCACTTTCGGGAAGAGCCAAGCAGTGAATAGCTCCACCGGCTGCACACGAAGTGGGGTCCGCTAACTTGTTTGCACGTGGCGTGCGTCAGGAATGTGGCATCCGTGTATCTGCGCTCCTTAATTAGCTGTGGTACGATTCGATGTGGTCTGGGGAACTCGAAGTAGGCTCAGGAAACGGCCCCGTATCTAACAGCATGACCTGACGTGGATGACATGACATAAATATCATGGCATGAATGACAAGACATGCATGTGCATCCCATGTCATGACATAAATTGTATGAATGACGCGATGCCGTCATGGTCGTTTATTTAACTCAATATGTATTATGATATGAATGATGTGCATGCATGACAGGACTTGAATGGCATGCGTGATATGACACGAATGACATAGATTGCATGACATGTCATGTGCGTCATGACAGGACATGAATGGCATGCATGTTATGACATAGATTGCATGACATATGTGCATCATGACATGAATGACAAAACATGCATGTGCATCCCGTGTAATGACATCACATGCTTCACATGGCATGTGTGTCATCACATAAATGATATGAATGATGTGATGCCATCGTAGTCGTTTCTTTTAACTCAATCATATATCTGGATATGAATGATATGGCTTGAATGTCATCACATGAGTGACATGCATATGATCTCGTGAATGCTATGAATTGCATGACATGTGTCATGACGTTAATGACAGGACATGCATGAACATGCCATGTCATTTCTGTCCTGTCATGCACGCTTGTCTTGCCACACATGTTTGTACATATCCAGGTAAAGAAACATCCACGATGCCATCAATTCATTTCATGATTATCATTCTTGTCAGGTCCATTATTTAACAAGTATTTTATCAGGATATCCGTGACATGGATGAAATCATGACATCAATGTCATAAATGAGATGAATTAACAATAATGAATTTAATTACATGCTATGAATTTAATTAACTGGATATATTCTGAATATGCATATTATGACATGCATGTCATAACATGATTGCCATAAATGCACATTATGGCTTGTCTGTATGTCAAGCCATGATGTGATTTCCTTGAATGTCATAAATTCATGTCATGCATGCATGTGTGCATGCCACAACATTATTACCATGACAAGAACTTATGCTGACCCAGTGGACCAAGGTGTCTACTAGGGCCTCTTGTTATATGCTCATCTTCGTAATGCCGTGACGGTTATTGCAGTGTCATTCCAGCTTCATAATCCGACTCTCCTCTTATTCTCGTGTGCTACCTGCGCTCGAGCCAAGTGGCATGCATAAAAAGATCCTGGCATCTCGGTAGCAGAATACTGGTTGCATCGGCTCAGACAGCGATTGGAAAGCGACTTCCCCATGAGCAATGATTCCGAACATCGGAAAGCAACGTGCCTCCTCCTCATTCCTCCCAAAGCTCGTACCGGACTTTCCCGGCCCTTCTCATTTTACCGGACTGCTTAATCAAACATCGAGGCCTGCTGCACCAAGGCGAGCCTGCACCATGCAACTTGTTCTAATGTCCATAAATGGACACAGGCTTCAGGTTGTGCTGCAGTTTCATTGTCAAGTCATCCATTTGTGTTTTCCAAGTGGTACCATGTGCTGCTGTCCATGAGAATATAGTCTCTGCATTTCTTACGCACCTTACACCTCAATGCTGTTCTTTCACATGAATTCGATCATTCATAGAAATCATGCAATTGTTGATACCGTCGTCATGGTTTTGCTGCTGTCGTCACGCACACACACTCATATTCTAGTTCAGTGTACTCATGTCACACAAACAAATACTGGATTTACACAAACACATTGGTCAATCTGGTAACGCCTTGCAGAACCCAAAACAGTGCTGCATAACCAGCTGCCTGCAAAATGCTTTGCATAACGTTGATTCCCACAGTGCATGGGATTTGCACAGTTTTTTATTTTTAAAATGCCTAGCTTCTGTGTGGTGTATAAAGCTCTGCACTGGTGCAATTGTGCGCGTCTAATCGAAGACAAATGGTGCTGAGGCTTTTCAATCTAATATCAGTTTTGAGTTACTTGGGATACAGTAGAACCTCGTTCATACGCTTTGGAAAGAATTGTGAGAACAATCTACCTTAGAAAACATACGATCGGAAGTCACTAAAATATTTGAAAGACTCCACTGTAATTGAGATCTACATGATGCGAAGCGCTGCACGAATCATTGTAGCATGAGACGCCCACGCATGGTGAACTGGTGGGGCTCGAGCAGCCCGAGATGCGCATTGTCGTTTTTACGGCTTTGGCAAGCTTACGTTTGTGCTCCTTGAATTCGGGCTGGGTCAGCAGCTTTCTCGGGTGGAGCATTTTGGTGGGAAGTTTGACGTGCCCACTCAGTGTGAATTGTTGCAGCGCGAGACGTGAACGCTTGTTGAGCTGGTAGGGCCCAAAAGACCCAACCTGAGCGTACTTTGGCATTTTCTTATTGCATGATGGAAAATCGAGCTGGTGGGCAACACCGGAATTGCCGATTAAAAGTGTGCAGTATGCTTCCAACGGCACTACAACCCACATTCTATTCAACAAATAAGTGAAGATTCTTATCGCAATAGGGTTAGCGGCGATAGCTGTGAATGCAGTGTGGCAACGACCCGGGATGGGATTTGCTGATACCAGAATTACCAGAAACTTAGTGCGCACAAATGTTTTTATGTGAGACTGGCGGGCAGGTATTGCAGATAAGCTGTTGCAGTTGGTGACTACTGTTCTGAGATCACTCATGCCTTGCGCCTTTTCTTGTTTACATGGTATCTAGTAGCCGGAAAATGTATTGTACGATTGCAGTTTGGCGATCTACTGAACATTGGTGCCGAAAGATAGTGCTTTCCGGGAACTATGAAATACAGTTCCACTTACTGGCACGGTAAGTGAAACTGGTATGGTAAGAGGAACTGTAAATGACCAGAGCTGTATTGGGTCATTTTGTTTGTTCTCTATCGTGAATCGTACGTAACGGGATTGTGTCAACGAGGTTCTACTGTATATAGTAGTCTGCATTCTTTAGAGATACTTGTGAGCCATGATTTATGGCATGGTTTATTGTTTATGTGGAATAGTGACAAGCTCACTGGTATTACAGTGCTGGAACAGCTGCTAAGAGCAGTTTTCTGTGCCATCGTGCTCCAAAACAGCATTTTAGTGGAAAATTGCACCTAGCCTGCATCAAAGAAGCATAAGAGCGAACGTCCATCCCATTTATGCTGCTAGCTAGTGAAACAGAAAGCAAAAATTAAAGTGCACTGTCATGATCATCCTGGAGGTCAACTGAGTAGCCATAGCCATAAATATAACCGGTGCTGTCGGTCCACCATTTTGCTGTTTTGGCTCTTTTGGTGCATTTCTGTTTGTCAAAAGTTCCTTTGTACTTCCTCTGTGCAGTCTTGTTTGTACCTGTTATACTGTGCCTTGTTATACGTGTACCCAACCACTGGCACATAATTTGTTAGCAGTGGGAACCTTCCTTGCAACGCTCCATGATCGGAAGGGCATATCCCGTGGTTGTAATTTAAACGGTTTCTCATAGCTCAGCGCACAGTTATGCAGGAGAGATTTTGCATGTTAGAAGTAAACAGGCCTCTGGACATCTCTATTGTAACTTCGGTTTGGGCGTGCACATTCTATAGAGTCTTCCTTTTCGACAATCATTCCTTTTTTTTTTTGCTTCAAGCGTGGCGAATGCAAAAACAGCTGTTGCAAGTCAAAATGGTAGTAGTGGATCAGGCCGCAATATACGCACTGTTAAGAGACATTCTGATTTAATTAATAAAGCCCTCGGAAAGTAGAGCACTGCAGCGAGAGGTCATACAGCTCAGGCAATGCAGGCACAAGGCTTCAGCCAACTCGTCATCGTCCTCTTTCTCGAAGCAGTGCATACTGCTCATTGTTCTCCAGCACAATACAGACAAATCCATTCTATCAAAAATTAATGAAACTAGTTTAATCATTTTTATCTCGAATACTGCAATGATTTTGCCTAAAGCTAGCCCTGCTATATTTATTTATGACAATCAATATAAACATACATTCAATGCTGTGCCACAAGTGCTTATCGCTGTGCTAAATCAGGTTTTTGCATGCACCAAGGTCTATGCCAAAAGGCCAAATGGCTGTTCCACCACTGGCACTACTTTCTGGATCAGGATGTCATGCAATATAATCCAATTTGCTAGGGCTTGGATTGTCTGCAACCTGAGCAATGCAATGGTGATGATGGGCAATGTTTTCTTTTTCTTTTTCTATGGAGGAGGTGAAACTGTTGATGAGCAATCACTATAACGACATAATAACGATGAGGACTTGATGATGATGGGCCATTGTCAGCATAGTGCAAAGGATGGATGGAAAAACAAAGCAAACCCAGTTTAGAGCTTTCAAGTGCTGTTGCAATAAAATGCAGTTTTTGTTTTATTGCTCATGCTGTCATTAATTCATTTGTTTCAACTTCGGTTTGGTTATTGCTTGGGTTATCTTATTGCGACATAGATTGTTGCGCTTGTAGTCTGTACCCTCCACCCACCCCTCTTTTGGTTTTTAGTATGTGTTTTGTGTTTGGTTTCGTTTTTCTTGTTTTTCTCTCTTCACTCTACCTTTCTAACACCTTTTGCCACACCATTTTGCAGGGTAGAAAATGCGGAACTTGCATCTGGTTAATCCTCCTGTCTTTTCTATCCCTCTCTTTCTTTCTCTCTCCTTTCTTCCCATTGCTACTTAGGGTATTTCCGTCTGAGATATGCCACCATGATTATCATGCGAACTTGTGTGCAACTGGGTAATTGTAAATTGCAACTGGGTAAATTGTGTGTAATTGGGTAATCTAACAGAAGTATGCTCTGGTGATCACAATTTTGTTATGGCAACAATACTAATTTTAATTATGTCATGTTAGGTACCTTGCGACAGTTGCTGCTGATAGGACGTTGAAGATCTGGGACATAAGGACATACAAGACATTGCAAGCTTACAAGCTTCAAGCTGGTCCTGGACATGTCAGTTTCAGCCAAAAAGAGATGGTGGCTTTATCGCTTGGCAGCTATGTGGAGGTATGCATGTTTTATAGCATGTTTCAATCAGATGATGCGAATGTAAGTGCATACTGTGAAATATGAAATTAAATAAACAAATTTAATGAAATTCTGGGGTTTTACCAGGACAAAACCATGATCTACTTATGAGGCACATATTTGTTGGGTACTGTGGACCTAATAAGTTTATCTGTATACCTATTGAATGAAATGTGTTAAGCTTGCATTAATGCAGAAAGCTCCAAGCTGAATTTGTGCTACACAGCCTTATCGGTGTCACATCTGCACTTTGCAGTATCACACAACACACGTTGGGCTGCACGAAATGTGAACACGAAACACCCCTCCATGACCATCAGAAAAATACAAGTAGGCTGCAGCACAAGACAAAGAAAAAGTTTGCACGTTAATTTCTCTGTACTGCTTATTTTGTAAAAAAGAGTCTTTTTTTCCCCCTTGAAATTACTTTTTTGGACTGCCTGATTATTTGGCCATTTCTTAGTGTCCAAAGAATTGGTTGGCAACCACATGCATATAAAAAAAAAGTGTTTACTGTTTGGAGATTCGCTCAAAGAACTACTACAGCCATCATGATGGCTTCCTTATTAAATGAATGTTTATTTGGCCATCAACAAATGTAGAAACAACAATAGATAAACTAGCATCGAATACTCCTCATCCATAAATACATACTGGCATATTCAATGGGCAGGGTAAGATGTGAATAGAACACTTTAGTATAGTCGAACCCGGCTATATCGAACTCCCAAAAAAACGGCTATCAGTTCAATATAGAGCATAATTCGATATAAGCCTGCTAAAGAATGGGATGTCATAAAAGCACATAACATTTATAAAATCAATTTATTGATGAAACTAGCTTAGTCTCACATGAAATAGTCCTGTATTTTCTTCTGCTTGGGTAATTTTGCTGCGCGCAACACACGCACTTCTCCACATTGTCTAAGGTGTCGGAGCAGCTGAGGCCGCAACCTTCCACATTCGCACAAAAGCATCGCACTAGTGCGAGTGCACCAATCACCTCAAGGACGTGGGCAAAGGACAGTCGTTGCTTTCTTCATTGTGCCCACTTTCATTTGTGCTCAGTATGATGTCGGCATTGTAGTCTTCGTTTTCGGGCTCTCTCGTGGTCACGACACCATCATCTGCACTCAACCCGCCATGGTTGCTCAGTGGCTATGGTGGTGGGCTGCTGAGCACGAGGTCGCGGGATTGAATCCCGGCCGCAGCGGCCGCATTTCGATGGGGGCGTAATGCGAAAACACCCGTGTACTTAGATTTAGGTGCACGTTAAAGAACCCCAGGTGTTCGAAATTTCCGGAGTCCCCCACTACGGCGTGCCTCATAATCAGAAAGTGGTTTTGGCACGTAAAACCCCATAATTTAATTTTTTTTTTTCATCTGCACTCACAAACACATCGATCGTTGATTCATCAACGGCTTCTGGAAATTCTGACAGCTCGCTCCAAACTTCGGCAACACCAGCAACGGCTTCGTCGCACACATCAGAATTTTACAGTCATCACCGAGTATGCGGAAGCCGGCACATCTGAAGCAATTTCGTATGAACCGCTTGTACACAGCTGTGCGTACGCCTCGGGTGCCACAGGCACTGGGTCACGAGTTTGACCACTTTAGCCCTAATCCCCCCTTATTCTTCAAGAGCGTGCTCGGAATACCCCTCAGAATCTTGCACACTGCAGGGCATCCAACTTCTCACTGCATTCGTCCCGAATTTCGAGCTATACGGCGAAAGGTGAATTCTGCCGCTTCATCACGACAACACTGTGGGAGAAGGCCCACAAGGTACAAACACAATGAACCTGAAAAGCAGCAAGACAACTCGAACTTGTGCCATCTTGCACGATGAGGGCACAAGAGTCTCTGATTGGCTGTCTGAGCAAGCTCTGCAGGCAGGCCAGGATCATTTTAACACGACAGCGTTAAGGAGTTCGTGTCGCAGAAAAGTTGGTGTCGGTGTCAGCGCGTTCGCCATGAGCGATAAATCTGGGAAGGCACTTCATAAATAATAAAAAACTACTTGCAAGATGGGCTGGGTGGGAATCGAACCAGGGTCTCCGGAGTGTGAGACGGAGGCGCTACCACTCAGTCACGAGTTCGATAGTTCAAAGAGGGACAAAAGCGCCTCTAGTGAATGCGGTGTTGCCTTAGAAACGTGCCGTAGAAAGTTATACTGCTGTGTATGTCGGTAATTATGAGCATGTAAATTACAGAAGTCGCAGTTACACGAGTAGCAAAGTACGTTTCCCCTACATTTCTTATGCGCCCTGCGCACACTCAGAGCCATCTTGCGGCAAACACAGAAGACCCCCTCCTTGCAATGTACGGCGCTGCCCCGACACGTGGCACGTCGCGGCCCGGTTGTCCATGCCGATCGCGACGTTTGGCTTGCGTAGATCGTTTGAGTGGGCGGTGCGAACGGGGTGCGATAACGCTATCGCGTTCCACTCTTGATGGCGAAGCTTAAGCGTCCTCCAATATTTTTGTAGGGGGGTGTCAAAGGCTTGCTCAATGCAGGGCCGTCACGGTAGGGAGAGTGGTAGGGAGAGCGCTGCTATTTTCATACGATGTAAGCATAACTTTTGCTATATATACTCATTGTAACAATACCGTGTTGAGAAATCGTTCGATATAAAGAATAATTTGATGTAAACAGGTTCGATATAGTCGGGTTTGGCTGTATATTAATAGAATACTTTCGAATAGAATACTCTAGTATTGATGGCAACTGAACTGAAAGTAACAGAGAAACATTGCTGCACTTTATGATAAGCCTAAATTAGGCCAATTGGTTGAATATAAACCTGGTGGTTGCTTTAGGGGGGCCTATTTCTAGCATGTTACATACTAGCGGCCCTTTCAACCTAACTGAAGTATTTTTTCTATTTTTTCATACAGGCATTACAATTGAACCTCGCAATAATGAAATCGTAGAGGAACACGAAAAAATTCGATTTCATAAGAATTTCGTTGTTGTGAAAGAGACAGCACAGGCAGGTAATGCATCACAAAATTCCGTTTGCCTACTTTGGCAGCGTGCGAGGATAAAAGAAACGCATTGCCGACAGTACAAAGTGTGCCGCATGCGTTGATCAGCAGTGGCATCACTGCCGTGGAGTAGATCCGATCACTTTTGCAGGATTTTGCGTAACTCGGCACCAGACGCAGAGCAACAGCACTCCACGCATGCAGCAGCATTTCACTCGAGCACGTTGTCACTCGTAGGCGCTGGAAAATCTGGTGCCAAGCATGTAAGTGATCGTATCTCGTATACCTGAAGGCAGTCGATCGTGATTATGGCCCCTTCGCACAAATCTACATCCGGCACCGAATCCGCACGGGATGCCTGTCGGGTGGCACCAAAACCAGCGTTCTTGAAGTAAGGAGTGCGTATTCCCGGAAAATCACTCATTCACTGCCCGATGCGTGGCACTCCATGCTGTGACCGCCATCTTAAGCACCATGAAGAATTCCACGTCGGTGGGATGTGGATTTCCTTGTTTTTGCTGGATTTATCTTGCCGAAGCACACATTGCGCACTGCACTAGGTGTGCACAAACCGTTGTCACATGCTGGTAGCAACATGCTGCCGCTTCAAACGGACAATCGGCAAACAAGATGGTGGTAATAACATGTTTCCGGTGGAAACGCTTCCGGCGCTTGGTTGTTTTTTGTAAGCGAAAACAGCGCCGCCCAGACAAGTGAAATGTGGTGGTATTTTACGCAATTTTAGTGCAAAACAATCGCATTTGAGCACATTTTTGAGCCTGCTAGCCTTCCCCAAGTAAGTAATATGCAGGGTTATGTTCCGGCGAATTTTGTTGATGTGGGATTGTAATACAGCGATATTTGGTTGTTGAGAGGTAGGAAATGTATTGAATCCAAAGGCGTTCACCAGGGATATAAAAATATTTTGTTGTTACAAGAATTTCGCAGTCGCGGGATTTGGTTATCATGGATTTCGACTGTATCTCGGAGACATTTCTGATTGCTATATGCAGGCTCTGCTTAATTGTGAAGCTTCTTCTTATCAGGCTTTTTGTGAATATTAGTCTATCCTCCTTATAAACTCTAAAGACACTGATTAGATTCTTCCAGTTGCTTAACATTGCCCTGTATTCTTCTGTTCAGTACAGATTTAAAATTTTTTGCTGTCTGACAAAGAAATTATTGTTGAGGGTTACCAAGAATGCGTTATCAAAAGTCGTATTTTCTAATTCCTATAGCACATTCAAACGTTTATATAACACTTAAAAAGAACAAGCCACCAATTTCTTGCCCTTGTATATTTTATATTGTTATGGAAGGATAAAAGAAGAGAAAGAAAGAAGATTGGGAGACGCTGGCTGTTGCATGTTGTTGCTGGCCAGCCATCTTGACCACATTAACTCTGCTTGTATATATACTGTAAATATAATCAGTCTATACTCCCAACGTCACCGTCACCAGCTATGTCGCTGTCCCCTTCGGTTGTGGTTGTGAAACCCAAGGATTCCGGAACTTTCTTCGGGACCGATGGCACTGACTTTGAAGAGGGGGTCGCTATGTACGAACGTGCGAGTGGAATCAACATATGGGACCCTATGCTTATGCTAGCTAACCTGTTGTTCTACCTAAGAGGCACGGCAAAGGTGTGGTATGAAAACCACGAAGAGGAGCTAAACAGCTGGGACCAATGAAAAGAGAAGTTGGCATGGTTGTTTGGCAAACCAGCCAGCTGTAAAATTGCTGCAAAGCTGGAACTGGCCTCCCGTGCCCAATCCCCCATAGTCCTATGTCTCGTATATCCAAGACATGCTGGCGCTTTGTCGTAAAGCCGATCATGACATGACAGAAGCTGAGAAGGTCGGGTACGTGCTGAAGGGAATTGCTGATGACGCCTTTAATCTACTTATGTGCAAAAGCTGCTCTACAGTTGATGCTATCATCAAAGAGTGCCGACAATTTGAGCAGGCCGAAAGCTAACGCGTCCTGCAACCATTCGCCAGACTTCCCAGTACATGTACTGCCGCAATGTCGACGTGTGAAGATCAGCCCGCACGGCAGCATGCGTCACCATCAGAGGACGTGGAGTGACTCGTTCGACGTGAACTGCGTATTTAAATATAGCTGGCCCCACTACTTCTGTTCCCTTTGCTGTGATCGAAAACTGCCCTCATGACGTTATCCATGGATTGGACTTTTTATCCACTCATTCTGCTCTCATCGACTGCGCAACTGGCATTCTTCAGTTGGAACTGCCTCAACTCGCCGATGCTCCGAGCACCGCTCCACCACACTTGTACTCAGTTCAAGATGTGCATCTGTCAACCGAGGCAGTCATTAAGTCACTTTCACCACCCAGCCACAGGTTCCTGACGGTGAATATCTGCTTTGCCCCATCGTCAACGTGCTTTTGAACAGGAACATTGCTGTTCCGCATGCGCTGGTCACGGTTACTAATAACAACGTCGTGCTTCTGCTTCTGAATTTCAGCCTGTGCCCTCAAGTGCTTCTGGCCGGCATGTTCTTGGCCAGCATTTCTAGTACTTCCGAATTTGACATTGAGAGTCTGAATGCTGAGAGTGGTTTAATATCGCCAATTGCAGCTCACAGCTCTGGTTCCTTAATGGGTGACTTCACAAAGATGATTGCACCTGGCCTCACCTCTGCACAGGCCACAGACATACGTCTCCTGCTCGAATCGTACATTGACATCTTTGATTTCGGCAACAGACCTTTAGGTCAAACATATGTTCTTCACCATTGTATAAACACTGGAGACACGAATCCTATTCGTCGGCGTCCCTATCGTGCCTCACATGCTGAATGTAGAGTCATCCAATCGGAAGTGGACAGAATGCTCTGCAAAGGGGTCATCAAGCCATCAGCCAACCCTTGGGCTTCGCCTGTCCTCCTTGTTAAAAAGAAAGATGGTACCTGGTGTTTTTTCGTCGATTATTGCCACTTAAACAAGATCAAGCAAAAAGATGTCTACCCACTATCAAGTATTGATGGCACCGTGGACTCCTTGCACGAAGCTAAATACTTCTCGTCCATTGATTTTCAATCTGGCTATTGGCAGATTTTAGTTGATGAAATGGACCATGAGAAGATGGCCTTCATCACGCCTGATGGTTTATATCCGTTCAAAGTCATGCCCTTTGGCCTATGCAATGCTCCTGCAACATTTCAATGTATGATGGACTCTCTTCTACAAGGCTACAAATGGACCACCTGTCTTTGTTACCTTGACGACATTATTGTTTTTCTCCCACGTTCGGCAGTCACCTTACCCGACTCGCTGAAATTCTTGCGGTCTTCCGAAAACCCGGCTTCCAACTGAACTCCACAAAATGTCAATTCGGGGGCCGTCAGATTACCGTGTTGGGACACCTCATTGATGCATCCGGTGTACAACCAGGTCCGAAAAAAGTCCACGCCGCTCGCAGTTTTCCTATTTCATGTTCTGCTTCTGACGTGCACTGCTTCGTCTTCCTGTGTTCTTACTTTCACCATTTCGTCAAAAACTTCGCTGAAATTGTTCGGACTTTGACAGATCTTCTAAAGAAGAACACACCATTCTCAGGGCCCCAGAGCTGGCTCATGCGTTCGCTGCTCTCATCGAGTTTCTGACCACCGCTCCCATACTTGCCCACTTTGATCCATCTGCACTGAGCGAAGTCCTTACTGACACAAGTGGCCATGGCATCGGCGCTGTTCTCACCCAATAGCAGAATGGCACCAAGTGCATGATAGCTTATGCCAGCCGCCTGCTGTCACCTGCTGAGAGAAATTACTCCATCACTGAGCGGGAGTGCTTGGCTTTAGTTCGGGCTGTCACCAAGTTCCGGCTATATTTGTATGGCCGCATGTTTTCGGTCGTTACAGACCTCTGCTGGCTGTCTTCCCTCCGGGACCCAACAGGGCGGCTTGGTCACTGGGCTTTGCGCTCGAGGAATTTTCATTCATTGTCAATTACAAGTCTGGATGTATGCACAAGGACGCTGACTCTCTCGTCACCCTGTGGATCCTCCTGATCCTGTTGCACATGATCCGGTGACCTGCGTGATGGCGTTTACTGACATGCCCAACATGCGCGCTGAACAACAACGTGACGAATCCCTACAGCCTATCATCACCCGAGTGCAACCTGGCAACACCGCCGGCATGTGCTGCTTGTTCGTGCTGCATGATGGCATGCTCTACCGCCGAAATGTCAACCCTGACGACCCCAAGTGTCTCCTTGTCCTTCCTCCTCATCTGCAATCCATCGTTCTCGAAGAACTTCACGATGCACCAACGGCGGGACACCTTGGAGTTTTGTGTACGTACGACCGCGTCTGACGCCGGTGGCCCGGTCTTTACCGCCCTGTACGTCATGTCTCAACTTGCGAATTGTGTCAGCGCCGAAAGAAGCCTCCTCTGCCACCTGTCTGACAACTCCATCCAATTGAAGTTCCCTCTGAACCTTTCTTTCGTGTAGGCCTTGTCCTGCTTAGCCCTTTTCCGACTACGACTAGAGAGAATACATGTAAGTGGATCGACGTCGCTACTGATTACGCGACACGCTACGCAATAACAAAGGCGTTGCCGACTAGTTGCGCAACTGACGTCACTGATTTTCTCTTCCACGACATCATTCTCCACCACAGTGCACCTCGTCAGTTACTTACAAGCCGCGGCCGCTCGTTCTTGTCTGGAGTTGTCGACGACCTCCTCCGCTCTTGTGCCACTGAGCACAAGCTGTATACCGCCTACCACCCACAAATGAGCTGTTTTATAGAATGTCTCAACTGAACACTCACAGAAATTCTGTTGATGTACGGCTCCAACGATCACCATGACTGGGACAACATGCTGGCCTATGTGACATTCGTGTATAACTCGTCCTGATGTGACACCGCAAGAGATTCACCTTACTTTTGTATGGTCGTGACCCCACATTGCCGTTTGACACCATCCTACCCTCTGTGCCACATGTTGCAACTGAGTACGCTCGTTGAGTCATCGATTGTGCTCACATGGGGCGTCAAGTTGCCCGATCTCGTTTATTAGCCTCGCAACATATAGAAAAAGAGCGTTATGACCGATGCCATTGCAATGTTAAGTTCGCCCCAGGTGCTTAGGTGCTCCTCTGGCCACCATGTCATCGAGTTGGCTTCTCCCAGAAGCTTCTCTCTCGCTACACAGGGTCTTATGAAGTCCTACGGCAAGTTAATGACGTCAATTAGAAGGTCTCGCCATTACAGTTTTATTCATCCTCAGGTCCGACGCCTTTTGACGTCATGCATGTTTCACGACTGAAGCCATACTTTGCTTGCAGTTCTTCACCTAACATGCGCTGAGATGGCGCTTTATTCAGCACCCGGGGGTCCTGTTATGGAAGGATAAAAGAAGGGAAAGAAGAAGAAGATCGTGAGACGCTGGCTGCTGCATGTTGTTGCTAGTCAGCCATCTTGATCACATCGACTCTGCTTGTATATATATTGTAAATATAGTTTGTCTATACTCACAACGTCCCTGTCACAATATTTAGCATTTTCTGAATTGCTATTAACAGAGCTCAAAGCTGCGTTGAGTTTATGCTTTCACATATGGCTTCTGCACTGCTGTTTGCACAAGTATCAAACTTCCTTCCACACTTATAGCGAATTTTTTGGAATCAAGTTAATTAATAACTGCTTACAGATTTTGTGGGATGCATGGCCTACTCATGCAGTGTGTGATGCTTATAGCAGTATAGGTATCTTTTTGGATAACCTGCCACAGTGGCCACAGTGTGACTGAGCAATAAGTCTCAGGTTTGATTCCAGGCTGCAGTGGCCAGATTTTGATGGGAGCAAAATGCAAAAGCACTTGTGTGCTGTGCTTTGGGAACATGTTAAAGAAAACCAGGTTGTCATACAGGAAGTTTTAGAAATGGTGTTCCCAAACAGCTTTGCTTACCCAAAAGCTGACACTTATTGCTTTCTTTTGTTCTCTCAGAGTTTTTTTTTTTTTTCTCCGGGCCAATAGGGTCCCCTGACTTTGGGTCTCCATTTTTATAACACCCTAATCTTGAGGCCGCCATATGCAATCTCTTATGGCTTGTGTGCTTTTGGACAGTAAATACCTACGGTGATTTAGTTTTACATAATTTTGTTGACAAGCTACTGGCACTTAAACTTATTGATTTAGAGTTTGAGCAGCCTACTTTAGCCTGAGTTAGTGATGTACTTACCAGGAGGATTGGGAGAATTTTTGTTTTTAATATGAACTTTGTGGTCTCCGTGGTGTTCAGGTATACAAAGATTGCTGCCGTAAAACAGTCGGAGCACCCTACCTGCGCCACAAGGCCCCTGGCACAGTATCTTCACTGGAGTTCTGCCCTTATGAGGATGTACTGGGGATTGGACATCAGAGAGGCTTCACCAGCATCCTAGTCCCAGGCTTGTTTTGACTACTGACATTTTTTTACAGTGCTTTCATGATGACCTTCAGTAATTAAGTTACTAAGCTCCTTTTACATAAGGTCAATCTGCATAAAAATATGCGGACCTAATAGTGATTGATTATCTGTGTTTTACATCATACCATGCATTGCTGCAACAGAAACAAACTTGATGAATTACTTTTTTTTTTCATGTGGTACAAATACTGTACCGGTATAACAGGGAATACTTTTAAGTGGGGGTGTGCAAATACTATTCAACATTTCAAATACGACTCCAATGGTCTAGAGTCCAAACTAATTAAATACAGGGTGTCTACCAGCCTGGAAAACTGGGAATTCTCAGATTTTCAATAATATGGAAATACTCAGGGAAAGCTCAGGGAGTTTGTGCGTCTATCAAGGAAAATTGGCTGTAATTTTATTGAAGGCGAATGAAATATGCGCTAATGTTGGCTTGAGTAAGAGAGAGGAATCGCAATAAATCGTTTGTGACGCCGTGTCGTCAGCTGGAGAAGTTGCCAGTGTATAGTCACCAACCGATTTTCGGGATGCGCGATTTTTCGGAAATGCCCAATAATTTGGACAGCTTCATGGCAAGCGCAGTACCCCATAGAGTACCTTTGGAGTACCCCAAAGATTCAATGTATAAGAATGTCTGAAATTTGGGACTCAAGCACCCTTCACCATCTGAATTTCAGCACTTTTCCCCGTGATTGGAGGTCTGAAATGGCATTAATCAAAGCCACAACCGCCGCAATTTTGATTACCTCACCGCCTCGAACCAACGCTACAGTGTTCTAGAAGCGGCCGTGCAGTGGGCGGCACTCTCCGCATGGCTCTGCCGGCATTGCCAGTAGCGGCGGCGTTGCGATCGACCAATCTTGAAAAAGCAGCTGACGGAACGCTCTCATACACTGCAATGTACCTATATATAGCTTTACGAGCGCAGGAGGTTTTGTTTTGCCCAAAGCACTTTGTTTATTTGGTCTGTATTCTCTGCTTACGATCAGACAATGAAATGCGTATTGTTTTTTGGCACAGATTCTAAAGCGTTTTCTGAAATTACTATAGCGCGTCTGTCCTCGCCGCTCGAACCTAGCTGCGCTGTCGAGAACATGGGCATTTTCGATCGGAGTAGAGTCCCGTCCGGATTGAACTTTTTCAGCATGACAGAAAATGATCACTGCTATACCGTATTTACACGATTGTATGTTGACTTGAATGTAAGTTGACCCCCCAATATCGCGTGACAGGAAAAAATAAAGAAAAGAGAAGAACATGCCCAAGGGCGCATTCGATAACGAAAATTTATTAGTAGCTGACATGATCACTGGACTACTCGTCTTCACTGGCACTGCCATCGTCATCCCCACTACGGTCCCACAGCGCGTTGTCGTCCAGCGAAATTCCACATTTGGCAAACGACCGCACCACGACATCTTGTGGAACAGCAGCCCATACTAAATGCACCCAGCCACACGCAGCTGTCAGGGAGGCTCTTTTGACAGGTCTGGTTGGCGTAAGTTCGCGGTCTTCTCCTGTCAGCCATTCGTACTCACAGCTCATGACCATGTTGCACTTCACTGGCAGGGACCGATCACGCATTTCAGCGACGTACGCCGCAAGCTTGGATGATGCCTTAGATGCCTTAGATGAAAACAGAAACTGCGCTAATGAATAATGTCGAACAGCCGGAGTTGTTGCTCCTGACGCGAACAGAAATTACCACGAATTGAAAGCATCAGAGAAAACTTACATGCATGGATAGAAGTCACATACGCCCGCAAAAGCCATTTATTCTGAAAAAATCACTGCAATTAATCTGTAGAAATCGTGTCACGCACATACAGTAAACACGAATGAGCAGAAGGAGAGGACTAGCCCAACAATGATGCCGGAAGCCAAGCGGTAGCTTCGCTGAAATGGAACAGCAGCTCATTGTTCAATTTACGGAGACCATGCTTTGGCGAGCAGTTTAACGACAAGTGAAAACACTTTGTCCATAGGACATCCGAATCATGACCTAATGTCCATGCACCATTTTGGATACAAATAGGACATCTGCTGGACGTCAGTCTTGGATATCCTATAACGAATGCCCCAAGGTTATCCCACATGGGCCTTTTTTTTTTTATGCGAAGCATATTACGAGAGCTCAACCCAGCTCCTCAGGCGCGGCGGTGTCGCCTTCAATACCACGTGACACCGTGACGTCACGACGGAGGAGAAACGGGGCTCCAACTCGCGCCGTCGCTCGCGCCGTCGCGGCGTAATATAAGCAGCTGCGCTTGCCTCTGCTAGACACTCACGAGGTGACATGCCTCCTGGAGACAGCTGCTCGTTGGAATGAGAAGCGAAGGTTGCGGCATGCTACAGAGACTGATTTTCTAGGTGGCTTTGGCTCAACTCTTGCAAGATGGGCTGGGTGGGAATCGAACCAGGGTCTCCGGAGTGTGAGACGGAGACGCTACCACTGAGCCACGAGTACGATGCTTCAAAGCGGTACAAAAGCGCCTCTAGTGACTGTGGTGTTGCCTTAGAAACGAGCTGTTTCTAAGGCTCAGGAGTGCGTCGCTTGCTCAGGCGCACATTTCGTTGCTGCACCGAACGCTGCGTTGCTCGACGCTCACCGCGTCCAATGCGGGGCGCGTAGTCGCTGCGCCGTAGCCCATTGTCTTCCACCCCTTGGCGGGTCAACGGGAACGCTGTCGCGTTCCACTCTTGAAGGCGAAGCAGAGTAACGCATGAGTTGTTTCTTCGTCTAGCCGAACCAAATATAACCAAGCAACAGCAGTTCACCAGGCTAAACAGTGGTTCAACAACTAAAATAAAGGCTAGTATGCTTCGCATCCTGGGCTTAACCTTAGCTAAGCCACAGCCATTTTTTTTTACATGCACGTGAATATTTGTTCTCCAATTAAAGCTATGTCTGATGAGTTTGTTCATAGCAGAATTATATTTTCTCGCATGTTCAAATTACTATCCGAAGCTATCATGTCTGCAGCTCATGTTTATGTCGTACTACGAACTTTCTGATGCAATTTACATTGTAAACTTAGTTCAATAAGGCAATTGCAGTTGGCACAAGGCCTAGAAGAATGAGGAGTATGCTGTACATCCACACACAAGTGTGCACGCATATCATGTGCACACAATGTACCTGTTCTTGATGCGTAGGCGCTCTGCCCATGCATCTATGACCGTACGCTGCAACCGTAATTTGTATTATGGCAAACAGTACGCAAAAGGCCCTGGCATATGCCCGTGAAATGTACGCAGCATGTCCACATAATGTCCCTCGCAGACATGGAAAGTGCGACAAATGGTCATGTGAGGGACGTTCGCAGGACGTATTCGACACATCCCTAGGGTGCAATTCTTGTCACTGGGGACATGGGTACAGCATTTCATGAATGGGGCACAATTCCATGGTCTGTGTAATCTGTAACTAAATGCTCGCTATACAGGCATCACAGAGTATGGGGAAACACACAAGAGCCGGTAGGGCGCTGAAGAATGATATCTAGAATAGTTTTCCACACTAGTGCAATGACAGTATTAATTGGTATGATATTGGGCACAAGAACAACCAACCTGCATTACAAAAGTCCCGCTGCTTGATTTGCTTCAGCAAATCCTAGTCTCCGTAACAAAGAAAGGAAGTTCAAATTAAGCAGTTACATTGTACGATGTTCTCTCCTCGGCACACATTTCAACAGCATGTTAAGTGAGACCCTGTAAAATAAGAACTGCAGAAACGCATAATGTCGCGTAATATTATCTGCCGGCCTCCTTGCTGTTGACGCGAGCTATAACGTTCACGAATTTAAAAGCACCAGATATTCATAGAAAGCGGGGGAAACACCACCTATCAAGCGATTTGATGCCACGCAACAGGTGCCGCATGCAAAAGTGAGCAATTGCAGCGCCGCCGCTCCTTTCGCCATCAGCGGCGTCAGGTGCCCCTATGCGTTGCTGCCTCCGCGTGCTGCACTGCCCCTTATAGTTCACTGTATCGGCACTCTCGCACGCAAATCCACTGGCAGCCATAGCCAGCGCCGCGGCAATGCTAGGCCTAGCTGCTTCGACGTTCACTACTAAGCTTCTTGCCGTTCGGTGCCGTGTTTTTCATTCAAAGAATTCGCCGCTGTCGGCAATGACACAGACTCCGCCTTTGTAATTCTAGCGATTGGCTTCGAAGCTCGGAAAGCACGGCGCATTGCATAATACCGGTTCTAGAAAGCCAGCTTAGCCTCAATACAGCAATGTTACGCAGTGAAGCGTACGCGAAGTATTGAGGTGAAGCTTTACAAGTGTAGGAACGGGCAATTCTCACTGCACACAGTATGTGTTCCTTAACTATACACGCGCACACCCGCTGTCTCCCATCACAGTACGAGTACCGCTATGTCTAATAAGTGTACTGGCCGGCCTTCCGAGCTTTTTCGGACGTGCCTGTGGTGATTTCAGCCTATAAGGGCACTAATAGACTTACATTCATTTTTTCGGACGTTTTCACGACCCCTAGGGAATACGAAAAATCAGACGTTGACTGTGCAACTAACGAAGAGGATGCTTCGTCCCTGGGGCGAACGCACGGCAGAAGGTGGACAAGAACAGAAAGGACCGACGCATTGAGGAATGAACGGGAAAGGAAGCGTGCTGCGATTCTTTGAAGGAGCTTGAGCTCAAAAAAACAAAATGTTGGCTGACGCCGAGGTGCAGGTGTCTCTCATCCAAACCAAAATAAACACTTTAAAACAGTAAAACGCAACATTGAGGTGTTATGCGCAGGCTGAGAGTATGTCAGGACAGTTGAGGTTGACATTTAGCTGCTGATAGAGAATCTCACTTGTGACAAAGTTCAGGCCTCATACCAATAAGCTTGCTACCAGTTGATAGAAATAGCTCATATTTGAAAATATTTGCCTCTGTATGCATCTCCTTTTTTATTCATATTTGAAAGTGTTTGATTTGATGTGGGTATTACCATTTATTTTTTAATATGTTTTATTCGCCATGCATTTTACTAAACTCTCTTGTCTGTTTTCTTCTTGAAAAAAATAGACACTAATCCTTACTATGCAAACTGGATTAACCGTTTTTTTTTTTTTTTAAATATGCTTTCTAAAGACTGACAGCATCGGGCAACATGGTGTCAGCCCGTTTTGACATAAAACAAAGTTATGTGTATTCAGGAAATTTTGCAAAGGCAATCAAGGAAAACCTGGAAACTCAGGGAATTGGAAATGTCGACTTGGTAGACACCCTGAAATAGAATTGTTTTGACCATTATATCTAGTTCGATTTGAGAATTTACTATTTAAAATTGACAAATGTAAGGGATAAGAGCATTTATTTGAGCTTTAGAGTAGAAAGACAAATTATTTTGCTGCAGGAGAACTGCGGTTGTGCAGAGCTACCAGCTCCTGAGTGAACGCATGAGGAGTAAGAATGCCTGGAATTTAGGCTACCTACAAATTTGTCTCAAGTCTTAGCATGTTTGCATCTCTTTAATATAATGTGTGTTGCTTGTAGTATTGCTCTAATTTCCTTCAACCAACACAGCATAATGCATTCATCTGGTCAAGTGCTGTTCCTTTGTTCTACTATTGTAATGCAATCATGTACCACATAACAAAAAGCAGTTTATCATCTTTAAGCTCCTTAGTTCATTAGATGCCCAGCTGTGAGCTTGCATGGATCAAATGATGCAGATAAGCCTTTTAAACAAATGTGCTTCATGCCGACACATTTGACACCCTTTCAAACCTTCAACCGAGTTGCCCCTCTAGCCCCACAGGTTGCGTCAGCCGCCATTTTTTTTTTCTGGTTTATTGTGTCAAACAGTAACTTATGGGCATATGGGTATAAAACCTTGGCTTTGCTCATAGCTAGCTGCTGCTCCTAAACCACTGGCGAGATCGGGAACCCTGATCCGAGGTCATTTCGCAGCTGGGCAGCATCACACCAACCGTCTCAGCGAGGTGGCTCGCTTAGCTTGCACATTTGCTCTTCAAACTAGCGGTGCCAAGAAAACTAACTCTATTTATTTATGTGCAGCATAATTGTACAAGTGTTGATTGTGTTTGAAAAAATTGCAAGTGCCGTTGGCTGGAGCTGCAGCATTGTGAGTTAGGCCTAGTGGCTCTTATGGTGGATGTCAGTGGAGTGCACATCATTGTGAGTTGTTTGTCACTCTCGTAAGTGTGCATTTATTGACGATGTTCGCGTAAAACAAACCAGTGTCCTGCAAAGATCTTCGTTTGTTTTACTCCTTGATGAGAATATTGTTACATGTGTTAACAGAAGAAAGAGGCTATTTGCAGGCTATTTACACTGGAGCCAGACAGCCAGGCCAACACTCGTTTGCGCCAAGGGCACAGACCCACTTCATTGTCGTTCTCGCGGCGGCTCGTCTCTTGAGCATCTCTCGATGATATTGTAATACTACCACCCTTCCCCCCCCCCCCCCCCCCGGCGGCAAAAGCACCGTCACGGTGCTGTTAAATATCCAAGGCGCATGGAGAGTTGTAGGGCTTGGGTTGGGCGACGTGGACCATTTCACTGGTTGTCACAGCAAGGGACGTAGTGCACATGGCTAGAATGATTTCATAGGCGACATCGGTCACTTGGCGGAGCACGCGATATGGGCCTGTGTAACAGGTAAGCAGTTTTTCACAAAGGCCAACTTTATGCGATGGTGACCAAAGCAGCACTAGGGTGCCGCGCACAAAATGGACATCACGGTGACGGAGGTCATAGCGTTGTTTCTGTTTGTCTTGAGACACGTGTAGACGAGCATGTGCAAGTTGGCGAGCATGGTCAGCATGGGCAATTGCATCACTGGCATAATCGCTAGTTGAAGCTGTGGTAGACGGAAGCACAGTGTCCAGTGGTAGCATCAGTTCTCTGCCATACAAGAGGTAAAATGGGGAAAAGCCAGCAGTTTCGAGACGGGAAGAGTTGTACGCGAAGGCAGTGTAAGGTAGAGCCAGGTCCCAGTCACGGTGGTCGTCTGAAACATACTTGGATAGCATGTCTGTAAGGGTGCGGTTCAAACGCTCAGTGAGGCCATTCGTTTGAGGGTGGTAGGAGGTGGTAAATTTATGCTGTATTGAGCAGGCATGCATGGTGTCGTCAATGACTTTGACCAAAAACGTGCCGCCATGGTCTGTTAGCAATTGACGCCGAGCACCATGCATCAAAAGATCATGTAGGAGGAAGTCCGCAACTTCAGTTGCACAACTGGTCGGAAGAGCGCGGGTTACGACATAGCAAGCAGGTCACGTAGTCTGCCACGACTACAACCCACTTGTTTCCTGATGTAGATTCCAGAAATGGGCCGAGAAGGTCTAAGCCGACACGATGGAAGGGCTCGGCAGGGATGTCGAGCGGCTGCAGGTAACCAGCGGGGTGCTGGGAAGGCTTCTTGCATCGTTGGCAAAGTTCACAAGCGGCGACGTAACGTCGTACAGAACGGGCAAGGCCCGGCCAGAAAAAACGGCGCCGTACACGGTCACAGGTTCGAGATACGCCGAGGTGTCCTGCCGTTGGTGCGTCGTGGAGCTCTTCTAGAACGGTTGAGTGGAGGTGTTTAGGTATGACAAGTAGGAACTCAGAGCCATCCGGATGGAGGTTACGACGGTGCAGAGTACCGTTGCGGAGGACGAAGAGGTGTAGAGTGGCATCGGACAGAGAATGTTCAAAACGGTCGATGAGTGCTCTGATGTAGGCGTCACGACGTTGCTCGTTGGTGAAATGAAGCAGCTGCGACACAGAGAATACACAAGCAGCACTGGTAATATTGGAGGAGTCAGGGTCGTCAACAGGGTAACGCGACAAGCTGTCAGAGTCTTGGTGCAGGCGGCAGACTTGTAGACCACGGAATACAAAAATTCTTGTAGTCTCAAAGCCCATCGACCAAGACTGCCTGTAGGATCTTTTAGGGATGAGAGCCAGCAGAGAGCATGATGGTCAGTGACTACGGAAAAAGGGCGACCGTGAAGGTAAGGACGGAACTTCGCAACCGCCCAAACAACAGCAAGGCATTTTCGTCCCGTAATGGAATAGGAGATGGTTCGCATAAGCGATAACGCGATCCTGGCCACACTGACACTGGGCTAACACGGCACCTACGCCATGACAGCTGGCATCTGTACACAATTCTGTATGGGCATCAGGGTCGAAGTGGGCGAGAATAGGTGCTGAGATGAGAAGAGTGGCGAAACAAGAGAAGGCGGCAGCTTCTGAAGTATCCCATGAATTGTACGCCTTTCTTCAAAAGATTAGTGAGGGGTCTGGCAATCGCCGCAAAATTTTGAACAAAACGACGAAAGTATGAGCATAGCCCTACAAAATTTCGAACGTCTGTGGCTGTCTTCAGAACGAGGAAGTTTCGGACAGTGCGAGTTTTGCCGGGATCAGGCTGTACTCCGGAAGCATCAACGAGGTGGCCCAGAACAGTAATTAGGTGGTGGCCAAAACGACATTTGGACGAGTTAAGTTGCAGCTTCGCCTTTCGAAATACATCAAGTATAGTTGTTAGATGCTCAAGGTGAGTGTCGAACGTTGGTGAGAAGACGATGACGTCGTCGAGGTAGCAGCGGCGGTCTCGTCACTGGGAGGCATGGTGACAAGCTCGATGTGCCGACCACTTCGGAGTTATGTGGTGAGGACGGAGATCGCTAACCTTCACCAGAATGTTACGTGTGGAAAGACGCAGACGGAAGAAGCTATCTGCAGGCTATTTCCACTGGAGCCAGATAGCCAGGCCAACACTCGCTCGCGCCAAGGGCACAGACCCACTTTGTCGTTCTCGCGGCGGCTTGTCTTTTGAGCATCTCTCGATGATATCGTAATAATATGAAGTAATATGAATATGAATATATATGGGAATTTGGATTTGGGTGGAGAGTCCGTGTCTTTTGTGCCTTGAATTGTCATGTGCGGCAAGCCAAAGCATATATGATACAAAACCACATGCAGGATTTATGCCAGATCGTAGCGAGCTTTTCGTGCTTTTTTGATGCCGGTGCAGTATGCCCCAAGCGGCTCGGTGGTGAAAAACCCACTCTACCGGAAGGACAAAACCAGAAACTGACCCTCAAAATTTCCATGATTTCTCAGGCACCACAGATCGCCCTGGCTTTTCCAAAAAGGTATATTATCGCGTTACGAACAATGACAGGCCAACACGTCCATCACAAACATTCACTTTATTGGAGAAGACAGTTGCGCTAGTTGGTGCTTATTACCAGACTTGAGACAACATTAACTAGCGTAAGAAAGACATTGGACGACAGCGAGAAGCACACAAGACAGAACACTAGACTTTAACTGAATTTTTACTACAAGGAAAGATAGGATTCATGGGATGCACATAACTTAGACACAAGGAAGCAACATTCATATTTCTCTTTCCCCCCTTTAACACAGGAGCTATCGGAACAAGTCGATAGACAGGTTTTCCAGATACAAACACTCTTAGTTGTTGCGAGCCAGGGACGGGGTGCTTACACGAACAGCTACACTTCACTTTATTATCGCACTCTGTGACTTTCCCACCATGCCGTCCGTTCGTGCACACCACACTACACATCGCGCCACGCGCGTCTTCCTTCCAATCTCGCCGCTGCACTCATGCCACTGGTCCTTCCCTTGGGAGTTACACCTAGAGCTCTTGGTCCACTTGCGCTGCCACTCTCTCCTCACAATTGACATTAGGTTAACTTGGGCACCTTTGCCGTTCCTGTGAAACCTGAAAAATCAAAGTTTTACTGTAATTGTGTTTGCCTGGAAGCAAGAAAATATTCTACATATGACTTGATATTTGAACATTGTTTTTCTTGAACATTCATATTTGATTCGATTTAGAAATTTCACTATTTGAATACCCCTTCCCTTAAAAATATTCTTGTAAAAGGTCCCTGAACCATCCTTCGAGCATAATAAAGAAAAAAATGGTCTTGCAGTTAGAGTATGTGGCTCTGAACATTTTGGTTAGAGTCATGCATGGCGACACAAGCAGAATGTGCTCCAGGTCTTTTAACCTCCCCCCGCAGGGGTGTCTGCGTTAGCAGGCGTTTGGTGTGTTGCGACACCACATACCCAAGCACATGAGGGTTGGACCCTCCCGCATGTAGCCATGTGTGGCTTAGCTGTGTCTGGGGAAAGGGGGATCCTGGGGCTTGAGCCGATGCCCAGTGTTGAGACCTTCCAGGCCCCTGGGTGGAGGCAACACACCTCTTTGGCCTCTGCTTCAGATAGACGGCACCCCCGGAATGACCCACCCGGGGTAAATTGGCAGTTGCCTTTTCCTGTCCCCCTCTTCAATCTTTTCCTTTCTCTCTTACTTTCAATCTTTCCTGTCTTCTACTCGCTTATTCTTACTTCCGAATTTACGGGCGGCAAGGGTTAACCGTGTGTAATATATTCAGCCTTGGGTATATACATTAGGTTAAAGTCGCAGTGTATAGCTGGCGTCTGCAGGTTCTTTGGAACCTGTAGTGTCGCCTTGTTGGGCTCGGTGGTGGGTGGCTACCACCGCCGCCGAATTTTAACGCGATAGCGTTAAGGAGCACGTGTCGCAGAAAAGCCGGTGTCGGCGTCCGCGGTGTTGGCCGTGAGCGACAAATCACGGCAGGCACTTCATAAATAAAGAGCAACTTCCAAGATGGGCTGGGTGGGAATCGAACCAGGGTCTCCGGAGTGTGAGACGGAGACGCTACCACTCAGCCACGAGTTCAATGCTTCAAAGCGGTACAAATGCGCCTCTAGTGAATGCGCTGTTGCCTTCGAAACGAGCCATGGAAAGTTACACTGCGATGTATATCGGTAATTATGAACATATAACTTACAGAAGTCGCAATTACACGAGTAGCGAAGTGCTGTCTGCTGCATTTCTTCTGCGCTTTCCGCACATGCAGAGCCATCTTGCGGCAAACACAGAAGACCCCCTCCTCTTCATGTACGGCACTGCCCCGACAGATGGCACGCCACGCACGCATTGGAGCTGTGCGAGGGCCGGTGCGAGGCGGGTCGCGGCCCAGACTCTCTCTCCCCTGACAACGCTTCGCCTTGCTCCCTCTGCAGAATCAAGCGTCTTTCCTTTCTTTAGATCGCTATCTGTCTATCTCTCTGCCCGTGCCGATCACGACGTTTGGCTGGCGTGCATCATTTCCCCCTCCGAGATACCGAGTTCTTTGGTTCGTTCCGCTTGCTCAGGCGCACGTTTCGTTGCTGCGCCGAACGCCGCGTTGCCATATGGCTCAACGCTCACCGCGTCCGATGCGGGGCGCCTCGTAAGTGATGGCTGCCCTGTAGCCCATTGTCTTACACCCCTTGGTGGGTCGACGGGAACGCTGTCGCGTTCCACTCTTGAAGGCGAAGCTTAAGTGTCCTCCAATTTTTTGAAAGCATCCAATGACGGAAGCATTCCCGCAACTTTCAGATCGGCCTCTGAAAAGAGGTAGCACCAATGCACTTTTTCAATTCACCCTCCGAACCGACCTAGACAACTTCCCACATTACCATGTCCTGCATAGTGAAGGAACAACAAGTATGCATAAGCTATCCCCTTTCTTGGTGGCGAAATGCCTTGTAGAAAAAATTGGTAAAGAATACAAAGCCTCGAAAATAACCAGTGGAGACCTGCTAATAGAACTCAGAAGTAAAGAACAAGTGCAAAAGCTGTATCGCTCCCTAAACACCTGCAGGGGCGTTATCTCGGAGAAAGATTTTCTCAACTTGAGTGACGAGGGGTTCTAAGAACAAAATGTTATCAAAGTTCAAAAAATTACAATCCGAAGAAACGATGAACAACTCCCCCCTAAACATGTGATTCTTACATTTAGTACTTGCAATCTCCCCACCTCTCTTGATGCAGGATATCTAATGGTCAATGTGAGACCACACATACCGATCCCGAGGCGGTGTTTCAAGTGCCAGAGGTTCTGCCATGCATCACAATCATGTAGAGGCAAAGAAACATGCGCGAAATGCAGTGCCAACGACCATCCATCTGAAAACTGTAACGCTTCCCCATGCTGTGTAAACTGCAAAGGGGATCATCCAGTATATTCACGATCATGGCCCTGTTGGAAAAAAGGAGAAAGAGGTGATTGCCCCAACAGTAAAAGAGAAGATTTCATTTTTCGAAGCGAAGAAGTTTTCAGTCTTACCTCAAACAACTTATGCTAATGTGGCATGGCAGGAGACAGCACCCACATTGGTCTTGGGAGTCTACAGGGCTCACACTCAGTGGTCCCGTAGCAACCGCAGCCGCCCCCTTAGTGGCAGCAGCTAGTGCTGCTCCACCATCATCCAAGATGGCCCTGCAGGCAGCTGTTCCGCAGGTCCCAAGACTAAACCGAACGCCAAGGCCCGAGACACGTGTCTCGGCGCCTAGCTCTCTACCATCCAGCGCCTCAGAGAAGGCGATGGAGGTCGACGCGAAAACCCCGGCATCATCGACGCCAAAGGAACAGCGTTCTTCGAAGCGCTCTAAGAAAGACAAGCTTCTTATAACTGCGCTGAAAAAGGGACAGGCAACCTGAATGGTTACCATCCATCAAACATATTATTCCCTATCGCATGTCACCTTTAATTTTTGAGCTTACACACATCCTTACACTTTTCATTTCACAACCATGGCTTTCATTGTACACTGGAATTGCAGAGGTCTTATACAAAACACAGGTGACATCAAAGACGTCATCAACACCTCTTTGCCAGTTGCAGTGTGTCATCAGGAAATGAATCTCGGTCAGAAAAATAGTCAAATTCTCAAAGGTGTCACTGTTGTCCGAAGGGACCGCAAGTGTTCCAGCCGCTTGTCAGGAGGAGTCGCTATTGTCGAGCAGGGCGGCACTCCTACACGAAATGTCCAATTGAGTACATCTTTTGAGGCTGTAGCCATCGCCATTCTGTCTCGCGAAACCATCACTATTTGTTCATTGTACATATTCCACCCCACACCCATTTTACTACTAGACACTTAGAAAATTTAACATATCAGTTACCGGAGCCATTTGCTTTAGTAGGGGATTTTAATGCTTACTGTACTCTTTGGGGCAGTATCAAAATTGACCAAAGAGGGCAGCTGGTTGAAGATTTTATTCTGTCCAATGACATCTGCTTTATATAAACTCAGGTGCACCGACCTACTTTTCACTGACTTCTTGCACTTTTAGTTGTTTAGATTTAGCTTTTTGCTCACCATCTCTTTTTAATGATCTTAAATGGGAAGCCCTCAACACTTCATGTGGTAGTGATGACTTACCCACAGTCATCAAACTCCTTTCATCACCACAAACCTTAGTAACTAGACCACACCGGTGGAAATTACACTTAGCTGACTGGCCTGTTTTTATGGAGAACGGAAAACTGGAAGTTGTCTTTTCGCCAGAGCTAAGTGTTGATGAACTTAACAAAAAAAAAATCACTGAGGTTACAATCTCAGCTGCAGAAAAGGCAATACCCCAGTCATCCAGTATTGTGCGCAAAAACCTAAATCCCTGGTGGACAAACGAGTGTACTGAAGCCAAAAAAAGAACAAAATAAGGCCTGGGGAATTCTATGGAGGTACCCCACTTATAGCAGTATTTTAAATTTCAAACAGGCCACAGCCAAAGCACGATTTATTAGAAGAAAGGCGGAGAAATCATCATGGCAAAAATACATAATTCAATTAATAGTATAGTCACACCAAAACGAATGTGGGAGCAGGAGAAGAAATTTAAAGGAGAGTACTCATCATACACAATACCACTATTTACATGCCCAGCCACACAAACAACACTACAGGACCAGGCCGACTTATTAGGCGAACACTGTTACATCTCCAGCTCAGCAAACTATTCAAATGCATTCTTAAAATATAAAGAGTCGGCTGAGAAACAGAGACTGTCCAGTACTGGGGCTTCGAATGAACTTTATAATAACGTCCTCACAGTACAAGAATTGAACAGAGTTCTCTCTGCTGGTAAAAAAACGGCGACACGTCTTGACTGTGTCCACTACACAATGCTGGCACACCTAGCTCAAGCATCGGTAGAGGCACTTAAATTTTTTGATAAGATATGGGAGTCGGGAGTAATGCCTACAGATTGGGAAAATGCAGTAGTAGTGCCTTTTCTGAAATCGGGTAAACTCACGACATCCCCAAGCAGCTACAGACCCATTGCACTAACAAGTTGTCTAGCCAAATCCTATGAAAGTATCATAAACATAAGACTCATTCATCCTTGAATCAAGAAGCCTAATAGACATGCACCAGTGCGGATGCAGAAAGGGCTGCTTGACAACTGACCACCTTGTACGACTAAAACATAAAATGTGTAATGCGTTTCTACACAAACAACACTGTCTCGCAGTTTTCTTCGATTTAGAAAAAGCATATGATACCACGTGGCATTATGGAATTTTGAGGGACCTGGCTGACGTGGCAATTCGCGGCATAATGCTAAATTGTCCATGATTTCGTATCAAATAGAGCATTTCAAGTACATCTCGGCACAATACTTTCACGCACATTTACACAAGAAAATGGCGTTCCACAAGGTTGCATTCTGAGCAAACACCCTTCATAGTCAAAATTAACTCTATTAATAAGATCATCCTATCATCTGTTTTGCATCAATATATGTTGACGATTTGCAAGTGGCTTGCCATGCCTCAAACTTACCCACCTGCGAAAGACAACTACAAATAACGATAAATAATCTTGCACAATGGGCTGACAAAAATGGTTTCCAGTTTTCAACACCCAAAACTGTTAGTTCTCTTTTCCCAGAAGTGAGGGTTACACTGCAGTCCAGTTCTCACATTGGAGGGTACAACACTGCCAGTCACAGTACTACAAATTTTTAGCCGTAACTTTGGACACAAAACTGAAATTCCTGGCCCACATTAACACAGCTAAAATTAAAGCACATAAAGCACTAAATATCCTCAAGCTTTTATCGCACAAGCACTGGGGATCTGACCGAACATGTCTACTAGTATGTATATACCGGTCCCTTGTACATAGCATCCTCGACTACGGTAGTGTAGTTTATGGTGCATCTAGGCAGTCCTACATTAAACGACTTGATCCAGTTCGTAATCTCGGCCTACGACTGGCGAGCGGTGCCTACAGAACATCGTTGTCCAAAGTTTATACATTGACTACAATGAGCCTTCCTTACAGCACCGCAGAGCACTACTTACACTTTGCTATGTACTGAGAGTTCGGTCATCACCACAACATATATGATACATTGTAACACAGTGCAAATCGTGGGTACACTACACAAATAAGCCGAACATGATTCGGCCACTTATGACACGAAGAATACTGTCAGACATATGATGTTCCTCATGAAGTCCTGCAGGTTGCTGAAAGGCCACCAAGATTGCCCCAGTAGTGCAATTTTAAACAGCTATGTGACTGGGCACTAACACATCTAAAGAAAAAAGACATTCCACAAGAACACATAATACAAGAGTTCTGAACTATTCAAGAAAAATATAAAAACTACACGGAATTTTACACCTACGGCTCTAAAACATAGGAGTACGTAGGTGTCGGGATCATAACGAAAAATTGGGAAAATAGCATTCGGATAAATAATTTTTCTTCAGTCTTTACCGCCGAAGTTTATGCAATATGGATGGCGGTTAAGAAAATTACTACCGACAAGCAGAAGAATGCTGTTATTTATACGAATTCATTAAGTGCCCTTAGAGCTCTAAACTTAAATTCCGCTTCTGAACCCCCGCTTGGCGATAACTTAAACATGGTCTTTAATAAGAAATATGGAGGAACAATATGATTCTGCTGGGTCCCAAGCCATGTTGGCATACCAGGGAATGAAGCAGCAGATAGAAGTGCATCCATGGCAGCGCACAAAAGCATAACTCACAAGGCCCTAGCATCAAAATGGCAACATGAATGGAACTCGTGCATAAATAACATACGACTAAACCCCTGCTTGGCGAGTGGAAATTATGCAGTCACCAAGAACGGTTCTATGAAGTTATGTTATGTTGACTTAAAATAGGACACACGCATCTAACACACAATTTTTTATTTCGAAAAGAAAACCTACCAACTTGCAAGAAATGTCATGAATTGCTTACAGTAAACCACATCCTTATGTCATGTCCACATACTGAAACACAGAGGCGGAGACATTTCAACAATTTGTATCGCTTGCATATACGTACCTTTACACCCTGCCTTAATATTGGGCGACGAGCCGCTAGTGCCATTCATTGACTTGTTCAAGTTTTTAGATGAAACTGGGTATTTACATCGACTTGAAGGTAACGCAGCTATTGCTGCCATAGCATTGTACCTTGTACTGTCCTGTGACTGGCGCAGCATGGCCTTAGTCGCTTTTGCGCCATTAAACACGAATTAACTAACATCTTTTCACCTCCTTGGCTGCTGTGGAGCTGCCGGCCAGCTGTCGCTTGATATGGGCTGGCTGCTGTTTCAGCCGTTGGCGAAATTTTGAAGTTTCTTGATGGATATCTTGATGCACAATTGCTCTACAAAATTCTTTCAGCACTAAATATTTGGGACAATTTCTAAAATTGATGTAAACGTGCCATATTCTAAATGTTAGTGACATTTTGCTAATTAGCTGTATGATAATTGTGATATATTATGCATACCTCCCTCTTCATACAACCAAGCTGCTAAGTCAGCATTGCATTTAATATGTACTACCTGTCATGGAGATTTATAAAAATTGGTCGAGAAAAAGGTATTGTTAACAATGTGTTAGCAAAAGAGCTAATTCAGTTTATTCCTAATGATATGGTTATTTGTGTGATTGTTTTCAGGCTCTGGAGAGCCAAACTTTGATGCACTTGAAAGCAACCCATACATGACGAAGCAGCAACGAAGAGAAATGGAAGTAAAGGCTCTCCTAGAGAAAGTATGTTTTTCTCTTGATATCTTAAAATTTCCCATAACTATCACCATTTAGCACTCTCTAGGCTTGTTTGGATAAACTAGGGCAATTGTCACAGGTGCATTGTTGTCATATCAAATATATTGGTTTCAGGTGCCACCAGAGCTCATCTGCTTAGACCCCAAGCGCCTTGGCCAGGTGAACGTTGAAAGGATGCAAGCAAAAGTGGACGAATCGAACAAGAAATTGGTATGTCAAGGTTATTTAAAAGGAGCTTCCTTTTAAGATTAGTTTGTACTGCCTGCAGCCGGCCAAAGGCAGATTAGCTTCACAGTGCTTGCCAGCACTACAAGTGTGTTAGGGTGTGTTACTTCAGGCACTACAGCCTAGTTCTGCCAGTGCCTTGATGTAACTTATTCTGTTCTTGGTGGAATAAGCTGTGCTAGACCGGGCAGGGTTGTCGAACTGTCTGGAACCCCTGGGGAAGTGACTGTTCCTAGCAACTGTTCGAGATCTTAACATGCTGCTTTAAAAAATAGAAGACTTCCGAATGCCAAGACTTGTCCGATTGTAAAGAAACTATGAACACGAGTTGCAAATAGTTTTAGGCAAAGCATGTCGACCATAATGAGGTAGGGGCAACCAGCAAGTCCATTACATTTAGTGGTCACAAAGCTTCTCTATACTGCCATAGAAAACTAGCGGAAGCATCTGCCCCACATGCTGCAAGAGGACAGGTATTGCAGGGGGAACAAATGCGATGAAGTCAGAAACCAGGGGGTGTTGATGTTCTTGAAAATAAATGTGTAAAATGCCACATACAATTTCTCACAAAACAGTGCTATAAATTGAAAGCCTGTGAAAGAAATACAAAGTTTGGAAATTTAAATGTCCACAAGGGGCATATTCTCTACAGTTGTATCACTTGTGCTTCATTGCAAGCACTTTTGAATAACATTTACAGTGTATATGTGTGCAGACAAGAGGTCAAGCTGCGTGAATGTCATGTGTTCTTATGCAATCAGTTTTTCATTAGAGCACTGAAAATAGCTACATGTGTAATGTTTTACAAAGTCGCAAGAAAGCCTAACTTGGCTAAGCTCTTTGTTGCAATTGTGTTCACTAATGATCTCTTTGATTTGCTGTTCTCGACTGCCCGAGATTCTCCTTTCAGCCAAGCATTGGTGTAAGTGCCATCTCATGCAGTCCGGAATAGCAAATCGGGGAGACTCTTAAGTAGTCTGACAAATGGTCTCCCATTGCCATCTCTTCAGCCATGGTGACCTTCAAATGAAACTTCCAGAGTTTCACTAGAAAAAGCACGGGGAGGACTGTGCCTTTAGCTGTACCTTCTAAAGCTTTCTGCAAATTCGTAACCCATTGCTGTCGACATTATTTTAATATTGTTCTGTGTTTGCAGTGGGTAAAGCCAAGGACAATTGACTACACTCCCAAAGTTGGGAAGAAGACTGCCAAAGTAAAGCAGGCACTGAAGGAGCAGAATGTCAAGGTAGAGTTCATAATTCCTTGATTCACGACAAACTTTCTCCATAACTTGAAGTTTTTAAAAGGGCAGGCAACTTGTGAAGTACCTTGTTTTTTTTCTCCCCCTCTCTCCCGTAACCTGTGTCTGCCACCAGCATTCACTATCAGTACAGTCTACAGCTGTAGGCTGCATCATACGTGCCTTCATGGGAAGGTTGTGCACACATGTAGCAACTAGTTTTAGATTGTATAGCAATGTGGTGTACAGTGTCTTCTTGCTATGCAGGAACACCTAAAACAGCTTCGGCAAGAGAAGAAGGCCGAGGTGAAACAACCAAAGGACAGGAGCTCAAGCAATGTTCTGGACCGGTTCAGACCAAAGTGATTTACTAGTTGTGCCATTTGTACAAATAAAACAAATTTTATTAATCATATGTACAAGCTGCTTACTTTGTCTTTGCTATTTTGTGCTTTACTTGTGATATCAGCTCTTTACTGACATAATGCACACCTTCATGTTGTGTGCGGCTTGTTTTCCTGCAAAGAGATAAGATGCTTGCTTTAGTCATGGCTTATCGAAGTGCAGATGCACTTATGACTGCTAGTATGGCAGCTTACCTTAGCCTGACATTTCCTTGCCTTTTAGGCTTCAGACCCATCCTTGCATTCTGAAACAGAACAAAATGGTTAATGTAAACATAGTTATGGATCTTCTGTCAAGCTCAGTAAGCAAAGGGGAACCCACCAGAATTCGCTCTTCCCTTTCTTTAACTTTTTTGTCTTTTCTGTCAGTAATGAGCTCCTTGTAATTCAAGTAGTTGTTCTTGGGTGGCTAAAAAGAGGGGGGAGAGGGGGAATAACTTGTTTCCATGTGAACCATAAGATACAAGGACTCACCTTGGCTCCAAGCTGCACAGCTAAAGCGATCTTGGCTTCTTCTTGCTTGGGTTTTTCCAAGCCTTTGATCCCGAACTTCAGAACATCATGTCTTGCTTTCTTAAAGCTTATTTCATTCACATCACAATGCGTTTCACTGCAAGTGTTCTTTTCTTCAAGCCGATGCTTGTTTGCCTAAAAAACAATTAACAGAAGAACAGTGCATGTCAATTTAACCCATCCCTGTGCTGCGTGTAAAATTGTTCAAACCAAGATCAATGCCTCAAAATTGGAAAATGAAAACAATGGTTTCACATATGTTGCATGCATGCATCTGGTTGGATCCGTCAAGCAAAATATGCGCATGGTGTGCCAGAGAAAACTTGACAGACGAGTTTGCTGTCAACACGAGAACCTGGTTATATAGCAGGCTCACTTTTGTTGCTTTTGACAGTATGACTTGCATCAGGTAAATTAAAGCTTAAAAAAAATCTGCCAGCCAGAATTTATTGATTTTTGGTACCTTTCTACACTAACTGCATTGTGAAAGTTTCATGAATTTGATTTTTTTAAAAGTATGCTAGACCTTCATGGGAACAAAATGCAATGCAGTGACAAATTTGTTATATCTTCTAACTTAAACAAAAATGCTTGCAACAAGGAGTCCAGCCAAACTTTATACAGGCCCGCTTAGCTTTCTGATGGATGCGAAAATTCTAATTCTAATGGAAATGATTTTTTGTTAGTTTCTACTGTTCCAAGTATGTAGACTTCTTGCATTAGAATCCTGTTGGCATGCTTTGTTCGGTGACATCTGCAAAAAAATTTGTTAGAATTTTCTGACCTATAATGATGTAGACCGCCTCTTGTTTCAAACAGTCATTACCAAAGTTGTCTTGCATAGCTCATCTTATTTAGCAGAGGAATGTACATTTACGTTTCCCTCTAAATTGCTTTGAAATCTGCAATAATCTCTCCCTATCAAATATCGATGATGTCCAAACTGATATTGATTTATCTAAATTTACTGTAACATTGTTCGCTATTGACTGTGAAGACATGAACAGCATCATCTTTGTTGCCAGAAAGGAAGGTAGAAACGGGGCCAGAGAAATAATAGTGTCGATGTGGCACTTGTCTTTGTACCTGCAACTGTCCAAGAGTTTTTGTAACCAGTATAGAAGCACTTTGCCAAAATAGAGGTAAAAAAAAAAAGATCACGTGTTTTGATAACAAACAAGTCTTTCTGGAATACATTATAAGGCACATCTGCATTTATCTTGGAATGCTATATAGTATGCCTTCATCAATCATGCCATTATTTTCCTAAAACGCACATAAAACTCTGTATCGAGAAAATACCGAGCATAATAAAAAGTAAGCTGCGCGGCTGCTACATTCAGTGCTTACAAGTTTGCAGATGAATGCATGAAAGACATCACACAGCTGACAAAAAAAGATGCATGTCATTTTGGCATGACCCCTAAAGCTGGGCGCTAATGTGTTTACGTAATCTAAATTTTAATTGTTGCTTCCATAAAAGATGCTGAAAAATATACGTATGGTTGCGTGTTATACACGACCAGGTCCTATAAAAATATGAAAGTGGCGAAGTTTAGTACAGTCTCTCTCTCTTTTTTTGCACAGTCGAACATTAGCAGTAGCAGTTTTTGGTGCTAAAGGATGCGTAGTAAGAGCAGCATTTCAGTACGAGGCTTCTGTGACCGAGAATTAATTGGCTATCGCTATAAATGTTAAACAGCTTTTTGAAAGTTGTGCAGAAAAGCAAACCTTTCGTTTCGTGGGATCATTGAATACTACTTTGGGCACTCGATCTTCGTGTGCTGGCCCTGTCTGTGCGTCTGCAGCTGGCTCATCGCCAGCATCGTCAAGGCCGAGTTCCAATCTCATGCGCTCTATCTCGGTAAGCTTCGTTGCTGCAGTGGTGCACTTTCTACGCTCATCGGTGTTAGAGCGCCTTGATTTCTTTTGGCCAAGCTTCCATGCATTTGACCGGTTGGTTCCGTCCCTGTTATCCAGAAAACTGTCTCCTGAAAAGAGAATGACACCTTCAAGTAACGTGGACGCCAGTAGCTGCGTATTTTTACCGTAATCATACAGCTTCTTCAATAATCTGCTTGATAATCCCATTGCAGCATATGACAGCTGACGTGCTTCGAGGACGTAGCCGTTACGCACGTGGCAAAGCGGCGGATGCGACTGGAACAGAAAAACGATCCTGTCCCTAGGCACCTAGCATGCACCTAGGATCAGGTCACGTGAGGGGATTTGCACGCTTGGCTTGGCTAGCCAGCGAGCAGCTGTGCATGGCCAGTATGGCGTATGGCTGCGCCCACGACCGGCGTTGTACTGCGACGCCCATCTCGTTGTAATTGCTGTGGTGAAAGTTTTTAATAGAAGTGGCATGTGGGGTCATACGCGTTGCTTATGACCGTTCCTCTTTAGCGTTCGTGGTCAAATATAGTGCACGACTGTTTTTTATCGTGGTTTATTAGCACGCACCGTAAGAGCAACTTGTGAAGTTTCGTTGTTTCAAATTAAAATGGTGAACCAGTGCGGTGTCAATCAGTGGTAGATGTGTAATACCCGACATTCATATGTCGACTTCCACGAGCTTTCTCACCGATCAAGAGACAACTTAGCTGCGTAGGTCCAAGATGCACGCGTCAGGGTGAGTCGCGCATTTTTTTGTATCCTTGCATCAAAACATTAGTCATTACCATCCTCACGTCAAAAACGTTACAGATTTCTTTCCTGGGAGAAATTCTGATTTTCAAAAAATCAGTTAATTGCCCTTCCTGTCGATGTGTTATCCTTGTCTCCGTTTTTTCGCGCTTTGATCCTCCTACCAGCATGCGATCAACTATCCCAAGAAAAGTTCTTCTACATCATAATCCGGTTTTATAATACAAAGTGTCTAAAAGTACACCGGACGTACCCGAATCCCAGAAGCTAAAGATACGTCTGACTTACCGGCTTTGCTTTCGTTTCGTTAGCTCCGCGGCTACTGCCTACCGATTTTTGCACATGTTTTGCTGAAGGATGTTCATTTAATTCAAAGGGGACCATTAAAAAATGCTTTTTGAAAGGTCACCCACCATACGAAACGCGCGAGAAAGCCGGTCCGACGTACCTTTTTAGAGAGACAGCGTTTATAATAATGTAAGTCGCCTTCCTTTATTTTTTTTTCAGTACAGTTGTGCGACATAAATGGTAGATTGACATCGCAGTTCTATTGCGTTCTTGTTTCATTTCAAGCATGTGGCGTCTACCCACTATGTCGTTCTTGGTAGTTGCAACAATTTCCCCGCGAAAAAAAAAATAAGTTCCCGTGGTTCTCGAAGACTAAGGAAATGTGTCATTGAAGCAAATGATGCTAAAATTATTTATTGTTCTTTCCAAAACCTTCCACATAGTTTGTGTTCTGGAGTTTAAAAATTGCCAAAGTTAAACTGCTGCATCGTGGCACTCATGCTCATGGTACATGAACATGAGTGGTACATGCATCACGACACTCATGCATGTAAGAGCACTCGTGTACCATGCTTAGGGTGCGAGTTAAAGAACTCTAGGTGGTCAAAATAGCTCTCAACTATAGCGTCTCACATAACCACATGTGCAGTTTCAGGGTGTTAAACTCCACAACTAAAATTTTAACTGTAAGTTATGTCACTATAATAAAACCATATCTCTCTGTGAACAGCTTCATATCTTACTCATTCGACAGCTGTTTTATTGTTAGTTGTCTCTAATTACATTTTGTCTCTCTTATCACGACATACTTCTTGACAGCCTTTCTTTTGACATTCTTGTAAACAAAAATAGTAGAAGGTTCTCTGAGTGCAATAACCTTCTCCTACCTGAATCCCGATCTAATATGCAAAATTTACACTTTGCTTCTTTAGTATTGCACTTGGGAATTGCATCCCTGCTAATATTAAATCACCTGCTTCGTTATATCAATACAGAAAAACTTTGGTCTTCAAATTCTATTTAGAAAATTATCACTGTTACGTCTCTACAGCCGTGGTTGGCTGCCGACGATTTATTAAGTCAAGGAAACAGGTACATAGTAGCAGACACTTGTTCAGGCACAGGAGCCAGTACTGGTGAGGAGTTCGTTTCGTGAGGCTCGCTCGTGCCAAAACTGCTAGTGCCTTCGCACGCGCACTTCATCGTTGTCGTCTTCTGCCGACATCAGTTCTTCCTCCCTTAGACGAAGTCTCCTTAGCGGTCTGGAGCTACTTGAGGGGCGGCAAGGTCTTCAGCACCCTGGATTTAGCACAAGCTTACCAGCAACTTCACATGATACCACAGACAGCAGAGATATTGACCCTCAACACGCTGAAATGGCTCTGCAAGGTCAAATGGTTGCCTTTTGAAATCTCTACAGCACCAGCCATTTTTCAACGGTTCATGGAGACTATGCTGTCTGGCATAACAGGCGTTTGTGTATACTTACATGACATGATCAAAATGTGGAAAGGATGCCTTGGAACACTCCGTCATATTGGAAGAAGTCCTCAAGAGGCTGCACAAGTACAATCTGCGCCTTCAAAAATACAAGTGCCGTTTTGCAGTGGTACAAGTGTTTTCTAAGACACCGAATTGACGAAGCAGGAGTTAACATTAGCGAAAAGAAAGATCGAGCTATCATTGAGGCCCTAGCACCAAACTGCAAGCAAGCGCTGTAGTCATTTCTCGGAATGTTGGCTTTCTGTGACAGATTCTTGAAGAACAGGGCAACAGTTACCAGCTGTCTCTACCAGCTCCTTCAGCAGGACACCACGTGGACATGGGAAACTCATCATCAAGAAGCATTTGACGAATTTAAGAGATTGCTTCTCAGTCAGATCGTACTGGCACACTACGGCAGACGGAAGGAGCTTCTTGTCTCATGTGACGCTTCACCATACGGCAGAGGAGCTGTTCTGTCTCAACATGGTTACCAGAATGGAGAAGCACCAATCACATTTGCATCTAGGACCCTTGGGCCAGTGGAACGAAACAGTGCACGGTTGGACAGAGGAGGCCTTGCTGTATTGTTTGCTGCTCATAAATTTCACAAATATATTGCGGGAAGAAAGGTAACTTTCGTCACTGACCATCAGCTGCTGCTCGGCGTACTGTGCCCAGAGAAACCAATGACTCAAGTCCTTTCACCACGAATGACCAGATAGTGCATCAAGTTATCTGCGTATGACTACAACATTTTCTACAGGCACAGAAAGAGCGATCAAAACATAGACGCATTGAGCCGATTGCCATTACCAGAATGTACCGACAAGCCATGGCCACCTGCTTGTGACGTCGAGGTCGATGGGTGAGAGGAAGTGTTGTCTTTCGTATCAAGTGACTCCGGTATGAGAGGAACAGCAGAACTTATTTCTTTTGGCATTGCGCCCAATAATTTGTCTGCTATGCTCCAATCCGTCGACACTTGGGTTGCCTGCCTAGTCTGGCTAGCTTTTTGTTGGGGTTGAGATGGCACCAAACTTTTCCGAGGACGCTTTTTATAAGCCAGGATCATGGTCCGATGTGGCGCAGTATTTCACTTTCAATCCAGTATAGCTTTTTTAAAAACTGATGGGGAAGCACTTTTTTCCTTACTGAGAAGCGACGTGATGGCTTCAGTATCTCTTGGCGCTCATGGATCTGTGTTTACGTCGCTGGCTTGAGTAGGTCGAGGGGACACAAAAGTTCTCGTCCAAACATCGCTCTTGCTGGTGTCATTCCTGTAACTGTGTGAACTGTTGTGTGTTGCCGATGCAGGAACCTTGCAAGTCGACACTGTATAGACCACTTTGTATCCATCAGGAGCGCTCTCTTCAGTTCTGCCACATAGTGTTCTGTCTGGCTGTCTGTCGCAGGGTGATGCACTGATGATGTGATAACCTTTATGCAAGATAATGCATAAAACTGCTTTATCTCGCTAGAAATAAAGGCTTTTCCATTGTCGGAGACAACTTTTCGGGGAATGCCGAAAGTAGCAAAGAGACTTTGGAGTACATCGATGACAAATGCGGATGTTGGTTGTGTCACGTGACTGACTTCCATCCATCTTGTGTACGCGTCCACAACAACTAAGTAGGTGTGCCTGTGTAATGGCCCCGCGAAATCAACGTATACATACTGTGTTCCACGTTGTCTGGGGATGGTCCCAGGTGGGAATAGAAACTTTGAGTGGACTCTTCTGCCTTGTCTGGCATTCATGGCACTGTCGTGCACTTTTTTCAATAACCTTGTCGATTCCAGACAACCATACGTATCTTCTTGCACACTTCTTCATGGCTACCATTCCTCGGTGACCAGCATGTAGAAGTTCCAGAACGTGAGACCCCACTGAGCTTGGTATAATCACCCGTGACCCAATCGTGTGACAGTCACGAGGAACTGCCAGTGCAGTCGCTCTTTGTTGGTAAGGAGTGAAGTCATCTCCAGTGAGTTTCTCCACAGTACCATCCTGCACTGACTTCCACAGCCTTTGCAGGATATTGTCTTCTTGTGTCAGACAGGCTATCTCTTTCGCTGTAAACAGTGGTCTCGACAATGCCTCAAACAATAGCACGTTGCCCAGTGCCCATGGCTCGTTCGTGTGTTCTGATAATGGCAATCAGCTCAACGTATCTGTGTTTTGATGGCTCTTGCCGTGCCTGTAGACAACGTTGTAGTCATACGCAGATAACTTGATGCACCATCTGGTCATTCATGTTGAAAGGACTTGAGTCGTTGGTTTCTCTGGGCACAGTACGCCAAGCAGCGGCTGATGATCAGTGACGAAAGTTACCTTTCTTCCCGCAATATATTTGTGAAACTTATGAGCTGCAAACACTACAGCAAGGCCTTCTCTGTCCAACTGGGCATTGTTTCGTTCCGCCGGCCCAAGAGTCCTAGATGCAAATGCGATTGGTGCTTCTCCATTCTGGTCACCATGTTGATACAGAACAGCTCCTCTGCCGTATGGTGAAGCGTCACATGAGACAAGAAGCTCCTTCCGTTCGTCGTAGTGTGCCAGTACGATCTGACTGAGAAGCAATCTCTTAAATTCGTCAAATGCTTCTTGATGACGAGTTTCCCATGTCCATGTGGTGTCCTGCTGAAGGAGCTGGTAGAGACAGCTGGTAACTGTTGCCCTGTTCTTCAAGAATCTGTCATAGAAAGCCAACATTCCGAGAAATGACTACAGCGCTTGCTTGCAGTTTGGTGCTAGGGCCTCAATGATAGCTCGATCTTTCTTTTCGCTGGTGTTAACTCCTGCTTCGTCAGTTCGGTGTCCAAGAAAAAAAACTTGTCTCACTGCAAAATGGCACCTGTATTTTTTAAGGCGCAAATTGTACTTGTTCAGTCTCTTGAGGACTTCTCCCAATCTGACGGAGTGTTCCAAGGCACCCTTTCCGCTGATGATCACGTCATGTAAGTATACACAAACGCCTGTTATGCCAGACAGCATAGTCTCCATGAACCGTTAAAAAATGTCCGGTGCTGTAGATATTCCAAAAGGCAACCATTTGACCTTGCAGAGCCCTTTCAGCATGTTGAGGGTCAATATCTCTGCTGACTGTGGTGTCATGTGTGATGTCACGTGAAGTTGCTGGTAAGTTTGTGCTAAATCCAGGGTGCTTAAGACCTTGCCGCTCCTCAAGTGGCTGAGGACCTTATCTGTTGTGGGAAGTGGGTAATATGCCAATTTCGACAACTGATTCACCGTACAACAGTAGTCGCCGCATATTTGTACTGAACCATTTTTCTTTCGAACCGGTACGAGAGGCATTGCCCAATCTGAATGCTGTGCAGGCTCGATTATGCCTTAATCTTGCAGTCGATCCAGTGCAGCCTCTACAGCCCATAGCAGCGCGAAGGGAACCGAAGGTGCTTTTAGAAACTTTGGTGTTGCTCATTCCCCAAGTTTTATATTTGTACCGAAGGACCGACATGCCCTGAGATGTCCTCGCCGAACACAGACTGGTACTTGTCCAGAAGCTTGAAAACAAGTTCATTGTCTGATACATCATTGATGCCTGTTATCTGTATACCCAGATGAGGAAACCAATTTTGTCCCAGGAGGTTATACCCTGCTCCCTTGAAAACGACTAGCAGTAGTGTGAACGTCTTGTCCCGGTACGTTACTTTCACCGTTGCATAACCGAGAACTCGAAGGGGCTGACCTGACCATCTACGTAGGAGAATGTTGTTCGTCTGAAGCCGTGGTGGGTCATGTGCTCACGTGGCTTTGAACGTGGCCTCACCGGTGAGAGTGCAGGCTGCATCTGCATCAACGTCAAAATCCAAGGACTTGCCATTTATGCGTAGCTGCATCATGATCTTCTGTGTGCTTTTCGCATCCCCCAAGGAGTTGAGTTCGTAAAGCGCCACGTCTGGTGCCGAGGCTGCTGTCTTGGATTTTCGATATTGTTATTCCTCTTAGTTCTTGCCTCTTTCCGCTTCTTTATGCATGCTTTTTCAATGTGTCTGCATTTTTTGCAGTAGTTGCAGGAAGCTGTCTGAAACTTCCAAGTGTATAGACGATGTTGCGCATCCAACGCCAACAGCATTTATTCTTCTTTTGAGTATAGTACTGGAGCTACCTTGCTTTTCTGTCTTGCAGAGGCTTGTGCTGGCTTCGTGAATGTCTTTAAATTCCGCCTTCACATTTTCTGATCTTCGATGGCATTTTCAGCCCGCAGTGCAAAGTCACTTTCTTGAACGTCAAGTCCTTTTCTGTGAACAACCGTTGCGGGGCCTGCTCGTTCCGGAGACCACAAACAAAATGGTCATGCAACATTACATCAAGAGGCAGCATTGTCGGATTCGCAGACATGTCTGCTCTAGTTCCAAAATTACAATCAGCTGTTAGTTTCCTGAGCGCTGTCGCGTTATCATTGACTGTTTAGCCATGCAGTTGGTCACATTGTCGGAAGCATGGCCTGCTGAAGACTTCAGAAGGTTGTGGATCGACATGGGCTGTGAGCATCTCGACTATATCCTTGTAATTCACTTGGCTGGGCTGCTTGGGCTGTACGAGAGTGCACACACCGTTGTAAGTGTGCACTCTATAATGTTGTGCTCCCTGCACAACATTAGCAGATGAGCACGTTTCTTGGAAGCATCCGTAATGTCGTTAGCTTCGAACAAGAATTGAAGCCTCCCATACCAGGATCTCCAGGAGCCGGAGCTGCCACTGAACTCGGGTAGCCGACCAAAGTCAGGCGTTGCAATGTTGATCGTTGACGTCGGTGAAGTGCCGGTGAGTCCAGAGTCTTCCTCATCACCAATTGTTACGTCTCTACAGCCGTGGTTGGCTGCCGACGATTTATTAAGTCAAGGAAACAGGTATATAATAGCAGACACTAGTGCAGGCGTGTAGGAGCCAGCACTGGCAAGGCGTTCGTTCCATGAGGCGCACTTGTGCTAAAACCGCGAATGCCTTCACACGCGCATTTCGTCATCTTCTGGTGACATATCAATCACAAAAGAAAAAGTGACTTTTCCGTCAATTCTAAGCTGACAAAGTCACCTTCAAAGTGGGAAAGATATGCCTGCAGGAATACACTGTCCTGTTAAAACAAATATGAAAAAGTTATTTCATTTGTACTTACAGAATTACTTATGTGAAAATCCTACTAAGTTTTGGTATGTTGACATTGAGCATCGGTTCACGCAACATTTGCTTGTGTTGTCTAGATAGCTTTCACGTTTGACAAGAGCTGGGCTCGGATGTCACAAACACATATTTTCCTTCAGTTATCATCTGCAACCCCCTTGTTACAAATTTCATTCTGCCCAGCTGTGAAATAACACTGATCCCCTGATTGCCATGGCTAGTGAAAGCATCGGAAAGCTCATTGACAACATTAAAATCTTAATTGCTCCAGGGTCAGACAATGTTACCACAAAGATTTTTAAAGTTACAAAACCCATTTCCAGCCATATCCTAGCAATAATTTTTTCATGGTTTCTTGAATAGCTTCTGATGCATGCTTGGATAGTTAAGTTGCCCTGTTTATAAATCAGGTGTCTGCTCTAATTCATCTGATTTATTACCCCATTTCTTTTACTGTATTGCATCAAACCCTTTGAGCATATAATGTATACGTGCATCATTTGCCACCTTGACAATAAATCATTTTTCGGCCACTAGCATAAGGTCCATCCTGGTCTTTCATGAGAAACTTGATTGTTCAAATTTCCAACTGATCTACACTTAAACATGGATTCTTAATTTCAGACAGATGTCATCTACTTGGACTTTGCAAAAGTCTTTTCCACATCAGTGACTGATGGAAAAACTTTCCTCTTTTGACTTATGCCTATGTTAGCTGCTACGTCATTGGTTACTCACAATTTACTGTTATTGGCACTGGAAAGGAATCTCCAGCATTCTGCTGGGCTGTTTTGAGCCCTCTACTCTTTTTAATTTTGATTAACGATCTTTCGAGCACCACCTCTTTCCTAATCTGACTCTTTGCTGATGATTGTGGCATTTATCATCATAGCACTAATACCAGATAGTGCTGCAAAAACTCCTAACAATTGGAAGCTGTGGCACTGACTATTAAAGGGTCCTTCACCAAGCCCCATAGCAAATTTTGGTTATACGATCGAAGTTGTTGCATGTCCTCTAAGTAGCGTTCTGCCGCAAAAATTTTTCAAATCGCCTCATTAATAGCCGAGATAGAAATATTTCAGTGGCGCGAACCCATGATTTCAGCAGGTGGGCTCCACTGCATAGTGAAGCTCCCTCTCCACTCGACCAGTCTAGCCTTCGCAAGTGAAATTCCTTCCCTGCGTTCTCCCATGCCAGACCTCGAGGATCGCGTGACACATACGTCATGGGTCCCGCCCTCACTTTTTTTCTGCTTGCATTTTTTTTTTTCCGGCAATGCGCACTTTTGCTGGCGGCGTTGCATGCGAGCTGTTATCGTTTCGCACAGTGCATGAATTTGCATGTTGTGCACAAGGACACATGGCTAGTGGTATAATTCAGTGCTACACGAATACTGAGTCAGAACAAGTGGATTGCAGAGCATGATCACCACTGGAACATGGTAGAAAATGGCATAGTTTCGGTACCTGCGCACGTGACTGCACGAGTGTGGGAACAAGCTGACAAAGCGGAAGTACATCTCTCTTGCTTCAGTGCGAAGTAAAGCAGAAAACACGCAGACATTCCGTTTGTGTGTTTTATTATTTCTCTAAACTTCAATTCGTCAATTCAAGCAACGGATCACACAAATAACAGATGGTGCCTTGAATAATTCTCGAAGTCACGTGTCGCCATGAGCAACGTCACACTGCGGACTCGAGTACATAGACGCAAGGCTGCAAGTGCATCACCATCCGGCTTGGAGCGCAGCGGTCGTGAGGAGGAGGAAAAAGGGTGTTTGGTTTGAAATTTCAGATCTTTCCACAGCGCATAGCAATGTAGTACTTTGCACACACAATCTTTATCACGCAATGTTTGCTCTGCGTTTGTCAGCTCAAAATGGCCAGACCTGATGAGGGGCCCTTTAGGTGAAGCTCAACGTTAGCGAATGGGAGCTCATGCAGGTAATATACAAATTCTATACTCAGCTACCCTACTCTTTGAACTCGGCATCCATAGTACTAGTTGACTTGCATCATCACCTAGGCATCACTATTACAAATGGGCTTACTTGGTCTTAATACATAGATAAAATAGAACCTGGTACATCAAAATCTTTTGTATGTATAATATGAAACATTGAGTTGTGCACTGTCTCCACTTAAAAGCTAGCCTTTGAAACCTTTATACAACTGAAGCTTGAATGTGATTGTGTCCTCATCAAGAGTCCTCATCAAATATACTTAACACATTTGAAGCAATTCAAAATTGGGTGTTTATCATATTTACATGCATTTGTCAGCAGAGCATTGCGCAAATTATTGGGTCTGCTGGACTCTATACATCTTGTATCCGATTTTGTATGCCCCTTCTCTCTGTAATGCCTCTAGCCCTCAGAGTACTGAAATAAATAAACAAATAAACCACCACCACAGAATCACCAGACTTTGCCTCTTTCATAAACTGTACTCTATTTCAATCATTTACATGGAAAACTTCTTATCTTGCCCACGTGCACCTCATGGCTGCTTCTTAATTTTTGAATGTTTTAGTACACAGCGTTTACAGGGTTCGATTAACAGCTTCAGTCGGTCATTTTTACCATTAGCAATTGAAAATAGAATAAGCTACATCATCAAATTATCAACGAATGTAACCTCCTGATATTCAAGCAATTATTGACAGTTTGTGTCAGGAATTAATACTCAAAATTATGCCACTTACACTCTTCTGAGCCTTATAAAATGTATAGTTGTTGTGCATGTTGGTATAGCCATGCTCTCATGTATCTTTTCTTTGATCCCCCCTCTTATGTAGTACCTTACGTAAGAATCGAATAAGTGATGATGATAATAAACTTGAACTTCTGCTAATTTGTGCCGACAAGCTTACTGTTTGCAGAGTCACTGTGGACTCTTGGTAAATCACACTTTGATACAGCTGAACTGTAATGAACTATTTGCGCTTTCTGAACTGATATCAGTACAATTTAATGATTTCGTAGGCTAGGAAACACAGTGAATGCAGCTTTAATCCTGATTCAACGAAGTTGCTCGGGAATAAGGAAGAAAAAGGTGGTTATTGTAAATATCTGTTGTTATAATGCTTTCAGATTTATTGCTGGTGTATGCCAGCAGTCATGTTTTATTATGATAAAACTGTTCACTTGGGATACAAAATGGCATGTTTCAATGTTGCGTTCATCTGTGTAGGCTGTTCTGGAACAATCTCCAAAGATGAAGGCAGCACCACCAAACATGAGGTTAAACAATTTTTGAGATGCTCAAAAAACAGTTTGAATGGGACAGTGGCTTTGAAGTTAATGCATGAAACTTTCTCGAGAGTCAAGGATTCAAAAGGAGGAGAGTCTTTGCATGTTACCAAAGCTTCCATATTAGCATTAGACCGAATATGAGATGCCATTATTTTCCTTAGGCAATGTGGTGCTCTTCTTGAAGAATATAGAAATGCACTGAATGTAGTACTACAGTAAGTGAATGCTAAAACCTGCACAACAATTACATTTTTTCTCCACAAAAGCTTTTTTTTGTTTTTTTTGCAAGATTTTTTTACTTTTTTAGCTTTCTTGGTCTTCATAGCTCCCTATTTAATGAAGTAATTTTCAGTGCCAATCAGCCTGGTTGAACTGACATTGAATTTTAGTTTTGAAAAAAAAGAGTACAGCTCCAAAGCCAGTAACATTAGCTCTTTGTTCCATAAAGGTTTCATTAATATCTTGCACTCTCAGCATTCACAATGTACACCTGCTTCTGTATCTTTTGCTGCAGTATCAACCTGTCTAGTCAAGGTACTTCAAGTGCCCTGGTCCATGCAGCCCTGGCATCTTGCAGTCCACAACAGCAGCAGCAACAGCAGCAGCAGCAGCAGCAGTTAGGTGCTCAGGCTGCAGCACTTTATCATGCAGCCAACCCTGCGATGGCCAGCATACCTCACTGGGCAGCCCCAATGGCAGCACCGCCATTTCCAGTTGCCCGTCCAAGCATTCCCCCTCCCATTCCCTACAGAGCTGTGCCTAGTGCAAGCTATGATTCAGGTAATACTAAGATTTTTTTTTTTTTTTCACAAATAAAACTGATATGCAAGTGATCATGACTCAGCAAACCCAAACATTAGAACTTAACGACTTACCAGCGCCCATAGTTAGGCAAAGTGACTCACTGTACAAGCATTAAAGGCCTCCTCACCAGACTCCATACGAAATTTCGGTTAAACTCGGGAAGTTCTAAGGTGCCATCAAGGGAGTCTGCTACCAAAATAATTTTTCAAATTGCTTCATTATTAGAGGAACCCGCCATGGTTGCTTAGTGGCTTTGGTGTTGCACTGCTAAGCATGAGGTCGCGGGATCAAATCCCGGCCAAGGTGGCCATATTTCGATGGGGGTGAAATGCAAAAACACCCGTGCAAATAGATTTAGGTGCACATTAAGGAATCCAGGTGGTCAAAATTTATCCGGAGTCCCCACTACAGCATGCCTCATAATCAGATCGTGGTTTTGGCATGTAAAATCCCATAATTTAATTTTTTTAATTACGAGCTAGAAGATATTGAAATGTCATGTTCCCATACTACTAGGAAGTGATTTTCACTGCCAACGGAGACTAGCATCCGCAAGTGACATTCCTTCCCTGTCTTCTATACGAAAGCCGAGGGACCGTGTTACGTTGATGTCACAAGCTTTGCTTTTTTCTTCTCTTCTTTCTTTTTTCTGCACGGCGCGCTTCCAGTGGTGGCATATCGCATACTGTATTGGATGATTTACTGAAGTTACTTGCCATAGTCTGCGATGTTGCAGGCAGTACATCTAATGTAAAGGCATTTGTGCATGTGACCTTGACTCATCGGAAATGGGGCTCCCTTGAAAGGAAGGAGGGGTGAGCGTTTCTTCACAATTTTGGCTGTTTTTGCACTGTGCATTGCTTCGATACTTTGTGGACAGGATCGTCGGTGCATGATCTATGCGCTGTGCTTGTCAGTTTGCAATGTCCAGATGTGGTGAGGGACCCTTTAAAGAAATAGTTGTTCAACCCTCAGACTTCGAATAGTTTTAGATAGAAGTAACCTATTAAAAAAAAAGACCCACATAATCACATTTTGGCACAGTTTCAAGTGAAGAGTTTGTCACAGCAGCTGTGATTAAAGAAACGACTCTTCATCTGCACTTCTCCCACCTGTACAAGATGTCTTGATTCTAAACTCCCTATGCTACTCTAGCTCTGTATTGTCTAATGAAAAAGAATGTCCATAACCAACACTACAGTAAACCTTTGTTAGCTTGAACTCTGATGTCTGAAATATCGTTTAATCAAAATTTTTTTCTGGCCATGGCATCAACTCGTGTGTTTTTCACCCCTTATTTCAAAATGTTTTTGTGCTCAACTCCAGATATCTCAGCATCTTTACTTCAAAATACCAAGGAAGAGGTAACATGGAAGCGTTAGCAGCGTCACTAGCACTCACTTTTTACCCAGCAGCAGCCCACCAGCTGAGCCAGACGCCATGCTGGGCCGTGCTCCCCATTGAGCTTTTCCCTTTGTTTCTGTCTATGCGTGCACTTGCTCAGCTGTTCACTGCCACTGTATTGCAACCTCGCACAATAAGGGTAAACTGGGAGCCGAAGTCTTTCTTTTTTCTCTCTCATTAGGATGCTGTCATTGACGCATCAGTGGGATCACAGTGTATTAGTTGCAACTTTCATCAAGATGACAGGCACTTTGGATCAGGGGCAATCAGCCCATGCGCTGCGACCAAGAGAAACCAGCATGCAAGCCCGCAGCGTTTTTAACAAAATCGCGGCTTAATAAGAACGCCCACTTCATGCTCACTTGGATGTGAGGCGTAAATGCCGCATCACTCGAGGGCATCTGCTAACAGCATGACACTTAGACTGTTCTGCAGTTCAGTTTCAGTTTCTGAAGTGAAATTGTGCATAATTAAAAAGTAACAGCATCAGCTTTTTGGGTGTCATGATTGGTCTGGAACCAGTCATGCTCGCATGACTGGCTTCAAAAATTGCATTAAAGGGCCCCTCACCAGCTGACATAGCAAATTTTGGTTATAAGCTGGAAGTTGTTGCGTGCCCTCTAAGGAGTGTTCTACTGCAAGGATTTTTCAAAGGAGTATATAATAGCAGAGATAGAAATATTTGAAGGGACGCGAACCCATGATTTCATTAGGCGAGCGTCACCGCCAACAAGACACTCTCTCCATTTGCCCCGTCTAGCCCCTGCAAGCGATATTCCTTCCCTGCTTTCTCCCATACCGGAGCCAAAGGATCACGTGACGAATACGTCACGAGCCCCACCTTTTTTTTTTTTTTTTCACTCGCATTTTCGCTGAGTGACGCACTTCTGGTGATAGTCTCGCGCGCGAGCTGCGGTGTTTGTCTCGTTTCGTGCAGTGGATGATTTTGTGCACTCTGCACGAGAACACCTCATTAGCAGTATAAGTCTGTGCCACAATCACAAGCACTGAGGCAGGCATGAGAGGATGAAAGAGCATGATCACGGTGCTGGAACATGGTAGAAAATTACGTAGTTTTGTTCTCTGTGTGCGCTACTGCACAATATGGGAAAAGCAGACGAAATGGAAGTACATCTCTCTTGCTACGGTACAGAGTCAAACAAAAACACAGACATTTGGTTTGTATGTTTTATTACTGCTCTAAACTTGTTTAGAAAAATAATAAACTGTTGCTTCAATGGACGAAATATTGTCTCTTGAAGTAGCAGATTAAAAAAATGATTGATGTTGCCTTGAATAAATCTCAAATTCACGTGTCACTATGAGCGCCATTACAGCACTGCCATGTATGTGCGCACACTTGCGAGAGAGACGTCGACTCTGTGGCTGGGAGTGTGGCACCTGCGACTACAAGGGCAAATGGCATTTGGTTTGAAATGTAAGCTCTTTCCACGGCACGTAGGGATGTAATAATTTAGCAGTCATGATCATTAGCGCGCATTGTAGGCACTGCGCTTGTCAGCTCAAAATGGCCACATCTGGTGAGGGTCCTTTTAGATCAATCGTCTGGGCTTAGTGCCAATGACCAAGAATATTACTGGTGACATGTTGAAAAGGCTCCATGTGTTGTATGCATGGCCAGTGGGCTTCTATTTTCGTGATTTCGTTTATCTCAAAACTCTGCTTGTCTCGAAATCTTTTCCGGTTTTCACAGCTTCGAGTTAAGAGGGCTTTACTGTACATCCTTGTTTACTGCACACAGCCTCAACTCCATAGCACCTAAGCTTGGGCAATATGGGCTGCGCCTGCTGCCAGCAGCAACCCAGTGCATAGGATATACAGACTTATTATGTGGACTAACTTTATTATGTGGACTAGCTAACCTGCACAGAGTTCGTTCCTCAAGTTGATTTGCAATTTCCGTTGAGATTGACAATGTGAAGCGATGACAAAGACACCACCTCGTTAGGGTGTCGTCTTTGTAGTTTGTGTGTTTGCCTGACATAAACTGCATGGAATCTGCTCTTCTTGTGGGTGGAGTTGGCCTGTAATTTATGCTATGCAATTTTATCTGTTGCACAGGCATGCTCCGTTCACAAGGGCAACTGCCATTGCAGGCACAGCCACAGTGGAACACATCCTGTGTCCCTGTTCTTCCAATCTCTTCTTTGTCTAGTAAGTGTCTTTTCTTTCTTTCTTTTTTTTTTGTGAACGAAATGGGCACTGTAAATGTACAGGGCCAAACATCTGTTAGATTATTTTGCATGACTTATTGTTCTCTCTTTCCAGTAAATTACAGTGAAAAAGGTTTATGTTGAACAGTGCTGTGATCACGAAATAATTCAGTATTGCCAAAATTCAGCGTAAAAAATTTCAAACGAAACAGGCCAATGAATAAAAAGTTTTCAAGGTTGGAAGCTCATAATTGAACAAACACTTATTTAGAACATTCAAACCATTTATTGAGGGGAGAACAACTGCTGCAGAAAGGCTTGTTTCTTGTAAATACAGTCACAGATGGATAACTCGTTTTCAGCAGAGGCCACGTATAATAAGTCTGAATAATCAGGAGTCTAAAAACACATTTGCCAAACTATTATTTTAATGTGATTAGCATTCTTAGCGTACTTCACGCACTTTCCAGGTGCTGTCTATCTGTGTCGCTAACCATTTTCCCACCAACCTGCATCACTGAGTAGGCCATGGTCAAATGGGTAGGACATCGAGCAGTTGTGCTGAGAAGGAAATGGGTGAAGTGCGATTGCATGTGGAGGTAACTAAACAGTGACTGAAATCGCACAAATTCAAAACAAAGTAAATATCTATGAAGGAACATTACTGACCGCACTACCCAAGTTTGGCAATTCTTTCGGAGAGGGCAATCAGTAGTTGCTGATACTGCCATCTCGGGTTGTGACTGCTACTTCTATTATTAATCTTGTACAATCATTGTGATGTTTGGCTTTAACACTCGCATCTTGAAACTGTGGAACGCAACCACATTGAGTGCAATGCAGGACAAGGAAACCCTTTGGGCCTTTTTTGCCTTCAGATTGTGTTCTTTCAGCCAAATGTTCGCACATCTTTTGGTGCGCTCTACATACACAGTAGAGAGGGATATCATACACAACTCTTTCAGAACAATAAAAAAAATTGGTGTTTATACTTACCAAGCATGCATTCCTTTCTTTCCTATCTAGTTATGGTGTGCCACATAACTATTGTGTGGTTCTGGAAGGTGCCAATCTTGACATTTGATTGGGAGACAGAGAAAGAATTACGATAAAAAGGATTTCTCAGTGGCCTAAGTAGAGGTGAGGGTCAATGGTGAGGATCATAAAGTAAGTAAACAAGCAAGGAAATATAAAATAAAGAACATGATCGTAACTTTCTGGTCTATCCGTCCTCGTGCATGACTCCCATACAGAATTTATAGCTTGCTGGGCATCAGCCTGACAGGGTGGCACAGTCCATGCCTCTGGCGCGATAATGCCACATCCCCTTCTTTCTCGCTATCACAAGATTAGTTCAGTCTTGCAATAGGTATCTGACTGTCGGATGAGCACCAACGTTGCGATGCGCATGCAAGCTTTAACCTAGTCACTTTTGTGGCCGCCTGGATTTCAAGAACATTTGCTTAAGAGCCAAGCATTTGTCAGTTATCTTATTTGCATAACATTTCCTTTGGCAGGTCAGTATCGCAGCTATCAGGCTGCTGCTCTACAACAGCTAACATCTCAAGCTTACTCAAGGTGAGAATGACTTTGCTCTTGTGTCGGATGGTAAGCAGCAATCATTTCATCACAGCACTAATGAGAATTCCTTTCTGTATAATCTCCAGAATGGACATTTTGACCAGTACTAGAAGCAGGGTACGACATCACCATGTACACATTAGCTTAGCTTTTTCCGTGCCAACTTTTTTTTCTTTTTTTGTTAGATAACCACCAAAGTTTTCAAAACTTTTTTATGACTGATTCATTGTAAACAGATTTCATTATTGCAATATCAGCAGTTTATTTGTTGCTATTGGTTGTCATTTACTGGCACTTATTATTGGGATAGCAATTATATGGACACCCCAGGCGAATTTTCGCCGTAGCTGTAGTGTTCCATATAAAGGCCAAGTACAATAACATCACAGCTGTATGCTGTAGGTGCGAGCAAAAGCTTGCGATGGTGAACCGAGTAGGATGGTGGCTTGTTGCAGTGGTGTCTTCTAGTGCTTGCAAGGAAGGAAGGCAGGGAGAGTGTACACCTTCTTCTCTCGTGAGTCTGGCAGTATTGGCAGAGTCTGGCAGTCTGGCAGCAGAGTCTGGCAGAGTCTGGCAGTATTGAAAATAAATAATGAATAAAAAGTGAATGCACATAGCAGTATGGTTTCTGTCAATGTGTTGTCAACAATAAATAGTGTGTTCCGGGAGCTGCATTGTTTTTTTGATTGCCCCCATTTTCATAGTGACAGAACTCATTTGTTCTAATTTCTATAATGGTTAGAAAATTATGTATATAAAGATGGGGACACAAGTCCTGGGTCTATTCGGTAGAGTCATTGTTTGTTGCAGCATGTGCATCCATACTGTATCTTTACATATGTATGTCATGACTAGGAAACAGCAGAAGAGAGCACATTTAGAGACTATGCACTGTGTATGTTTGCAGCACGTCTAGTCAGGCTTGTGCAAGCTGGAAGCAAGAAAATACCAGTGACATGAAAAGTAGCAATACGGAGAGACGCAGGAGCTCCTATCGGAGCAGGGACAGGTATGGTTTGTTCTATTTTTACTATATTGGTGGGGCTCTACACATTCAGGTTTTGGCCACTAGAACACCTGTGAGCAAATGTATACAGACCACAGGCTCACAGTAAAAACTGCATTTATTCGTAATTCAGATACATGAACTGAAATTGATATGTGTACTGGAAAGTTCGCAATGCCAGGCTTAGGACTGCAGTCAGATGGAAAAGAAGATTGCTTTATCACTGAATTTCTGGTCCATATGTTTTTGCTTAGAGAAGTACATTAATGAACAAAACTTGAACGAAACCTGAAGTGGAATACAGCTGAATGAATGACGGATAACGATGCCACCCAGAAGTTCCCGCAGTGGCTCGCAGTAAGTCGCTAATTTTGACGGCATATGCTTGCGCTTAAGTTCATATTTTATTGCGGAAGTTAACCTACTTTCTATTCTAACTGAACCAAAGACTGAACTTAGAAAGTTCTGGGGCTTTTTACAGAGCCATAACGGCTGAAATACGAGAAAATAGTACTGAAATTCATGATAGTGCTTGCACTTAAATTTCTTTAGTGGAATATCTGTTTTATGAACACATCTTGTTAATAAAACTTTTATGCATGAAAAGTGCATTCATTCTGCCTTTTGTTTATGTGTTACATATGATAAAATATTGAGCGCAGTAGTTCCTTCAGAAAAGAAAAATCAGGCGTAACCTACAATAAATACCTATTTTCCCCGTCGTAGAGAAAAAGTTAAGCGAGAATGAGGCATGTATATCTGTATATCTTGACCACTTGCTCAAAAAAGATGGGCAGCATTCATTAGTTTTCCAGCACCTGCATTTACTATTATTCTTTATGAAAGGGCAAGCTTTAAGGAAACGTCGGGTTTAACCCAACTTTCGTAAGTTTTGTTCGGGGTGTAAAAAGGGAGAGTTAGGGGTTCTACCGAAAACGAAGGACCCTGTGTATATGTAGAGATGGGCTTTTTTAGTTTCTACCCACAAAAAAGAATTTTTCATTTAATATCGTTTTCCAAAATAACTTTCACTGTCTTTTTTTCAGTAGCTGGTTATATTTTTCTGGTATATAGATTATTTACTCATTTTGTTGACAATAAAACATACTGTACGATAGCAGATGTGGCACTCCAACACTGTATTTCATCCAATACTCACAATAACAAAAAGAGAGAGGTGATAAGGGAAAGGTACGGAGTTTAACCAGGTTTTGGCTGATTAGATATCCTGCTCTGAAGAAGGGCAAAAGGGGTCTAAAATGTGAGTAAAAGGAGAGAGAAAAAGTTTGCAGTGCACGCACACATGCTCAAGTTCAGTCTGTCATGAGCGGTTATATAGGCTGGTCAATTTCGAGAAATGCAGCAGCACTTTTGTGGCTTTGCACATGCATGAGGCAACAGTCCTCGTATCTCTTCTCTAGATGGCCTGTCATGCAAGTGCCCTAAAGCTGTCTGGAGGACAAGCCTCTGATTTTGTGTGATGGGCAATCGCACAACAGGTGCTTTAAAGTTTCTTCGGTGCCTTGTCTGTTACAGTTGCCAATGTCTGCCATTCCAATTCGGAATGAATAGCTGTTCATAGAAAAAGCATGTATTCGCACATAAAACGGTAAGGTTTCTTTATGTCATGTAAAAGTGAGTATAAGTTCTATTCCATACAGTTAACTGCCATTAATTCGACCCTTACAGAATCATCGAAATTGATCGATTTGGCAGTTCAAATGCAGAAAAAGGTGTGAAAACACACTGCTGATTCGTTTGGCAGTATTTGCCCCATTCTAATATGCCCCTGAATCAAATGCACACACATTTTTGTGTCCATAAAATTATGGGGTTTTACGTGCCAAAACCACTTTCTGATTATGAGGCACGCCGTAGTAGAGGACTCCGGAAATTTCGACCACCTGGGGTTCTTTAATGTGCACCTAAATATAAGTGCACGGGTGTTCTCGCATTTCGCTCCCATCGAAATGCGGCCGCCGTGGCCGGGATTGATCCCGCGACCTCGTGCTCAGCAGCCCAACACCATAGCCACTGAGGAACCACGGCGTGAGCGAAAAATCCCGGCAGGCAATTCATAAACAAAAACAACTTGCAACATGGGCTGCGTAGGAATCGAACCAGGGTCTCCGGAGTGTGAGGCGAAGACGACTCGGCCACAAGTTCTACGCTTCAAAGCGGTTCAGAAGCGCCTCTAGTGAATGCGGTGTTGTCTTAAAAACGTGTTTAGAAAGTTATACTGTGGTGTATATCGGTAATTATGAGCATGTAACTTACAGAAGTTGCAGTTACACGAGTAGCGAAGTGCGTTTCCGCTACATTTCTTCTTCGCTTTCCGCACACGCAGAGCCATCTTGCGGCAAACACAGAAGACCCCCTCCTCTCAATGTACGGCGCTGCCCCGACAGGTGGCGCGCATTGGGGCTGTGCGGGGACCGGTGCAAGGCGCGTCGCAGCCCCGACTCCCTCTCCCCTGACAACGCTTCGCCGTGCTCCCCCACGGGTTGCAGAATCAAGCGTCCTTCCTTTCTTTAGATCTCTATCTATATATCTCTCTGCCAGTGCCGATTACGACGTTTGGCTGGCGTAGATCGTTTCTCCCTCTGAGACACCGAGCTCTTTGGTTCGTTCCGCTTGCTCAGGCACACGTTTCGTTGCTGCACCGAATGCTGCGTTGCTTGATGCTCACCGCGTGATTGGTGTGTGCAAAGTCCGATGCGGGGCGCCTCGTAAGTGATCGCTGCACCGTAGCGCATTGTCTTACACCCCTTGGCGGGTCGACGGGAACGCTGTCGCGTTTCACTCTTGAAGGCGAAGCTTAAGCGTCCTCCAATTTTTGTGTCCGTAGTAGAAAACTAATGCACAGATAACATTTAAGCTCGTAAACAAAGTAGGCATCAAATGCGCACACCCGACATTTTTAGCAAGAAAAATGAGCAAGGGTCTCATATGTATATTGCACAGTGTAATAGTTGGGGTCGGGCATGTAAAAAGGGGTAGCTTGCCCATGCCATCATCCGACTCATCCACACTGAGGGCATCAGCAGCCTATTTTATGTCCACTGCAGGATGAAGGCCCTCCCTGCGATCTCCAATTACCCTTGTCCTGCTCCAACCGATTCCAACTAGCGCCCGCGAATTTCCTATTTTTATCGCTCCACCTAGTCTTCCGCCATCCTCGACTGCGCTTCCCTTCTCTTGTCACTCATTCTGTAACCCTAATGGTCCGCCTGTTATCTAGCCTACGCATTACATGACTTGCCCAGCTCCCATTTTTTTTTCTCTTATGTCAATTAGAATATCGGCTATCCCCATTCACCTTCTGACCCAAACCACTCTCTTTCTGTCTCTTAATGCTATGCCTAGCATTCTTCGTTCCATCGCTGTTTGCGCGGTCCTTAACTTGTTCTCAAGTTTCTTTGTCATTCTCCAAGTCTCTGCCCCATATGTGAGCACCGGCAGAATGCACTGATTGTGCACCTTTTTTTTCAAAAATAATGGTAAACGTCCAGTCAGGAGCTGACAGTGTCTGCTGTATGTGCTCCAACCCATTTTTATTCTTCTGTAAATTTCCTTCTCATGATTAGGGTCCCCTGTGATTAGTTGACCTAGGTAAATGTACCAATTCACAGAGTCTAGAGGCTGACTGGCGATTCTGAACTCTTGTTCTCTTGCCCAGTTATTCATCATTATCTTTGTCTTCTGCATATGAATCTTCAACCCCACTCTTTCACTCTCTCAGTAAAGGACCTCAATCATTTGTTGTAACTTGTCTGCAGTGTTGTTGAATAGAACAATGTCATTGGCGAATCGAAGGTTGCCAAGATATTCGCCATTGATCCTTACTCCTAAGCCTTCCCAGTTTAATAGCTTGAATACTTCTTCCAAGCACGCAGTGAATAGCATTGGAGAGATTGTGTCTCCCTGTCCGACCCTTTTCTTTATAGGTATCTTCCTACTTTTCTTGTGTAGAATTAAGGTAGCTGTGGAATCTCTGTAGATATTTTCCAAGGTATTTACGTAAGCGGTCTGTACTCCTTGATTACATAATGCCTCTATGACTGCTGGTATCTCTACTGAATCAAATGCGTTTTCGTAATCTATGATGCCATATGGAGAGGCTTATTGTACTCTGCAGATTTCTCGATTACCTGACAATGGCATGGATAGGATCTAATGTAGAGTATTCCTTCCTGAAGCCAGCCTGTTCCCTTGGTTGACTAAAGTCCAGTGTTCCCCTTATTCTACTGGAGATTGTTTTGATGAATATTTTATATAATACTGGGAGTAAGCTAATGGGCCTAGAATTTTTCAATTCTTTAACATCTCCCTTTTTGTGGATTAGTATAATGTTTGCATTCTTCCAATAAAGATGTCCTATTGAGGTCACCATAAAGGTCAGGCACAAGCATTCCAACTGGTAAAGTTTGAATTATCCAGTGAAGGTCAAATTTAGGATTGCAATAACGAAAGTTTGGGCCATTAGAAATGCATGGGGCCAGCCGGGACCGTAGGTCGCAATCGAAATAGTTAATTAATAGGAGTTGATTTAACGAAAGTCTACTGTATATAGGTCCATGATATGCACGCGCTGGTTAGTGAACTCCGGTAAACTATTTCATTTATTTAAAGTAGAGGTCCTGTGCAGCGTCTGTCCCTGACTGTGGAATTTATGGGCTTTTGTTTTTTTTATGTGTCACACAGGCAACTTTGTTAGCACTTTCATTGTTCATAAAATTGCACTGCCCTGGTAGCCACTGAAATCTTATGTTGTGGCCTCTGTGAATTTTCAAAAGCAGTCTACTAATGACACAACGCCATATGACGATGTGATTATGCAGGCATGAAGAGTGAGTGCATTTGATATTTGAACATAAATAGGATGAGATTTTATTTTTAACATTATTTGGTATACAGCTCCTAATGAATAGACCGAAAGAATGACTAGGTAGATCCAACTCCATGTTACTATCGTTTAACGTGCTCAGTTCATCCACTGCAGTGACTGCAGCACACAAGTTGCAAGGACCTAAGTGAGGGCTCCTCTGCACCCTCTGCGTACAGCCTCTCTGCTTCTCATTTTCTTCGCAGCAGCACACGAAACAGACATATTAAAGAAACGGAAGTAAAGATAGCCTGTGTGACAGGCTGGTGCGTGACATTGGCATTACGAGGCTCTTTGCATCCGAGGTAGTGCTTGTAAGCTAGCAGCTGTGCATGTTCCAATCACTGTTTTAGTGGCCTGGTAAATTTGCTTTCACTGGCCCTTTTTGGCTAAAACTGAATTCTGCAGAGAAAAAAAATATTGTCATACTTTCATTATATTTTCTTTTAATGTTTGTTTAAACTTTTAAAACTATACCTTAAATATAGGCATTCTAGAAACTATGCTTGATGCTTCAGTATGTCCGAGTCTGTTATGGGCTTAAGTTTTCACTTGCTCAAAGACCTTTCAAAATTTTTTTTTTTTACTTTCAGTTGGGTACACTGAAAAGAAAATTTGATGGTGTTACTTTTTATTTCTTGTTGTATGTGCAATCTGGTGTTCTTTTTCTTTTCTTCAGTCATATACTTGCATGCACCAAAACTTGCCGTATTCATTTTTTACTAACTAGCGCTGCATATAGCTGTAGCTCCATCATCCGAACAAAAGGTGGGAACTGTTCTTTCCTGATTAAAGGGGATCTTGGGTCTTGTGCTTACTTTTACTTTAGATTGTATGTACTTTTCGATACTTTGCCTGTCATTGTACCTTTACGTTTGACACCATGAGGCAAAGCAGGCAGAAAGTTGCAGCTGAGCGGAACACTCCGCATTAGGCAAAAGTATAGAAAGTTGGGCAAGTGTTACCGTACCAACTCTCCCAACTTTCTATCCTTTTGAATCATGTCACTGCGCATTAGCCTTGCTCACCCTAATGTAACACATGTAATGTGTTGGTAAGGTATTCAAGTACCTGCAGTGGCTTTCAAATATTGTCTGCATATTTTTCTGTCTCATATGCTAACGCTTGTGATACATTTTACAACATTAAGAGAGAGGCTGCTAGCAATCTTGTAAGCAACAGTGTGCTTCTCCTGTGCTGGCAGGTCACGGGAAAGGCGAAGAAGTCGTAGCCGGGAGAGACATCGCCGGAGTTCACCTGGTGGCAGGCGAGATGTCCGATGGCACTCACGAGATGGTTCTTCAAGGCAGCGTAGTTCACACCGAAGCCTGTCACATTCCCATTCACCGTCTTCCAAAGACCACCATCGTGACTCATCTCGCCCAAGGTCATCTAATTACAGTGGGGCTTCATCACTTTCCCACTCTTCACGAAGGCTAGATCGACATACAGACCGAAAACGTGACTACCATGAAGAGAGACGGAAGAAAGATGGAATTGAAGAGAAGGAGAAGAGGCGAAGCAAAGGCAGGAGTGCTTCAACAAAAACTAGCAGACAATCTCCAGAAGAAGGGTAAGCAACAAAAACAGTGCTGCACCTTTTTCGTTACAAAATGTGTACTGTTTGTGTGAGCAGAATCATGGGAACCGAGGGGCTCGATGTTTAGTAACAACCATATGAAGCCAGGAATGATGCCAAGAAAATCATAGAGGAAGTCAACTATTGTTCCATTTCTACTTTTGTTTCCATATTCGTTTATATTAAGGATATGAAACTTATGGCAATTTAAACTCTTTCCTTATTCCTGCATTTAAATTTTAAAAAGTTATGTAGATCCAACACACGTTAGAAAATAGTAAGCACGAAGTTGTGGGCTTGCTTCCGAGTCACTGAGGCTACATTCTCATGGAAGTGGAACGCACAAACGCTTGTGTATGTTAAAGGGTCCCTCACCAGCTCTGGCCATTTTGAGCTGACAAGCACAGAGCATACAATGCGCGATAATTATAGTGTCTGCAAAGTATTACATCGCTATGCGCCGCAAAAAGATCTGAAATTTTAAACCGAATAGTGTTTGCCCTTCTCCTCGCAGCTGCTTGCTCAAAGCCGGAGGGTCATGTACACGTGCTAGTGCGCCTACGTACACATGTTTGTGCTGGGACGTCACTTCTAGTGACATGTGACTTCGAGAATTATTGAAGGCAACATCTTCTATTTGTGTAATCTATTGCTTGAATAGATGAATTAAAGTTTAGAGAAATAATAAAACACACAAACCGAATGTCTGCGTGTTTTTGTTTTATTTCACATCGCAGCAAGAGAGATGTACGTCTGTTTCGTCTGCTTGGTCCCACGTCGCCCACTCGTGCATGTAGACACCAAAACTATGTCATTTTCTACCGTGTTCCAATGCATGATGATGCTCTGTGATCTGCTTGTGTCTGCCTCAATATTCGTGTAGCACTGACTTATACCGCTAGTCAGGTGTCCTCGTGCACAGTGCACAAATGAGACAGTTGCAACAGATTGCGCACGCCGCCGTCAGCAGAAGTGCCCCATCCCGCGAGGAGAAAAAAATAATGAAGGCAAGGCCCGTGATGTAAGTGTCACGTGATCCTTGATTTCCAGTATGGAAGAACACAGGGAAGGAATTTCGCTTGCGGAGGCTAGACAGGGCAAGTGGAGAGAGTGTCTCTCTCAGCAGTGGCGCTCGCCTCCTGAAATCATGGTTTCGCGGCACTCAAATATTTATATCTCTGCTATTAATTAACCGATATGAAAACTTTTTCCGGCAGAACCCTCCCTAGAGGACACGTAACAACTTCCAGCATATAACCGAGATTTGCTGTGTGGCCTGAGGGCCCCTTTAAAGGATTACTGATAGCGATTTTTTTTAACTTTTATGCTTTGATGAGTAATAATCAGGGAATGAAACAGTAAATTCTCCGACAATGCAAATAATTAGTGATAACAATCTTAATCATGATTATCTCTGGTGCAAGTTCAAAACGAGCACCAAAAATTGTAGCTAGCCAAACGCCACACCATTGTTGCGACTGACTGGACATGTTATCATGTGGGCTCACGAACTAGTGACGTTGAAGACCAAGCTTGTTGATTTGCCAGTCACAGCATTTGTCTTCTTTCCGCAAATGTGTTGCGCTATGTTGTCCACATCAAAATTATGGTTTTTGTCATTGTTAAGTGAGGTCGAGGATTTTGTCCAAACCAGAATCACTGCCATAGTGGATGTAGCAAACCATTTCCAATTAAGCCCACGTAGAGCAGCAACATGCTGATGGGTCAACAGTCATTGACTGGCAGAGAGGCGTCACAAGCACTAATTGTTCCAAGTGGAACTGGGAGACCATGTATTCCAGAGATATGGAGTGAAAGTGGAAAATGCACAAATATTACAGAGCAGCTATAGTGGAAAAGTATGCACTCACAAATTCATTGACACTGGTGTATTGGTGAGCTCTGTGTAACTGTACTGTAGGTGCTACCGTATGGCAGAGTATATTTAGTTTCTTAATATTCTATGTGAAAAGTATGCTATCTGTAAGTTTATTGGGGAGGACAGCAGCTACAGCATTGCTGTAGTGTTGCCAAGGCTTTTGACTGTTAACTAGCCAACTTCTGGTGTTGCCATTATCTCTGATATCTCGCTGCTCTTCATGCTGAAATGTGCGCATAAATATATTATTGGAAGCGGCAAATTCACCGTTGTGAACAATTAGGTGCACTGTTAAGAAAAATGCAACTGTTTAGATGTACTTTATAGTTTGCAAACTTTTTTGAATAACAACGATCGTGGCCTCAGGAGTGCTGCTACTTTATGTAAATGCAGTTAACTTCATTTAACATGAACAAGAAGAGTCTTTGAAATCTGTTTGTCTCCTAAATACAACTTAAAAGGTGTGCACTGAGTCTACAGGAAACCTAAAGGGTACATTCAACTGGTTCTTACTGTGCCCATACTCAAATTGAGATTCTAAATTTTGACCAGCCTAATAATTAGCATAAACCACACATACGTAACCAGTTGAATGTACCATAAGCAGAATTTTCTGAACTATTCAACTTATCAGAGAATTCTTTTTTTAACATAATTCACGTTAAAGGAGCACTTACATGAAAATATTGTGACCCGCCTTTTTTGCTTTTTAGAAAGCTCTTGACTCAATAATTATGGTGCAAAGCCTCCAATTCTTCAAAAGAGTCGCGAATGGTTACAACAATTTTGTGAGGCCCATTCAAAATGTGCTTTATGTGCAGTGCAGCTTTGCAGTGAAAAAGGAGACTATGTATTCACATCACTGAAAGTGGGGGTAGCAGTCACATGATAAAGTCTATGCTTGTTACAGCGGACCCGCGTACAACAGACTTTCAGATATAACGGACCATATTTCAACCTTAGTTTGTTCTGCCTATTTTATTATGCAACGAAGTTCGCTTTTAATGGACTGCGCTACAACAGACTATCGCCTGCAGCAGACAAAGTTAGCGGCAACTTTTTTCAAAATTGGCCGTACAAAATGTACTTTTGCCATGTTGACATGGGCTGACAACTGACTTGCGAGGGTATCGTGCGCGTGAGAGAGGAAGGTGGGGCGCGCCGTCTTCTTTTGCACATGAGGCACTGGGTGAGGCAAGGGAGACGGGGGTTTTACTCCGGCAACCGCTGCTTACAGTGCGGCTGCGGGGCTGCCCTATCTTGAAAGTGATCTGCGGTGTGAGCAAAGTGCGCGGCCGACACAGGCCTCATCTTCAAAGCGATCTGTCATGTGGACAAAGTGCGCCCAGTGCCAATAGCTTCGTATGCGCAGTGCATTTGACATTTAGTTCACATTGAAGCGAGAGGCAGCACGAAGATCAATTTACTCACTGCTACCGCACTTCCTCATTACAACATTTTGACAGCGAGTTTCCGCGGTCATTGAGCGAGATAAAACTGCTGTCCTTACTTGGTATAGCTGTCTACTAATTTGCTATCGCAATCGATTCGAGCAAAACTGAAAACTTTTTTAAAAATTTTTACTATGGACATTCGTCACTCACTTTTTGCAATAACGTTGTTAGACATCGCTGCCAACGTTTTGGATATTACGAACTTCAGATAAAACGGATGTTTCTTATCGGACTATTAAGGTCCGTTGTAACAACAGTGGACTGTATCACAAACAACTAAGGAATTTGCCAGTCAGTCTGATGCGATGGTTGAAGGCCATACAATGACCGTGTCACTGAAAAATGCCAAATGGGCCTTTCAGTTGTGCACTTCTCTTGGAACCGCAGGAGAACGCTGTCTTTCCTCTTGTTCAGTCGAGTGCTGAATGGGCATTCCACGCACTATGGGCGTTCAACACCACCATGCCCATAGTGCATGCATGTATGCATCAGTGTTGTCTGGTACCACAAGAGCGCCACATCTGGTTTCACTAACCTTAATAGGCTCCGTTTTGAAGTTTGAAGCCGTGTTACACTTGGAGAATGTTTTGAACTAGTAGTGTTAAAAGGTAACATAATTATTATATGTTGTGCTCTTGAGGAATTGAGGCCCCATAGCATAATTAGTGTGTTAACAATAAAAAAAAATGAAATATTTTTTTGTCAGGGCTTCTAGATTGATCATCTCAATGATTCTAAGCTTCGGTCATGCAATGTAGCAGAGTGCAGGATGTGGTATACAGTAGTAGCTACCTTGGTTTAATCTGTGTAGGACATTAGAGGTTGCAGGTTTCACTAATTTTAAAATGTGAATGTGTTATGACTATTGCTTATGTTTGCCATTTAGAAGGGCCTCAAAAGTGCCGGTTCTTTAAAATATGTTTTTATTGTTTCTTTTTTGTCCAGTGATCAGTCAGAAGATGAAATGTCTGCTAGTCAGGAACCTGAGCCAGATGACCCAGAGGAGGAAGATTATCTTTTGGAGTCTGCTCGCTGGATTCGTAGCAGTCCTGCAGAACTCTACTACCAAAGAGATGAAAAGGTATTCAACATAGTGTAGCCAGGGCCCGTATTCTGAAATATTCACATTCCGTGAAACTATCGTCTTGGCCACGCCTCCACAAATGGTGCGTGCAGATTGGTTGTTTTAGCAAAACCGGAAAATAAACAGCGCCATCTTGTAGTTCCGGCCTACATCATTTTAACGTCATGGTTTCGATGGCTGCTCTCAAAATATATTGAATAGACGAACACAACTTTTGGCGTTTGGTTAATGGTGGAGTGTAGTAGACATGAGAGGTGGTAGTTTATAGCAGTCTTCTTGGTGGCATCTTACACGCATTGTTTTGCTGCGATATTTGTTGAGTAATTTAAAATAAAATATTTCACACTCCCTTTTTCAATTTACTTTGCCTAAAGCAGCAGTAGCCAACCGTAGTCAGTCCGCAGAACCCGTACTGCGGCCAGTACACTCGAAAACAACACACCCGAGCCACTCTGCACTCGCACGGTGCGCTCTCTCATGCGAGGTCAAGCATTCAAGAGCGCGTGTTGGTAGTGCACACTGATGTCAGAGGTAAGCAGCCGCTTGAGTTATTGAACGTGACTATCGCGGAAGCCAAACATTTCAGAATACGGCCCCAGGGCTGAGGCATACTGATGATACATTTCCTGTGACATAGCTACTAGTGGGAACAAGACTACAGAAAAAAGGTGGGACAGGACGGAGCGCTGGACTTCAACTGGCAAGCTTGTCAAAGTCTAGCGCTCTGTCCTGTCCCATCTTTTTTCCGTAGTCTTGTTCGCGCTAGTAACTATGTCACAGCAAATGCATCAGCGCCAACTAGCCCAACTTTCTGCATTAATAGTGATGATAATCCTGATTGCATCTTTTTTTTTTCACCTTTCAATTGTCTGTGATTTAGTATGCATGTGTGTGTAATTTAGTTTATTATTATACAATATTATTATATAGGATGCATTTTAGTGAACACATTGTTTGGTTGGAGTGCCCTTTCGAGAGGTAAACAGCAAATGATCCCATGTCTTAGTATAGTGTGACACAGGGTGAGATAAACTATCTCTGCTTCATTTCATTTCGTATTCATCAGTCCTGGAACTGATGTTACTGGAGCATGGTTCAACCACAGTTTCACACTTCAGAAAGAGAAGTAGTTAATTTTTTTTAAATACTTCAGCTTCTTTAAAGGATGGCTTGCTGCAGGCATGAAATTGAAGAAAAGATTAATTCATACTGAGCCTGTGTGCTTTATTTTCTAATTCACAAAGAAAATAACTTTACTTCTTTCTTATTCTGGCTGAAAAGTTTGTAGTCATTTCTATTTTATAAGGTCCACTAATATATTAATTTAAATCAGGTAAACGCCTCTGCATTTTTTACACCACACATGTTACAGTTAATCTTAACATATATGCAATGCTAACTGTTAAATTTTATTTCACACATCTTGACTGAATCAAGCAATGTTCCATTTCAAATTCCATTGATCACCAGCAATTCTTCTCAGTGTTGTCTCTTTTTGAATATGTGCATTTTAATTATATAACATGGTATTTTCTTAATTATTGTTGCTGTGACTGACATGGTGACTGATGTGGGGATTGCTTTAACTTTTTTTTCCCCTGAGTTCTCTAATGTCTTTCACAGCCTTGTATAGCAGTGTCGACAATTTTTCTATGTGGTTCTGCTGTGGCTGCAGGTTTCAGGACTTGTGACAGGAACAGCCAAGCTACAGATCCTGCAGGATAAGTTCAGGCATGAGTTGGTGGAACGAGCAGCATGGGTGAAAAGCAAGCAAGAGCCATACAATCCTCCTCCTCGAAAGAACAAGCTCTGCAACCCCAAGTCACATCCCAGTGAGTTAACTTGCCAATCAATAGAAGCTTCACTGGTGGGAGCTGTAAGGATGTGTTTTGCAAGGTTTTGTTCAGTTTTAGAGGAGGATCGCATTTTTGGTACACAACATTCAGAAAAGCACACGGCATGGCACACTTTTTTGCTGTACAACATGCCTTACGCTAATAAATTTATTATTAACCTCGAACACAGACGAGCAACCTACTTTTGCATTGAAGCACAGTCTTGACTTCACGAAGTAAGTCAGCTTGAGCGTCTATGAAACGCGAAAGCCGACTTGGGCGTTTTAAAGTCTGCTTCTTGCTTCGGGCCGACTTCGTCAAGTCAAGTCCAAGCACAATTAAAGTTAGATCTCTGCATTCGGGGGTAAGACCAAAGCAGTCCTCGCTTTCTTGAATTATGTTGTCCTACATGTTATAAGCCCATTAAATTTGTAGTGCATCCTCATTCAATAGGATGCCGCTATGATAGTAGTTTTGTGTAGCGCATGCCTCTAGGCCCTTGTGTTTCAAGGGCTCTGGTGAGGCAGTAGTGCTCTAGCCAATTTTAGCATTTGACATATTTTGTGTATTGTGTCATTCTTTTGCAATGCATTTTAATGCTCGTACTACACGTCATCAGTCATTGCCATATCATTGCACATAGATCTTACGCAATTTACAGCAACTATTTTAGGCCCCCTTACAGCCATATCACATCAACTTCACAGAACTCATCAGTTCACTGCGAACTCATTAACACTAGCATGGTGCTCTTTGGCCACACCTGTTCTTGCGCCACTGAACATCACTCATTCATTCAAAAAACATTCTTGTTCACATTTTATATCATTAAACAGCATGAGTTGTATTTTAGTTTGGTCTCACTTCAGTAATGCCCCAGAATGAAAATTCTTTTTTTTTATGTATAAAATTGACTACTGCTAATTAATCTACTTAACGTACTCACATTGCGTTCATGCAGCAGTAGTTGAGCATTGCTAGCTGCATATGCATGAAACCTGTACTGTAACAAAGTTATTGTAAGTGTCCTTGAGTACTGAGAGCTGTGAAGAACTCGAGAGATTTCCAGTTGATCAGGTTGTTCCATCTGCAGTTGCTAACCCTGGTACAAGTGATTCTTCAAGCAACGAATCCGAATCGGATGATGACAACGCCATGGAGGAGCTAGAAGTAAAAAGAAAGCATCCATACCGATTGCATCAGGAACTGTGGTACAATGACCCTGGAGAGGTAAGCAGCTGCACTGTAGGAAGATAAACAATATTGTAAAGATTACCTCAGCATAGTCGCGTGTGAGCATAGTATAATGGCTCATTTATAATTGGCAAATAGTTATTTACCACTAATCACAAAAGTATGGTGACACTTAATTTAAACACGAGAGCAAATGCAGGTAGAAAAAATGTTCAGCTTAATGACGGTTTACTGTATTATTTTTCTTGCAGATGAATGACGGTCCTTTGTGCCGATGCAGTGCTAAGGCGCAGCGATCAGGTATTCGGCATGGAATTTATCCTGGTGAGGAGCCACTCACTCCCTGTGACCCCAACACTAACAACATTGGACGCCTGCACCATTATCGTATTGTGGTCACTCCTCGTACAAATTTCACTGTGAGTGTGGCAGTGAGCCGCTTGCTTCTCTGGCTAGTATTTGTGCAGCTTGTTACTGTGTCATTATTTCTCCAAAATTTACCCATTGTGAACCCCCTGATGCCTTGACAGATCATTTAGGGACCTTCCCCTTGGCTATACCTCATCTCATTAGTTCCCTGCAGCACTGTGGAGGCTATGAACATTGCTAGTCAGTGTGGAGGGTGAATGCCATCGAAAACATTTTCATTGATGCCATGCCTTCTGCTTGTCTGCTTGAGGCATGATAACACTTGGCTGACATGACACAGATGCTTACATCACAATGACGTTGACAGTCAGCTGACCAGTTGGCAGATTGCTGAAAGATCATTTTGCCATACTAGGCAGAGAGTGATGCCGGTACGTCCGATCACCTTAAGTTGCCGTAGTACCTTTGTGTCGATGACACCAACAAAACTAGCCTGCCGACCCTCATTGATCTGGTCTTTGTACCATCAGCTGCTGAGCAAAAACGTTCCACTGTCAGCATGATTGCCACACTAACTCCACTTGTATGTATATTCCATTCAGGCACAAAAAATGAGGCATCAAAAGTAAAAGCACTGATGAAAATAATGATATGCAGAATGTGTCACATACATCGTGAAACACTTCGTATTTTCCCTGTGCTGCAAATTTGAATAGTATGTGTAAAGTGTATTAGCAAAATGAGTTGGAAGGAAAACGGCTGGTTGTAAGATCTGGTGTCAGTATACTGTCATTAGCAGGTTAACTTTCATTTATGTTTTGCATCTGGCATATTTTTCAAGTGAGGGGATAGATGCTTTTCAAGTGGCTGGATAGATGTTTTTCAAGTATGCTAGACATGAAATAGTTGATGTTCTCATATCTTACATTCCTGTAGAGAGTTCTTGCATGGAGTCCACATTCTGTAAACTTGACAAAACTCACTGAAATTGAAAATCCTTGATGCATTCTGCATCTGCACGGTGTTCATAATTCTGAAGATGCGAGAAATGTGCTGAAACTAAATTTTGAATGAGTAGAATTACAGTCGAACCCCACTACAACGAATGCCGCTTCAGCGAAATTTTCGCTTCAACAGAATATTTCCAATTCCCCGTCAGCTAGCCATAGAAGTCAATGCAAAAAAGTTATCGCTTCAACGAAATTTTCGCTCGGTAGAGCTGGGCTTTAAAATTTGTTTTGCGATAAAATAACCATAACGCCAATCATCTCCAATTTTTCGTACACCCACGCTGCTTAGGTTCACTGAAAGCGTGTGCCCACTGCACCATCGCCGATAAACAAACTCGTGGACGGGCACCATTGTTTCGTGGTGATGACGATGTGTCTAGCCGCCTTGCGACAAGGCACAGGTCCACTTTGCCAAGCGGGAGCCACAGCCAATCCGTATCCATCCTAGGTCACGCGATCACGCGATTGCTGGCCTAACGCAGCGACGCAGATTTTCATTTGTGCTTGTGCGCTCAGCCAGCATGGCGACAAAGCGGAAGTTTCCTTCTTTGGAGGTGGAGGCGCAAATCATCAGCGAGGCTTCAAGCGGCAGAAAGAAAGGAGACATTGCAGCAGAGTTTGGCATCTCCAACAGCACGCTGTCGACAATTTTGAAGTCGAAGGAGGCGATCACCAGTGCTTTTTCTGCGGGGACGTCCGCCAAACTGAAGAAGTTGACTCAAGCTGCACACGAGGATTTTGAGAAAGCGTTGTTTACATGGTTCCTCAACATGCGTGCCAAGAAAATGCCAATCAGCGGAAACGTGCTGCAGCAAAATGCCCTGAAATATGCTTGCATGCTCGGCATCAACGATTTTAAGCCAAGCACAGGTTGGCTGACCCACTTCAAGGCCCAACACGACATCGTTGCGAAAGTGTTGTGTGGTGAATCTGCTGCTTCAGACGCCAATGGTGCAGCGACTTGAGCGTCATCTGCTTTGCCGGACATAATGAAAGAATAGGCCCCGTCCGACATCTAGTACCATGCAGATGAGATGGGGCTCTTCTGAGCTGCTGCCCACAAAGACACTAGATATGAAGGGCCAACCATGCAGCAGAAGAAAGCACAGCAAGAAGCATGTGACTCTGCTGCTCTGCACTAACATGGATAGTGGCAATGACAAGCGCTGCCCATTCGTTATCAGCAAGAGCGCGAGGCCTCGCTGCTTCAAAAGCGTTAAGCGCTTGCCGGTAAGTTATTTAGCAAACAAGACATCCTGGATGACGCGGGCCATCTTCCGTGATTGGATCATAGCTTTCCACCGCGTTATGAAGGTCCGAAACCGCAAGGCGTGCTTGCTTATTGACAATTGCTCAGCGCATAATGTTTAGGACGCTGAGTTGGAAAATGTGGAAGTTGACTTCTTCCCCCCAAACTGCACCGCTTTGATTCAGCCGTTACACCTAGGCATCATTCACAGTGTGAAAAGTGCATATCGGCAGCATTTGATTCAGTGACTGTTGCTGAATGTTGACACCAGGCAGGGGACCAAACTGGACTTGTTCATGGCCCTACAAATGATTGCTGTGGCGTAGATGGCAACCCGGCACAGCATAATTGAAAATTGCTTTGCGCACGCCGGCTTTAAGCCTGAGGCTGAAGTGACAGCCAGCTTAACAACGGACGAGGAAGACGATCGTTTTGGAGTGGAACCACCCTCTACAGAATTCACTGCGGCAAGGGCACCCCTTCGAGACACCAGAAATGTACCAACGGACGTCAGCATAGATGAGTACATCGCCGTTGACGCGGACGTAATTGTTCATGAAGAGTTGAACGACGAGCCTATTATTGAAGAGGTTCACCATAACATGTCGTTCGATGGTGAAAGTGATGCACAAGATGCATCAGCCCCGCCTCTGGCACTTGGTGTAATGGACGTTTTTGACGTCATTCGTAATTTCATGGGCGTCCACGATGACGACTTCGCAATGCAGCTGCTGACCGAGTACAAACATTGCACCACGGCGATGATGACCAAAGGATGGAGGCAAACAAAGATGACCGACTTTTTTCGGAAATGAGTGATGTTTTTGAGTGTGTAGTCAAATCTGACAGTGTTTTGGGTCAGATTTCGCCACAACAAAAGGTAACCAACTTTTTTCTGAAATAAATGACGTTTGTGAGTGTGTAGTGAAATTTGAAAGTGTTTTGGGGCAAATTTCGCCACAATGAAATTTTCGCTTCAACAAACTTTTTTGCCCATCCCGTGAGTTTCTTTGTAGCGAGGTTCGACTGTAATTGGCACCTGTAGCTCACGCCATTTATAACATAAATGCTTACAGTGCAGGACCAGGCAAATTGGGGTGTCGTCAGACTTCCTTAGTGAATTGTAAAGCTGTGATTTGGTCATTTTAGGTGCTTTGCTACGTAGCTCAGTTCACTAGCAATTACATGTTATGGTGCTTTTCGAGAAAGGATCAGGTTTGACTCAGTTTTTTGAAAAATGACTTGCAATTCAAAAAGAGTGAAAAATGAGGATTCACTTAAAAACGGGCACGTTACTTGCAGTCTAAGGTTAGTGATGCAGGTAATATTGCAAGATGGAAATAGAGGTGCCATCATCAATGGATGGAATAAAAGGCATTACAGGTGACAAGTTTTGTTCATGTGGAAGATGCAACTTAACACAGGCCATCAAAAATTTCCTAATAACCTTCTTGCTCAGTCTTTCAACAACCGTTTATCCCAATTTAAATGTTTTCGGGGTGCATGTGTAAAAAAAATAGTAAAGGATGTCGATGCAGCTCAGTGTTGAAATCCTGCATCCTGTACATTGCGCATGTGCCACGATGCATTGCGCATGTACTCCAGTCCACATTGCACTTGTAGGCATTAATGATATTTTCTTTGTTTGTGATATCTATGATAAGTAAAGTTTTGTCTCTAACCTCATAGCTCTTCTTGAGGACCTATCAACCCTTTTCACGCAGCAGCTCTAGAGGAACGAGATTGCGCTTTCGACGCCATCATGTTCCCTCAACAAAAGCTCACAAATATAAAACTATTACTGCTTCTGCCCTGCTACTGTGTGATCAGCTGTCGGAAATGCGATTGGGTGTTCGCTAATGCACTGTGCTCCATTATTTCTGCAAAATGTTGAGCCATAGAGGGTAGAAACATGCAGCAATTAACTGCAAAAATACTGACTGGCATATTAAGGAACGAAATCAGTCTGTGGTACCAAGTCCATGGACTGCAGCTGCTTAAGGACTGTGTTGCCAGCCGCCTTTCGTGATACACCTTTTTTCTTGCGAATAAAAAATATTGCTCATCTACCTGCCTTTTATCGTTAACCTCCAAAGAACGGACTTCAACCCCGGAACGTCGGCAAGAGTGAGTAATGCTCGTTACATAGGGAGTAGTGCTGCTTCTCGACATAGTAAAACCTTTTTCCGCGTTATCCACGCACATCCACCCTAACTCACACGCATATTTATGCTGACTATATCACCCACATATTGCAAGTAAGTGAATGGGCCAACATTTGAATCAATGCACCGAATGCATGGGTGATGGCAACTACACTGGCAGCACACTGTTTGAAGCTGAACGTTTCATGACGGTTCACAGTCGGCGAGTGACTAGCTATAATACGTCCTTGCTATAAATGTACAGAACATCTATGTTCCAAGCTTTTATGCACAGCAAGAATAAACCTATCACAACTGAGCGCACACGGGAGTGATTAAGCAGAAAATAAACAGCACATAGTGAACTTTATGGAGTAGGAAGCATAAGAAGCCTTTGCTTCAAATTGTTTGCCAAATAAAGAACGACACCTAAAACACGCTAATCCTGATTTAATTCATAAGCGGAATAGTTAGACAGCTTGGAATACATTTGTAGCCCCGCTTTTAGTACAAGCACCATATATGCTGCTCGTGCCATTTAGACAATGTGTAATGAGCTCCAAAAATGCTTAAGTGTCCTTTAAAGCTGTGGCCATAACTTCGTGCCATCCGTCCCATCGCTGTCTACAATATCCACCGAAACAGAGGTTTGTTGAGCCACATCAGTGTCATGGACATCCATTGTAAACACGGAGGCAGTTGAGGCAAGTAATGAAGTGTCACCGTATTATCAAACATGGCGGCACCCACATGATCACCATAAAAAGGGTCTACAGCACTGTGTGGGCTACATTCCTAGAAACACTGCTCTTTCTTTGTAAGTCCATGCTTTGATTTGCTGGTTACGGAATTCTTGTCCTTCACTCAAATAATATTATGCCCCTCTAAATGAGCTCAACAGTGGTTGTTGTAGTCTCAAACTGGTTTATACTGTGGTTAATTCATTTGTATTTTTTTAGTAAATGCTAAACCAAACATTTGATTACAATGATAATAATACCTTCTTCAAAGCCACAGCTTTGCTTGGTATTAACCCTTGTAGTTAATTTTCTTACTGTGTTATTGTTTCCTCCCATCCTTTTTCTGTTTCTTCTAACAGATGAAGTGTCCGACCACCATTAAGCACGATGGACATGAATTTGCATTTGAGGGCTTCTCTCTGCTTTCGCACTGGCCACTTCCGAAGCTGCCTACGTGCCGAGTGATCAGATTTAACATTGAGTATGCAGTACTCTACCTAGAAGAGCAGATGCCTGAGAACTTTACTGTTGAAGGCCTTGAGCTCTTTACACGTTACCTGTTCTTCGAAGTACTTGAGATGCTTGACCTCGATTGGCATGCACATGGAGATAAGGATGGGTGCCCTCGATTCCACTTCATGCCTCGCTTTGCACGAAAATTAGAAGGTGAGTGCAGGTTGTGTTGTTCAGTTTAGTATTTGCTTAAGGATACCTTAGTGAGTGTATAGACCTTGTGCAAAACCTGCTGCCATCTATCAGAAGCCTTGTACGATTACACCATGTTCAAGAAGAGCTGCTAGAGTGTGGCCAGCAGCAGCTGCGCGTCCTGCACCTTATTTTTGCATTATCTGCACGTAAATTTCTCTCATTGTGTCATAATGCACACTAAATTTATAGAAGAATGCTTTACCTAAAACGAACAATGAGGTTATCATATAAACTTTTATATTTCATAGGCTGTAACTTGAGAGGCAAATGTGGCATCACATGATTTGTTTTACATATGTTGTATTATTGGTTTATGAGGACACTCTGTTGGTGAGAATTTTTTTTTAAGAAATAATGTTCCTCTTCTAGTATCCTTTTTCATGAAGATCATTTTAATCTTACCTACATGCTTGAAAGTGAAAAAAATATTTTGTGCTCTCTTAAAAAGTGTTAATTTTGCCTCATGCCAACAGTCATAACCTTCAATCAAATTGATGTATCCCATAATGCTTTGGCATTTCAAATTCAAATTAATTTTATTTCCCTGAAATGGTCTGGAGGATGGAGGCCCAGGCAGCCGTTACATGGCATGGGCAGCATTGCATTTATAATAAAAAAAATTGGAGGACGCTTAAGCTTCGCCTTCAAAAGTGGAACGCGATAGCGTTATCGCACCCCGTTCGCACCGCCAACTCAAACGATCTACACGAGCCAAACGTCACGATCGGCGTGGGCCGGGCCGCGACGCGCCATGAAGGCGGATGTGATCATGGGGCGAGTGGCGCGCCACGTGCCAGGGCAGCGCTGTACATTGCGAAGAGGGGGTCTTCTTTGTTTGCCGCAAGATGGCTCTGCACATGTGCAGAAGAAAAGTAGCGGAAATGTACTTCGCTACTCGTGAAACTGCGACTTCTGTAATTTACATGGTCATAATTACCGATATACACCGCAGTATAATGTTCTACGGCATGTTTCTAAGGCAACACTGCATTCACTAGAGGCGATTTTGTCCAGTTTTGAACGATCGAACTCGGTGGCTGAGTGGTAGCGTCTCCGTCTCACACTCCGGAGACCCTGGTTCGATACCCACCAGCCGATCTTGCAAGATGTTTTTTTATATATGAAGTGCCTTCTGGGATTTATCGCTCACGGCTGACGCCGATGACACCGGCTTTTCTGCGACGCGAGCTCCTTAACGCTGTCGCGTTAATATATGCATTAATGTATTCATCACATTTTGGAGAGTAACAGAAAAAATTAAGCTGCGCCAGAGGCCAATCGACAGGAATGACAATGTATATTTGCTGAGTACAGTTCCACAGACAGATAGATTACTTTGGTGTTAGAATAAGACAAAAAAATTATATTTATGCAGGGCTGCCACAAAGATATGCAATGAACTTGAGTAAAATCTATCTGACAGTTGTTTGGACAATTATTCTTGAAAGGCTGAACCCTTTAAAAAGAATGGTCTCCGATTCACGCTGTTTAGGTAGTTGGACAGTGAAGCTGTATATGACAACTAGAACGAGTACCCATTGCGGCGTAGGTTGAAATGATTCATTATGCGACATTCACTTGTACTTTACCTAATTATTAGCCTAAGACGTTTCAACGGCCTGCGACTTGGCTTGCACCTATACTTCGTGCACCTACAAACAGTGAACCAGAGAGAAGAGAAATTCGCCACGCCTCGTATGCACGCGGCTCTTCAGAAGTCCTCACTATATGTGGCTTTCGCATAGCACTGTCAGAACACAAATCAGTTGCTTGGCGGGTTCTTTTACGTACGAAAGTGTAGTTACGTCACTCCTTGCTTCTTATGCTACAGTCAAACTGCCGTCGCCGTGGCAGCTTGCACAACAGTAATCTTTACAGGGAAACATATGCAGGGAACTCTATGTGCTTCGTATGCATGTAGGTGCCGGAACACCTTTTTATCGATTATGGGGTTCGGATGCTTCTTTTGGGCTTGTTCTTTATAGAAACGTTGTGGGGTCTGATGTGGGATTCTCACACCGTACTCTTGGGACAAAGGAACGACAACACAGTAGTGCAAACAATCACAAGGGCATTTATTGCACCTTTCATAGATCAATGCCTGCTAGCCGAGTTGCTATCCACAAAACATGCCGATGGGCGCGCGACAAATCTAGAAGTCCGACTCACCGCGTCCTCACGAGCGAATATGTTCGCTCCATGCTGGATCCCAACGCCTGGTCATTCGCGTGTATAGTCACGCGAATCGTGGCGCGTTCGAAGGCGGCCACGCGAGGCAGTCTCGCAGAAGCATGGGCCGGCGCGCACGCGGGAGTCGTCCCCCACCGTGCGCCGACCCGCCGGGCAAGAGGGCCGCTGCACGTGCGGCACGGCACGTCTGTCCCGCTGGCTGTCTCGAATCCAAGGGCGCGCGCCTTGTCTTTCCCAAACCCAAGTAACCGCGCAGCGGCACGACGCTCGCGCCATCTCTCGCACTGCGCCTGTACCATGCCGACCGCCGCGTGTGCGGCGAAGCCGCACTACAGGAGACGCGCTATGCGGGAAAAACATCAGGGGAGGCGCGAGGGTCGCGCATCCCCACAACATATGCTGTTCTGTATGTTGTATGCGTGATTCCAAACAATGTATGCGCTGTTCGCTTCACTTTGCCGAGTGCTTGTAGCCTCTGGCTCACGGGGGTCTGAGCCGTTGCATTTAAAGGTATGAGCTATAGACTATGATAGTTTTCTGTCAACGTTACGCCACGAGGAAATCCAGGAATCCTAGCCATAGACAGCTTCCCTGTAAAATCAGCTTTTTGCAAGCATATGTTTTGAGATGTCATGTACATGCTGATGATGAAATAATAATTCCTTCACAGGCATTCCCTGCAGAATAAAGGGAACTTCTGTGAATTTGACCCTGACAGGACCGACGAAATTAATCGAATGGTCTGGTAGGTCGAATTAAACAAGATGCAGAAAGAACACCAACACACACCGCTGTTAATTTGGCAGTATTTTCCCTATTCTAACACACCCAAAATCAAGCATGCGCCCACTTTCTGTGTGTGTGTGTGTGCAATGTAGAAAGCTAATGCAGGAATGACATTAAAGCTACTAAACGAAGTAGAAATCTACCACGTACCCGATTTTTTATCTAGAAAAATAGTTGCACAGTGGTGGCCGGCGTCCCGAAGTCAGCTTCGCGACGCGAATGTTAAAGTCAGCTCCACCGCAATCCATCTGGGTTATGCGGTAAAGCATACGACTGTTGCGAAGGTGGTTTTGGTTTTGTGTCCGGTTGCACTGCGCTGGCAATTTTCGGCCATACTTTAAAAAAATAATATAGAAAAAGGAAGGCATGCGTTAAAGTCAAGTAAATACCATGACCAAACATTGTGAGGTACTGTTATAGGTTGAAAATATTGCAAGGACGGATTGGAAATAAGCGTTTTTGACGAGGGATATTGTGTGTTGAGTGCATTCAGGGGCCCCAAAGCTCTGTCGAGACAGAACAGACGCTGCCACTAAAGGGGTCATTATGGGGGTCCCTATAGGGGCCAGGCACGTGCATGCTGACTGGTCAACTATTAATTATCCGGTGAAGGCGAATTTTAGCATCGAAAGAACGAAAGGTTGGGCCCATAGAAATGCATGGGTGCCGGCCAGGACCTTCGGTCAAGACCGAGTTAGTCAGAGTTGGATTAACAGCAGTCTACTGCATCTAAGCTCAACACCGACCTTCTTAACGTCCATAATCAATGAAAAAAATTAAGTTATGCATAAATCAAGCCAAAACTAAGTTTCTAATTTTTCAATCACAGCAATGACCGTTTGTTCCTATGCTACCTATCTGAAATAATTGCGTGTAAATTTCCATCATCAGATTGCATTCATCAAAAAGAAGGTTACTTATGAAATACGACTGCTCCTAAACGCATGCCCATTCTTCAGCCATTTCACACTGATTTGTCTATATTATACATTCATTCATTCTCGCATTGTTTACTGTCTTGAGAACTGAGGAAATACTTGCCCTATACACTTACACTGGTTGCAAATCAGGCAGAATCGGACTCTTAGAATACTTACCCCCGAATGCAGAGATATAACTTGGATCAAGCTTGGACTTGACTTGACAAAGTCGGCCCGAAGCAAGAAGCAGACTTCGAAACGGCTAAGTTGCCTTTCGCGTTTCATAGACGCTCAAGCTGTCTTGCTTCGTCAAGTGAAGACTGTGCTTCAATGCAGAAGTAGGTTGCTCGTCTGTGTTCGAGGTTAATAATAAATTTACTAGCGTAAGGCACGTTGTGCAACAAAAAAGCATGTATCTTTCCAAATTTCGACCAGGACATAAGTGCTGAAGTATAGTTTGGGTAAATTCATTCCATCTGGCGATGTCCGCCGCTGCGATGGGCAGTGTTGCTTGCGGAAAGCACCCATTACCAGCGGGTTTAAGTGGTCTTCAAGTTTCGGTATTTCGACGCTTTTTTTTTTAGTTGCAGGTTTCACCATTTTTTCAATTTGGTGCTCCATGTTTAGGCGACAGTGTACTGGAGTGCAAATTAATTTTAGTCACATTTATTTTAGCTTAGCTTCTTTTTAACATAAAGGTCTTGTTGCGTGTTTGTATAACTGGCCGTAGAAGCGAACAAAATGGTTGATTCGTATGGCGGGCTTTCAACGGCTTTTGTTCTCGATTGCCGCAAGGTGTTCATGAGCCGTCTGGGCCAGCAACCGGGTGCAAGAGGCCGAGACGAGGCATACGGTCGGTTTCTAAGGGAGCTCGTGCATCCCTTTTCACCTACAGGCATTCCAGCAGGAAGGGGATGGCCCTTGTTCTGGTCGGGCTGTGTGACCCTTTGAAGAAAAGGCCAACCTATTCGAACGCGCTAGGCCGGAGTCATAAACAAGAAGAAAAAATCAGCAACATGTGCTGGGAACGAGGAGTACCGAGCACCGTAGAGTCCCCTGTCTGGACCCATATGGGTGACAACACCCGATAAAAAACAACATAAATAAATAAAATGACACGTGCAAACGATTTGTCTGCTTCGCATAGAATCTGTCAAAAACAATGAGGGGGAGAGTGTGGCACAGTTTTAGACATCGCAAATTGGCAGCGCGTGTCGTCTTGGGAAAGTTTCGTCTGTTAGGAAAACAAATTGTGGGGCTCGCGCGACAGCCGCGCTGAATTTGGTACGAAATTGCTGTCCTGTCAACAGGCTTTGACCCTGAAATGTCGCACTCGCGTACACTCTCCTCCCAAGAGAATGCACCGCAACACAAGATGGCACCCCATTTTACAGAAGACGAAAAGAGCCTGCTGACGGCACTCGTGAATGACTACAAGCATATTGTGGAATGCAAGAAAACTTATGGCGCGTCGTTGACCGAGAAGAATGAGACATGGAAACAAATAGTAAAACAATATAATGCCAACTACAGGATTACATGGCGCGATAACCTGCAACTGAAGAAATGCTAGAACAACCTGAAGCGAAAGTGGAAAGAGTAGCTGCGAAAGAAAAGCAAGAGCACCACAAAACTGGTAAGCGCACATGTTCTGCATGACTGGCTCATTTGGACTACTATTTATTATGCTCATGCGCATGTTTTGTATTTGGTGAATGAGTGCGTGACAGTCCGGCATGCTGAGCGTAAATGCGGTAGTGAGTGCTAATAACTAGTGATGCCATGTGTAGTCATTGAAGATGAGAAAATACGCTCGTAATCAACCTTACCGCGACTGCGAGAAGCGCACCAGCATCGGGCGCAGGTGCTTCACAATGAGCAGAGTCATCTTTCCAACTGCGTGGCACGCTGTTGACTGAGGATTGCAGACCAGATGCCCGGTGACTGTTTGAAACGTGCCAGTGCCGTAAAACATCAGAACCATCAGCAAATGCAGCATGGGAGGCACACACGCTTTCCCGGATAGGCAACATAGCGAGAAGTTGTCGCACGGCGTTCTTCGTGAATCTGTAGCGACGGAGGAATTGTTCGTCGTCGTACAGCTCCACCGGATTCCCTCGGTCATGTAGGGCGGGTCGTGGAATTTTCAGCAAAGGATGCGTCTCTGAAGATACTGTATCCATGGCGTGGCCTGCAAACTCGAAAGCAGCTAACCTCCGCACGACATTTGTTCGGGAGGCTGCCATGTTGGAATAACGCATGAAGTCAGTTTCAAGCTACCCGCGAGCAGACTTGAAACTTGAGCGGACTGCGACCCAGTCAAGTCGTTCGCAAGTCGTCCGCAAGGTCGAGTACGATTTAAGACGCGCAGCGAAGCTGTCTTGAGACTGCCAGAAGTCAAGTTCGAGCCAGGTTAGATTTCTGCATTCGGGGGTTACATTCAGTTCATTTTCCAAGAATGCTAAATTGCTACTTTAGGCCAACAACATTTCAAGTGGGACGATCTTGTCAAATACCACTCTGCCGTTCTCTTGTTTGAGCAGATCAGTGACGAGCTGTCAGTATTTTATACCAAAAGCATGTCTCATGAATAACAGTTATACAAGATTTGTATTAAAGTATAACCTAATATATATTATTTAAGCCATGCACAAACAATCATAAACAAACACTTCATTTGTCATTGTTTTCAATGTGGAATACATTACCTCTTGCTGTAAAGCTTTCGAAGACACGTGGCTTTAAACAAAACTTAGAAACATTCTTTATGTCACATCCAAGTTGTACGTGGAGCTTTATTGTGCCTCATGTTTGAATTACTTGCTAGTACCTGTATAAATTTGTTGAATATTCTTTGTTTAGATATTTTTGTTCATGTTTGTTACGATTGCTTTTTGTTATGGGTGTGTGAATGCTCAAATATCACTGAATCCTATTGAATAGTGAATGTTTAAGTAATTTGTTTGCAAATAGAATATCTACTATTCGATTTTTTCTAATCTTCGGTGTAAAGACCTGCATAGCATTGCATAATGCTTCTGCCGTTTAGCCCCTCATGCTCGATGCTGTGCAAGTGAGTGCTGCACTTCGCTGTTTTCAGCCCAAAAAGAGCACTGAGTGTACTATGGACAGGCCACCCGCCGCCCAGGTTGACATGGTCGAGGACTTTGGCTCTGTAAACGTTCCCCGACATTGGCCCAACGCAAGGATCACACACAGTGATTGAACACCGCAATCCACAGAACAGCACCTCTGTCAGTACAGGGTTCATCTAGGTTGACAGGACCGAACAAAATGATAAGGTGGCAGGGACAGAGGAAACGGCAATAAAAGCTTCAGATATTTCTGAAAGTTTGAAAGCATGGGCGTGGATCGGACAGATTAGATGCCAGAAGGCATGCAGATCATGTTGGATACATGGTAATGAAAATGCCACTTCAACAACTGTCAATTTAACCTGTATGCATTATCTCGGGACTGATCACTGATGAACCGCCCGTGCAAACATATAGTCGCAAGCATTCTGCAATGGCTTGCAGCCCGGGACCACATTGGCTAGTGGTGAATTTTCATCACGGCCACACTGCCTAGGCCATTAGTCCTAATCTGCACTGTTTCGTCAAGTGTCACTGACTAAGGTTACACTCTAATGGAAAATCGACACAGATCTATTTGCAGTAGCTGTGCGACACTCGGAAAGCCGACAAACCACCTTGCAAACAAAAGTGATTGTATGGGATGGTAACAAAGTTGTTCACGGACGGCTGCTACCTTTGCGACACATTGCATGGTGGCCTCTCATTCCTGACACCGTTCATAGATGCACATTGGTCTCTTTTTGTAACTCAAAGAAACACATCACAACATTTCCTTTCGATTTACATGAGCAAATGTATTATTTGACTAGTAGGCTGCCCGCCCAGTTGCATACGTTGCACGGATGGCGGATAGAAAAGGGTGGGAGCGAGGGGGGGGGGGGAACGTCGCATGATTCTGTCTTGGCCCTCCAAATTTTAGAATCTTTGATTGGTGTAAAATTACGCTGGACCTAACAACGAAAAAGCACCTGCTCTACACATTGGCGCCGACAGCAATCGACCCGCACAGCATGAACGATGGCTACGCATAGAGCGGTGACCGAGTCACATGATGCTCGGTCTGTGCTTTCATCTGTCGTGCAGATTGGCCTTGCGGTAACCCACCGATTTTAAAGATGGTAATGCACCTTCTGTATTTTGAAGGAAAACTGGAAAGCAAAACTTTCTATGCTATAAAAAATAGCCGTAAAACACGAGTCCACTATGTATTAAACTGAGAACCTCATTTGGTATTCAGTACAACATAACTAACAGAAGAACAACATAACATTACTAATTATTCAGCTTCAGAAGGAGAAAAGCACTTAATTCTGATTCTATTCAACAGACATTCTATTGACGGAAAAAATATTTTCCAGACCTTCATATACTAGAGTAGAGCTGTAATCAGTGATGACATATACCAGTTTGTAACTCCCTTTAATATGAGTAGACCATCCTGTATATCTTGATTTCTATGTACCTGGGTTGCTAATAGTCAGCTACATTTTTGTTATGCAATGCTAGGAGACTCCCGAGCATGTGCAGCAGCGTGTTTTCCTGCCCAAAATTTGTAAGCGCTACACTTTGTGATAAACTTTCCTGAATTCGATATTGTATTCTATATTTGGCTTTCTTTTTATTCGATGTTCGATTCGAAATCTACCATTCGGTATTCACACACCACCACTTTTTGTGCCTCTTTGCCTAACAAATTCCATGTTGCCGAGGTTTTGTACTGCTCAGCAGATAGTGCCTTCACTTACTGTATAGATTCATGTAAGGCCCACACTTTTTTTTTCCTAACAATTTCGATTAGGTCCCTTACAAGGGACCGAACCTTTTTGTCAAAAATGGTGCTGGTGCAGCCTTGACTTGTGCACACCCCGGGTCCCCGGATATATCTTTGCATCGGAGATCAATGCACAGCTCTCGCCATCTAGTGGCGGCATGCAGAAGTACACAGCAAACGAAAATTCACCGATATGCACACGCAGCATTAAGTCACCAAACACGATTGGTTCTCCAGTGAATTTTTTTTTTTCTCCAAATTTTGGGCTGTCGAGTTGGATGTGCGGCCCATACACGGGCGCAGCCCTTAAACGAGTCTATATGGTATTTAGTGCATGCTTCTCAGCGTATATTTTTATTAAATGTACTTTTTTTTTCATAGTCAAATTTTATATTCACCTACTTTGCTGTGTTTTTGTTCTGCTCACCGTAGAATATCTTTGCTTAATAAGTGTATGCATTTATGCCATGTAACTGCTTTACTTTATTGTTTTATTTGAGATATTTTTAACAGGAGGTTGCAGTACAGTTGTTGAATAAGGGATATCCTTTGCTATATTTACATTTCAAGAGAAAAACTAGCGCCCTTCTTCTTCAAAGCCAAAGCTGTTGCACCTGTCTTAGACATGAAAGAAGTAGTAAAAATTTGGAGGACGCTTCAGCTTCGCCTTTAAAAATGGAATGTGATAGCATTCAAAGATTCCTGACTGCTTTTCACACTTCCCGGCAACTGCAGCATATATAACTGTAATGCTTACCGGGAAACGCTCGCGGCGGATGCTGTGCACGAAGGCAGGCTTTCTGGTAGAAACGCGGCTGCAGCAGTGGCATGTGCCATATTGAAGTCTTTCAAGGAAGTGGGCATGCTGCTCCGTGGACTCTGAGATATTTACGCGCCAGCGTGTGCAAATGGCGGGCGCCATCTCCTCTCTTTGCATTGTAGAAATGCTGGAAAAGGGGTTTGTTTAAGTTTTCGCACAAGAGAATTATCTTTTCTCATATATTCAAATTACAGTTCGAGAGCTACCATGTGTGTAGGTTGTGTGTAAGTCGTAGTTTACGATCAACACTATTGTGTTAAAAAGGGAACATTCCTAGAGCTTTAGCCCTGCTCTTTGTGTGTGCTAACAGTATTTTTTTTTTTAAGTCACTTGAGTGGTGTCTTGCTGTTTTGAACGGTTTATGTTGGTTTCATGAAAGCTCATGAAATGTTAGGCCTTTGTGATGCTATTATAACTGCTAGCAATCCCAGAAAATTTTCATTATGAACTGAACCGTTGCAAACACATCGCACTATTTAGAACTAATGTGATCTTTTCATTTTCAGAGTTGGAGATTATTATGTGGCTCAGATGGTCATGATCTAATCCTTTAAGGGACACTAAAGAGAAAAATTATTTCTTTTGTAATAGTAAATTACCCTTCTACGCTACCTAAAATGGCACTGTTGCCGTGAAAGGAGCCTTGGGTGTGCCAGAAAAGGCAAGAAAAGGAAGGACTGGTGGCGATGACGCCTTCTTGACGTTTCCGCACCAGCTAGCCATGACGTCATGGATATTGACAGTATCTGTTAGGGCCTAGTTGATTGTTTATCAGTAAAAATGGTCTATATTATGTTTTAAAGGTGCCATAGATTCAACGTGGCAAGTTTTGGTAACTTTTACTACCCGGTATCGTCCAAATATGTAAAAATACTTTGAAAATCATGCCGTCACACTCATGTACCAGCACCGTACGGTGGTTTCAGTGCGAAATGAAAAAAAAAAAATGGGACCTTGACTTTCATTTCTCTTCTAATAACCAACCTGTTGGTGAAGTTAAAGAAAATAAAGTTTTTAAAAGATACCGTATTATTCTAGAGTGATTTAGTGCTTCTCTTTAGTGCCCCTGTAACTCTCTGAAAGTCATTTTTCTGCTTCTCCTCGTCCTGAATGCGACCCCCATGGTTCATTTCTTTTTATTTGGATATTAGCATCTATGGTTAGTTCTTCAGTGTATCAATACACTGTAATAAGTGTTTTTTTTATATATAAATAGTAAAATTCACTCATTTCCTTTGAAATAGCTGTGAAGAGCCAGCACACATGTCCTGCACTCATCCTGAAATTGTTAATTATTGAACACATGTAATTGTGGCCATGAGACCCATTTTAAAACAATGGTAGTGGGTTGAAATGATGAAGACAAATACAAAACATAGGAAGGATTCATCATCATCAACCTATTTTAAGTCCACTGCAGGACGAAGGCCTCTCCCTCTGATCTCCAATTGCCCCTGTTCTACGCCAACTGATTGCACCTGCAAATTTTTTAATTTCATCACCCCACCTAGTCTTTGCCGTCCTCAACTACGTTTCACTTACTTCTCTCAGCACCCATTCTGCAACCCTAACAGTCCACCGGTTATCTAACCTACGCATTACATGACCTGCCCAGCTCCATTTCTTTCTCTTAATGTCGCTTAGAATATCAGCTATGCCCGTTGGCTCTCTGACCCAAACTGCTCTCTTCCTGTCTCTTAACATTACTTCTATCAATGTTTGTTTCATCACTCCTTGTGTGGCCCTTAACTTGTTCTTGAGCTTCTTTGTCAGTCTCCAAGTTTCTGTCCCATGTGTTAGCACCGGTAGAATGCATTGATTGTACGCCTTTCTTTTTAGTGATTATGGTAAGTTTCCAGTAAGGATCTCAGTATGTCTGCCGTATGCGCCCCCACCCAATTTTATTCTTCTGTAAATTTCCTTCTCATGGTCAGGGTCCCCTGTGAGTAATTGACCTAGGTAAACATACTCCTTCACAGAGGCTGACTCTACAGAGACTCTAGAGGCTGACTAGAGATCCTGAACTCTTGTTCCCTTGTCCGGCTATTCATAATTATCTTTGTCTTCTGCATATTAATCTTCAACCCCACTCTTATACTCTCTCTCTGTTAAGGTCCTCAATAATTTGTTGTAACTCATCTGCAGTGTTGCTGAATAGAACAATGTCATTGGCAAACCGAAGGTTGCTGAGATATTTGCCGTCAATCCTTACTCCTAAGCCTTCCCAGTGTAACAGCTTGAATACTTCTTCCTAGCATGCAGTGAATAACATTAGAGATATTGTGTCTCCTTGCTTGACTCCTTTCTTTATAGGTATCTTTCTACTTCTGGCAGAGGTGTCAGCCTCCTGCCGGCGGTTGGCGGGAACTACTTTATGTTCTTGTGGAGAATCAAGGTAGCTGTGGAATCTCTGTAGATATTTACGTAAGCGGTCTGTACTCCTTGATTACGTAATACCTCTGTGACTGCTTCTATCTCTACTGAATCAAATGCCTTTTCGTAATCTATGAAAGCTATATAGATAGGCTGATTGTACTCTGCGGATTTCTCGATTACCTGATTAATGACATGGATTGGATCCATTGTAGAGTATCCCTTCCTGAAGCCAGCCTGTTCCCTTGGTTGACTAAAGTCCAGTGTTGCCCTTATTCTATTTGAAATTATCTTGGTGAATACTTTATATAGTACTGGGAGTAATCTAATGGGCCTATAATTTTTCAATTCTTTAACGTCTCCCTTTTTGTGGATTAGTATAATGTTGGAATTCTTCCAGTTCTCTGGGACCCTTGAAGTTATGAGACATTTCGTATAAAGGGCCACCAGCTTTTGAAACATGATGTCTCCTCCATCTGATTAAATCGACTGTTATTCTATCTTCACCTGTCACCTTTCCGTGTTTCATGTCTTCTAAGACACTTCTAACTTCATCGCATGTTATAGAAGGAGCCTTTGTAACCTGTTCATTACTACTTTCAAAGGAGGTGTCCTGGCTGCTCTGAGTATTGTACAGGACAGTATAAAATTCTTCTGTTACTTTTACTATATCTAAAATTGCTGATAATATTGCCCTGCTTGTCCTTCAGTGCATACATCTTGGTTTGTCCTATGCCAAGTTTTCTTCTCAATGATTTCATGCTGCGTCCATTTATTACTGCTTTTTCAGTCTTCCTTGCATTTTAATTTTGAATATCCTTTATTTTCTCCTTATTTATCAGTTTTGACAAATCCGCGAATTCCATCTGATCTCTCAAGTTGGACTGTTTCATTCTTTGACATTTCTGTATTAGGTCCTTCGTTGCTTGGGAGAGCTTACCTGCTGGTTGCCTTGGTCCATTGCCTCCCAGTTCAGGTGCTGCTTTTAAAAGCAGCCTAGTCACAGTTTCATTTATTACTTCTATGTCATCTACATCTTACTGTTCTAAGGCTGCATATTTGTTTGCGAGTACTAGCCTGAATTGGTCCACTTCCTTACTGCATCTAGGTTGGCCTGTTTCTTCTTGACCAATTTTACTCTTCCTTTCTTGAAATTCAGGTGAATCCTAGAGCTCACTGATCTATGATCACTGCACTTTATCCTACCTAACACTACTACATCCTGTGCTATGCTGTGATGAGCAGAAAGTATAAAATTGAATTTCATTCCTTGTTTCACCATTAGGGCTTTTTCAGATCCACTTTCTGTTGCTACGCTTTCTGAAGAAAGTGTTCATTATTCGTAGCTTATTCCTTTCTGCAAATTCTACCAACATCTCTCCTCTTGTATTTCTAGAGCCGACGCCATAGTTGCCAATTGCTTGTTCACCAGCCTGCTTTTCCCCCACTTTTGCATTGAAGTTGCCCATTACTATGGTATACTGAGTTTGCGCTTTTCTCATGGCTAATTCCACGTCTTCATAAAACTGATCTACTTCATCATCATGACTGAAGGTTGGAGCGTAGGCTTCCCTCTCTAATACCCTCTCATTAATGCTGTAGAATCCGTCGATGTTGCCCACTATGTCCTTATGTATTAAGAATGCTACCCCTTATAACTTCCTATTGGGGAGTCCTCTATAGGAGAGGTTGTGGCCGTTAGTCAGCACTGTATAAGCCTCACCAGTTCTTCTAACCTCACTAAGGCCAAAGATATCCCAAACAATGCCTGATAGTTCCTCATAGTCCTGCTAAGTTTGCCTCACTCGAAAGAGTTTGCGTGCTAAAAGTTGCAAGAGTAAGTTTCCATTCACATTATTCAACATGGGTGTCCTTTGCCACCATTGCTACCATCCAGACAATGGAAAGGAGTTGCTGTCACTGAATGTTGTGCTGAACTACCTTCTAACCAAGAATGTGCCCCTGGTGTCAGCTGAGGAGCTTCCCCACCTCTATGAGACGTCCCAAAGCAAGTGGCAGGCATATGCTGACCAGGTACCATTTACCTTTGGGGATTCTGTGGGTGAAGGGCTGTGTTTTCAGCAGAGGATTAGTTAAAATCATGAATGCTTCAAAAAAAAAAAAAAGAGGAGAGCTTATTACTATGTCATAACTTGTGCATTCCATTTCAACATGCATTAAGTGAGAAATCACGAAAATTATTACCTGTATGCTTCCTTTCTGTCAGTTGTTTGGCATTTCAAACTACAAACTGTATCTTTAAATGCATATACATCTTTTGGAATAGTCACCTTTATGGATGCGCAAAAATAAAATAAACCATTTTGTTCTCTAGCCACACCAGGCACAGGTGTTGCTGACTAAGGGGTTAGTTCTGTAAGAGTCAGTATAGTATTGTGAAGGCAGAATTGAGATTAAGAATTACTGCATGACCAAGCAGTCAGCTGTAAGCTCAATATGGACATGTGGCCTACAGTTTGTCTACTCCTTGTGTATATGGAGTAGTGTGGAGCCAACACTTGTTCACAAACAAGGTCTGAAAGGCTGCTATCTAATATGCTGTTAGACAAAGCAAGTCCAAATATGAGCCAGGTGTATTCAAGCTGCTAAGATATAAATATGGTTCTGCATTTTCTAATTAATTTAATAAAGTCCGAATAAACACTTGCTAATAAAAATTGACGATCTGGATTTGTTCAAACATCTATGTATTTTGGGGCCCTTGATTGTGATCACGTGACCATGCCCTGACTAAATTTGCCGAAAAAGGTGGGAGTGGGGAAAGCATTCCTCGTGGCAACAACTTTCTCAAAGAACCTGCTTGTGAAGTTGAATTTCCTAAAGAAAAATTGTAATGAGTTCCTCTTAATAAATTAAGAACTAGAAGCTGACTCTACTTTTTGCATGATGTGTACCATCTCCTCACCATGAGTCTTCAGGCACTGCTAAGTGGATGAAATGACGTACCTGCGACAGCTTTTGCATGGACGTCGACTGTATGCTTGACATTGTAGATGAGAGGCTGTGTGAAGTCATTCACAGCTTATAAGCATACCATGCTGCTGTTGCAGAAAAGGGGACTTATGCCATAAAGCAAAACATTCTTCACAATTTATAGTATAACTATGAGTAATATTCTCATACTATACTCAGATTGTGAACCCAAACACGAAGACGGAACTGCCAGCAGTATTCGACACATATGAGCAATTGTTTTCTGCCATTTTGGTACCCTCCTCGCAAGACAGTTGTCAGTGTATCAGGCATATGCTGTTGAAGAAATTGTTGAGCACCTAGTTTTCTGAAGGATGCACACCAAAGATTGGCCCATCCTTTCACCTACTGGGCTAGGTCTTCTGCCTAGCCCAGTATGTGAAGGGATGCAGAATGTTCGCACTGAATTTCACACAAGTTTGCACAGAACGTTCGCACCCTGTGTGAACGTTCGGACCCAGCATTAGTAAATATGTAGAGTAAATTGTAACCACGAAAAACTATTCTGCCAGGCCACGAAGCCAAGACTTTCTTAATGGGGGGGTGGGTGTCTGTATGGCTAGCCACTTCAGCTAAATCAAAATGCTGCAAAACGAAGTAGTAAAGGGAGGGACCAAGTGTGGTGAACAAGCACATATGCCTGTATAAATGCATTTACGAATGCCTGTACTGTACATGCTTCTTGCAGGTTAAGGGCATGATTGTTGTAAATCCCGGAATGAAGCCATGTGCTCTTCGCGTGGATCAGCTGGATCGAGAGTTGTGCAATGAAGAAGGCACTGTGTTTCCAGAGATCGTGCACTTCGGCATCCGACCACCACAGCTCAGTTATGCTGGAAATCCCATGTAGGTACTCATTCTTATGTCAAATGAACACAGAACTGCAAAGACAGTAATATTGATACATGTACTTGCTTATCTTTTTCTGTTGATCGCTTTTCACTGGCTAACAAATGTTAAATGTTATCGCTCGGCGCAGGACGTGCCTTTATGTATCAGAAATCTCATTTCTTTTAGCTGATACTACCCGTTGTGTGTGTTGTCGTCGAACCTATTGTAATCAGATTACACGCACGACATGAATAGTGTTGTACATTCTAGAACTATTACACTGGTACGTTCGATGAGTCAAATATAAATAGCCAATACATCTGCGCTGCAGACCAGATTTCAATGATTGACGAGTGTGTTCGCTGCTATCATGTACTGAGTTTTACTTGTTTTGCTGTGCGTAGGTTCGGCCAATGAACAGTTAGGTTCATGACTTGCGCTTTGCCCCTGTGGTTGTTCACCATCACTACAACATGACAATGTTCACGAATCTTTCAATATGTTGCTGTTTCACTTTCAGTAGGAAATATTGCAAAATTCAACTTCTTTTTCAGCAGTGCAAGTTTAATAACTTGTGAATTAGACTTTCTACATATCTCAGAGGTTTAGGCAATAATTATGTGACATAGCCTGCTCTGACTACACATATGTTATAAAACGTATTCATGTTACATTTGAAGCAAGGAAGTAAAAATGAGACGGCATCAAGGCATTACCCCATGACATTCAGGGGTTGGGGCATAGCACGGAATTTTTTTAATATTTTGATTGTACTATAGTTGCCATCATGTAGCATTCATAGCTGCCTTACTTTAGCTATGGACACTATTACTGCTACTCATGGGATGCTATTGCTGGTTTATCATTTGTACTTAAGGTGAAAATAATTTTGCTGCTTCATACTTATCACAGTTCTAGCTCCGACAGCCAAAGTGACATTTCTTAAGGTATCATGAGGAGCCAACAAAGGCACCAAGGACAACAGAAGGGAAATTATTTGTACTTACTAATTGAATTAAAGAAACGATAAATTAATGGAAATGAAAGTGGATGAAAAAACAACTTGCCGCAGGTGGAGAACGATCCCACGTCTTTGCATTACACGTGCGATGCTCTAACCAATTGAGTTACCGCGGTGCCGTTTCCCCATCCACCTGCTTGGGTATTTATGTGTTGCGACTGGAACTAACTGTTGATGCATGACATAGACTGTCATGAGGGCACACAGCCCCATACCAATTGGACTAAGCAAAAGCATGAAAAGCGGCACAACCTAGCAAGTGCCGGGGTAGAAGACTGACAGCTATGACGAAGAAAGGACCCCAGGAAAATGTCTTGCTCCTACTTTGTCGTTGCCTACCTTCGTTGATCCTACGGTCCTGGCAAACGCCTTGGCCGCTACAAGTCTGCATACCAGAGACCTCTGGCTTGTGATCTACGGTGTTAGTAAATGTGTGTTATTGTGCTTGCTGCTTGCCATTGTACCACCAAGTTGAATACAGTTTTCTACAGCCACCTGAGCATGTGAGATGTGAGTGGACTGTAGTGTAAGCGACACTTTGCTAAAATTGTCTGTTGTTTGCTGAGCGGGATAGTGAGGGCTTTGCATGTTCTACGAGCTATGCTCGGGACAAGGAGAAGGAGGGGTTCTGTGCTAACACCGAGGCAAGGTGTCTCAAACTGCGCTTGGAGCAGAGACAAGGCAGCCAGTGAGCTTGCACCTCAGCAGTGCAAGGTGGCTCTGACGCTGTGCATTTGTTTGCTCAAGGCACTCGGGTCAGGGAGATGCGAGCAAGTGAGTTAATGCTACCAGCAGTGTGTGGTGGCTGTGCTCAGTGCAGGGAAAGCCGCAGAAACGAACCAGCAACAGCAGAGCAGGGAGGCTCCGATGCGGCCCACAGCACAGAGAACAACGTTCAGGACAAAAATATGCCAGCGAGCATACCCACACCAACAGTGCTAATGCGGCAGGGGAACACTGGCTGTACTCAGGGCAGAGGGATGCTTGTGAATGAACATGCAGCTGCGGCAGGGTGCAGTGACTCAGACACGGCACATAGCACAATGAATGATGCTCAGGAGAAAGCCAAGTCAGCAAGCATGTTATTACCCAACAGCGAAGCAGGGTGGCTCTGATGACCCTTGTTGGGCACTCAATTGCACTCGGGACATGGAAGACCAGTGAATGAAGATGTGTCGGGGGGCTAGAAGGCACCTGCTCCACAAGCATCTCAAATAGATGAAAGAACCCATAACCGGCATGGCTCGAACTAGGGCACACATCTGTACAGTCAACATCACAAAACCATGCTCTAATGAAAGGATCGCTCCCGGTGGCCATAAGCAGAGGGTTGCTAAGGCCAACGTACCTCGTGCTCTCAATACTGTCTGTGTCGTAGGACAATAAAAACAATAAGCCAAGGGGTCTAGCAGGAACAAAGGCCATCATAGGGCCTGCTCTGCTGTCATGCCAAAAATGGGTTTTCGTGAGGCTTTCTCATCAAGCAAGTCAGGCAAGGGCACAATGCTCCTCCACTCTGAAGCACACAAAAGCTGATACAGCGGAGCTTACCGACTTTCGAACATGGTGCAGTGAATACTTCAGAATGAAATCACTGCAAATGTGGGTTTATTAACTCAAGATACATCACAGTGCAACAGTCACAGCTTGTGGGACCCAATAAGCCTCTGTGCTAGGCTAACTGGGTAGCAGTCCACCGAGTGCAAGAAGTAATTGGAGCTAAGGTCCCATGTAACAACTCATGGAAGGCCCGTGAAGCATCTGCCATGATGAGCCAGGTGCCACGGTGTCTCAGCAGTTCAGAGCTTGAGGGAGAGGATGCCCAGGAACTTTCAAGGGTTGACTAATTGAGGTGCATCCCGGTGACATGTCCTTGCATGTGACTCAATTCCAGGAAGAAGTAGCATGGCTTGCATGTAAACTTTACTATGGCACTCTAGGCATGGCTGCTATATAAGCACTTGCGTTGCGGTTCCCTGTAATTAAGCTTGGCAAATGACCATCATCACACACAAGCTGCTGATGAAGCATGGGAAGGCACCTTGATCAACACAACTTTATGGATCTAGTGCAGTGCAGCTTTCCTGAAGCAAGGTGCGCTGAAGTTCTCCTAAGCTTTTGTCACGGTGGAACTTTTCCTTCAGGTGAGCTTAGGAGAGCTCCTCCTTGTTGGCACCAAAAACTTGCAAGGGTGCTCTTTGTTAAGCCATACAGTTTGATAATGTGGCTTAATGGCTATGGCATTGTGCTACTAACCCCGACGGCACGGGATCAAATACCGGCCACGGTGGCCGAATTTCGATGGAAGATAAATGCAAAAACTCCCGTTCACCATGCATGGGTGCTCGTTAAAGAACCCCAGGTGGCCAAAATTAAAGTCCCTCAGTACAGTGTGCCTCATAATCAAATCACAGTTTTGACACGTAAAACCTCGGAATCTTTTTTTTTTATATAACCTGCTCTCATGTCTTAGCAACATCTTGAAGGATTGCTGCTTTTGCGCAGATAAATATTGTCATGTATGTTCTGTGCATCATTGTTTCACACAAATTCTTCTCCATTATAACATCGCTTTGTGGAGCCTGAAATGTCCATCTTGTTACACTTCACAAATTTGAACGTATCCTTTAACTGCATGGGGACAGTATGAAAACAAAAATGAATCGCATGATAAACATGGCAAGTGATTCCCAAATAAGCTAATTTGCCAAGCTAGCCCTGCCTGCCCTGCAGCCTCCCAACCTTTCTTTCCTACCTTTTGGCGTACTTCTAAAGCATTAGCTTTTCTTAGCTCATTCCTCAGTTTTGCATTGCTACCACCTTCCACAGCACAGACCTTGGCAGTGCGGCAAGATCGTTGTATGTCTGTACGAATAGAAGGTGCTTCTGTTGGTGCAAGTGCATGTGATTCCACGTACGCTTCCACTAATGAGAGAGGAGAGTTCAGTCATGTGACACAAAGCTTGGTTCTCTGCAACAGCACCAGATGGTGTCGCCCTCAGAAGTCGCCAATTACGCCTGTGGTATCATGGAAGTTTTGCCGTGGCACAGTCATGCCTCACTTTTTTCTTTACACCGAAATGCCATAGAAGAAGCGGTACCTCAATAGATAGTGTTAGTTGAGGGGGCACAAGTAGCTTGCATACGCAAGAACTATAGGGGCGACAGTACTGCGCATGCGCGGACCGCTACGTCTACTTGCGTCCTTGGGTTGTTGGGGCGGTCGAAAACATCGCTGCCCCTAAGAGATCACATTACCCACGTGACTCTGAGTGGTGCACGAGAACTTACAAGAAGCCGAGACCAGCCGACACAAGCCACCCATCCCTCCACACAAACAGAGAACATGGCTGCGCCGGCAAAGACGTGTGCACATGTGCACTTCACAGCCTATGCGGTAAAGAATCTGCAATGGAAGCTGGTTGCCGAGCACACCGGCACGCTGTCGCCGCAACGGCGGCATGTCAAAATTTGCAGGAGGCTCTAAAGAAACAAAACACTGCCCACAACAAATTATGCTGCACGAGACGCCCAACTACAGTTTACCAAACATATGTTTGGATTGCTTCAGCTCGGCCTCAGTCGTAACTTAGGCGCATAGATAATCTCATAAATCGTTTGCCTAGTGTTGACAGACATCGTTTTTATATATATTAACTGCTTTTAATAAAAATAGTTTAATGTACTTTACTTCATATGCTTGATTTCATATTTTAAAAAATTATAACACAGCAATGATCAGGCACTGTGAGCGCATGCGACCTCAGTGCGGCTTGCGTTTGGGGCCGCAAACATCGGGGGTGAGCTCCGCCACTAGAAAAGCTAGCGCTACCGTCGGCGTGACGTGGCATGAGAGATCACGTCGACACAGCGGCCGCGTCAGCTGCTTCGGAAGCGCTGAAGCGAGCTGAAAACGAAAGTTCAAAGTCCCACCTGCGCTGCGGTTCTGATTAAATGATGAGGCTTTACCGCCTTTGGTGTCTGCTTGACAACATTTGAAAGTATTATAAAAGGTAGTGGCGGCCTTTGAAGGCGTGCAGCATGGTAGGCTACTGCTCGGTGCAGCAGTGCTGGACGTACGCAACGGAGCCTGGTGTCAGCCTTATTCACACAAAGCCGCAGGGCAAGGAGCTGCATGAAGCTTGGCTGGCGAAACTTAGAACCTGCAGACAGCCATTGGCTACAACTCAGGTATGCAGCAAGCACAGACGCGAGGAACATTTCTGCTACGGCGCCGGGACTGTGCGATGTTCGGTGACTAGCAAAAAACGCGCATTGAGAAACTCGCCCATGCCCACTGCCCAGGTAATGTCATGACGGTTTGGTGTATGAACTTGTTGCTAGATACTGGCAAGTTCACTGAAACGGAAAGGAAGCAGTAAGACGCACATTAAAAAAGGGCACGGCATATGGTCATGTTTGTGTTATGAATTAATGCACTGGATTACTAAAAAGAAGCAGAGGGAAATCGCATGCTGAGAAGACCGATAAACATACAGTGCGACGCAACTTGAGAAATAATATTGAAATGTTCAAGAATTTAGAAGACAAAAAAGATAGAATCGTCGCGATGGCACATCACAGTCACCGTAGCTAGGCGTCGAAGTCTCAATAACGGAATTATTTTTGAACAGTTCTGATAGCGTCCACGCAACAATGGTTGCAAATGTACTGTCAAATGCTCATGTGCTGCGGCCTAAAGCTCACGGCATGGTGCGAAAACGCACTCATGGCGAAAGCAAATCATTGTGCGCAGACATGCATGCAGACACGCAGTCGGTCGCTGTGAACCCGTGCGATCGCTGGATTGAGGCTTCATTCTGTTATGCCCCATTTCGTTATACAGACAGCCCACTGTAAGAACGTATTTCACTTAGTTTACTCTCAGCGTTTGGCTACCTTTCACGCAAGAAGCCGGTTCGGGAGACTCCGTCGCGGCGACCGCGTGCAGTGGCATTCACTGTACCTATTCAGTAAAGAGATAGCATCTGTAAACGATTTCGTGCTTTCAGTTTGCCCAAGACTATTATATCGACAGTCAAAAACTTCCCTCGTTTTGCGAGTACCTACATAAATGTCCAAGGGGTGCCGCTTGGTGTTTTTATTGAGCGGCGTAAGCGAAACCTATGAGGAGCGCGCCGCGTGATCCCTCATACTATGCAAGGGAGGCGCTTTCGACAGATGGCGATTTTGTAACTCCTCGCCGCCAATAGCAAGTTTCTGCTTGCATACCCGAACGCAAACGCACCCAAGCGCTAGGGGCCCCAATGCCTTGCATCTCCTAAACTAAAACTCTTTAATGACCCCCAAACAATTCGGTGAGCTTGAGATTGGGAGCGACAACACCTAGCCTGACAAAATAGTTTTTCCTTGCGTGCCATGGAGGCAGTAGCAAGGCGACGTAAGCGAGGGGACTTATCTGTTCGAGTCGCTCAAGCAGAAGTGAAGCGACATTGATATAAGAAGTCTACAGTTAACACCACAGGTAACGCTTAACCATTTACGTTACATACTTGTAACCGTCGTGTGATTTTTTTTATCGCACTTCATCCGATTGAACTTTTCACTTCAAGTGAAAGAAAATACAGTGGCTGCATTGTGAGCACGCCATGAAAAACTGATTCCCTTTCTTTCAATTCAAGTTTAATATAAAATTTCATTGAATCCTCCCATTCCACTTCTTCAATAACGTTATCTTGGCAGCAACAACTACATTCCCCATTCAATGCCCCAACAGCCCATCTGATGGGAAATGCTGTCAGAGGTATTGCAGGTTTATTGTACTTACCAGTCAAATTATCCTGCAAGGATGAATATCATGATTGAAAAACAAGCTTTTACCCATGGAAATTCTTGGGCATGGCTGAGACCTTGAGTTGGGATCGAATTAACTGGAGTCAATTTCACGAAAATCAACTGTATATTTACGGTGTCTGTGTACCAACCTTCCAGGTACCAGAAGGCGTGGCGAGACTACGTAAAGTTTCGCCATCTGCTTGCCAACAAGCCCAAAGTGCTTTACACTGACCGGCACAAGCTACTCCAGAAGGAAGTCAAGCTTCAAGAGATGAGGCTCAAAAGGTGAGGCTGTGACACTGCTTTTGGAGTGTACATGCCATTGCTTCAAAGGTGGGACCATTAAGGGGGACATCTTTGAGAGGGATACAGGAGGAGCAACGTGACATCGGTCACCACGGAGAATTCCACGTAGACCTCCCTTGCTTACCTGAATGAGGTAATCAGGGTAGAAGGTGAGTGTTATCAGGTTTTGGCAGCTTATATCACACTAGATCACTTGCTGATGATGACAACACACGCACTTCATAGGTTCCCCAACCTGACCAAGTGGCGTCACAGGCACTGCTGGGAGGCGCTGCTCGTGAGAGCAAATAAATCCAGTGTGCTCGGTCACGTCGGTGTGTTGTGTATAGGAATACGGACTGCGAGGTTGTGTCTCCTGTGCATTTATTTGCACAAGCCTGCCATTCAGTGCCACAACAGGTTCAAAAACACTAAGAACCGATACTCGCCCGTGAAACTCCACTTATTGCCGGGCATGTAGGGCAAAAAAGAGGAGACAAGTGTGTACCACTGCTTTGTTGGCAGGGTCAAGTAAGTCGCGCTTGTTCGCTTTCACATGGCAAACTTTTACTGCGTTGGGCAGTCAATCGAGGGGGCTCTTGCGTGTAACTAGGGTCTAATATTAAATGGAACACTGAGGCTCGGAGTCTCAGCTGAGCACCACGCTGAGCGCTGGCAGCAGCGGCAGCTTTGTGCAGGTGCAGTGATTTGCGGTCTGATGCGATATCATGACACATTAAAAACAAAAACGAAGAGGCAAAGGATTCGTCAAAGACTAAAAAAAAGCACAAAGAAACTCACTCGCAAAGTAGCCTCGGAAGTACCAAGAGAGATGCTTGCTTTTATCATCGTGTTGCGTGACATGACTGTGATGTCTTCGAGGTCCCGAAACCCATGACGAATTCATACCTCTGTCACACAGTCACTTTGGATTGATCGAGTCCGAGCCTGATCGAGTGCTTCTACATGGACACTTTCAATCACAATTTTGTATGATCTGGATCCAGTTGATCGTGATCGTGGGTTGTCGCCTGCACTGTTATGCTGAGTGAGCTCTGTCTACTCAATCCGGATTGTTGGACCATGTAGCTGCAATCGTTCTTGAACGCAATCGAGAAATTTGAGCAAGATGAGGCTTGATCATGAATAAAAGTGCCCGTGTTGCACCGGTATTAAAGAACGACCGAAGGCCAAAGTGATTCAAACCAGTGCTGCCCTTCTCGCAACACAACTTGCCTCTTCAAGATTTCACACAGTATGGTCCGCATTCTTTTGACAAATGGGCTACCTTTTCATACACCTGTGCTAAAGTGCTGAATTGCTTGCAACCTGCTACTACAGAACTGTTACCGATCAAGATGCATGTCCAAACAACCCCCGCGCGCTGTCAAGCGAACACGAAAAAGCACAATGTGTGTCGCATGTGCAAATCATCCAGCGCTCAACGCACCACTCAAAGCATGTCAGAGCTGGAGTGAGTGAGTGAGTGAAAACTTTTATTGAGCCTTTCAAGAGTTTCGCGGTTACGAAGTCTCCGTCGTCTTCATCTTCTTGGCGCTGGCGACTTGAGACTTCTCTTCAGCAAGGGTGGGCCCCTATTCCAATGCTCCACTGAGTCGTGCTGCATCGCTCGCGTGCTGCACTAGGGCCCTTTGGGCCGTGAGCTCACTGCTGGTGAGCCGACTCTCCCATTACTCCGCACTCGGGTGTTCGTGTTTGTGGAATGCTTTGTTGCATTCACACTCCCAGGTGATGTGGTAGAGTGTAGGTGTGGCACTGCACCAAGGGCAGGTGGCCCTGTATTGTGTCGGAAACATTTTATTGAGCACGTGTAAGTTGGGGAAGGAGTTTGTTTGTAGTCTGCGCCAGCTGGTCGCTTCCTCCTTTGTGAGGTCTCTGTGTGGTGGCGGATATCTAATTCTAGTTCCTCTATGTAAATTCAGGGTCTTTGCGTATCCCCCCTCGCAAGCCTGTAGGTGGGTCTCTGGGACATTCGACCGCCCTGCTCGGAATGCTTCGCCTCAAGCTAGGCTGTCTGCCCTTTCGTTCCCCCCTATGCCTACGTGACCCGGGATCCAGATTAGTTTGTGCCTGGGCTTTTCCTTCTCGGCGGAGGTGGCTCCGCTGAGTATTCTGAGGGCAGTTTTGCTGATTCTGCCCCTCGTGTAGTTCCTGCACACCTCTTTTGAGGAACAATATTCGTGTCGTCACGAGCAAACTGTCATGACTGAGCTGCAAGGCGAAGCAACATTACCGCATATAATTGTAAGCCATTAGGAAAACAGCAAACTTTGACAATCCAACTTACTTGATTCAGCGGACAGTGGTTATCCATGCCTCCTTGTGTTCCTTGTCATACCATTTACCCAGGAATCTGTAGAACTTGTCAGGCAACTGCAGGTCCCAGGTGTTCTTGTCACTGTTGTGGCAGTTCGCAATGCAACAATACTGACCTCCTTGGCTACTCTTGCTGTCGTGTGGCTGCTACAGCTATTGGGAAACAAAGGCGAGACGAGGAGCACATTTGCAAAAGCTTGATCACAAGCACCTGGCTGCGCCAGTGCACTGGCCGATCGTGATGCGGCTCTCCCCTAGGGGTAGGAGTAGTGCTTGCATCTGGCAGCAAACTTGAGGTTGGGAGCCCCATAGAGTGGCATTGTTACTTAATTTTGCCATCACAATGACCGCACGTGGAATGCACCTTTAAAATTTTACCTGGTTCTTGGCAACCGCAACAACAAAGGGATTGCAAAATGACTGCTGCGCTCTTGAGCAGCAGTTTGGTCAAGCTTGCCATGCAGTAACATGAAATCCTGCTACGTCCTCTGGCAAGTGCATTTGCTCTTCTAGGTTGAAAGCCCTTTTCTCCAGGTATGTACAGTAGCAGCATGCCATCTTGCAAAAGCGTGACTTCACGTTATGTGCTTTCCCTGCACTGAGAGGCAGGATTTCTTTCCTATATGAATACCTCTTTAGGATGAATGACTGATGGCTACTTGTAAGGCCTCTGCTACAAATGTATTTCAGCACCTCCCGCATGTGTACAAAACAGCTCTCAAATGTTTCAGAGTACACCAAAACATACTCAAAAAATTTCATTGCAAATTTGCAATTGATTACGTTCGGCACTCTGATTCCACTTGGGACTTTGTCCATCAAGGTCTGAAATGGGGATAATCTTTTTGCTACACTGAAGGACATTCTAGTGAATTCAAATGTGTCCTGGTGCCTGCTGAAGGCAGTCTTTGTGAGTGTTGCAGCGCATGTGCTCCCAGTGATAAACCCAAGCGTGGAGCGTGCATGCACCACTCTTTCCTTTGTTGCCTTACTCCTGCCCTTCCCGTCCATTTTTGCCTTTAAATTCATGAGTGAAAAATAAATGCTTACTTTCGGCATTGTAACATGGACCACTTGTTGTCAGAGGTGGCGTGGCCACCGCAAGAGTAACAGTGAGGTCCTCATCAAGAATCGTAATCTGGAAGAACACTTGGGAGAGATTTTAAAACTTGAGAACCATTTTGCTTGACCGAGTTGTGCTAACATCCAATCCATACAAGGCATAGGATGGGTACATTGGTGCATGCATTTAAGGGTTCATAGTCAAGTTCAAGGTGGCAGCATTCCGATTTATTTGGCCACATAGGGGCACTTGTCCACTGGCTGTCCACTGACTGTCCACCTTAAGACCCTGTTCTAATAGGTCGTTGATGCAGTCTATGATTATCTATTTTTTAGCGTTGACTGCGTGGAGCTTGCATCTAAATGGCAAACTATCTCTGCACTCTCTGATGCTGGGCAAGAGTGCTAAATCCATGCCTCATTGGGAAGACTGTGCTAAAATCTTGAAGACTCTTGTAATGTGTGGGTCCATGTCTTCTACTGAAGTGTGCTTGCCCTGCTGAACGTTGACGCTGTTCAATATAGGGGTTCAAGTTGGCTCCTCTGCAATACTTCAAAAAGACTTATCATATTGAAAGGTGTACCTGTTTATCTTTCTCCGGTGACCACTTTTCACCACCTAACAAATGGTGAACGTTATTGCTTGGTGCAGGACATGCCTGCATGTATCGGAAGCTTCGCGAATGTTATAGATGATTCTATCCATTGTCTGTTGTCACCGAAACTTGTGTAATCTGATTATATGTGCGACGTAAACTGGGTAGTACTTTCCGGAAGGCACACAAGCACCAGCGATAATGCTGCAATCTTCGACGAGTCATGTATAAAAGCCGACGCACTTGACCTGCTGATTAGGGTTTTTTTTTTATTATCGTCAATTGTGTTCGCTGCTATCATTGTGCTTGACTTTTGCCCGTTTTCCCTCAGCACAGGTTCGCCCACTAAAGAGTTACTTTCGTGACTCGCAGTTTTCATTACTGTGTTCTTCACCGTTACTACAATGTGACAACATTGACATGAATGGAAGCAAGACACGCATCAGCAACAGTGAACTGCAACAATGAAGTGTGCCATGATATTTTGTAGCAATACCTTGAGAATACTGTCAAGATATTTTGCACTGTTGGCAAGCCAGACATGAGTGTGCCCAATTGTGAATGTCATTCATGCCTGGCCCAACGAAACAGTCAATGACTAGATGTTGTGATGCATGGACATCGGACGGGATGCGTGGACAGTGCAATGGTGGAGGCATATAAGGATGGTGACAGCTGGGATCCATATTTATGTCACGGACAATGTGGATGTCGAGGTCCGGAAAGCATGCTTTCTTCTGATAGAGAGACGAGGAATGCAACTACAGGAGAGCGTGGAGGTCTCGTTCTTGTAGATCTGCGAGCCACTGGAGTGTGAAGTTAAGAGTTTCCAAGTTTGCAGATGCAGCTGAAAGTGTCAGCAGAAATGTTGTCTGCACCTTTTACATGCTCAATATTAGTTGTGAACTCAGATAGGAATTTTAGGTGACAAATTTCACGTTCACTGTTAGTAGTGTGGGTGGATGTGAAGGATGTAGTGAGAGACTTGTGATCAGTGAAAATAATGAATGGTTATCCCTCGAGGAAACACCAAAAATTCTTCACAGTTAGGTAGGCAACATGTAGTATGCAACCGAATCCACAGTATCGTTACCCTGCTGTTAGTTTTCTGTAAAGAAAAAAAAGAAGGAGCAGTCACCAGTGGCCACTGAGCAATTGCTGATGGCGCATCCTCCTACAATAAAACCCCATTAATTTGAAGCTGTAAAAAGTGTTACAAATTTTGAAATAAGTGATGTTTCAAGAAAAGTGAAATTGGAAAGTAGCCCACTGGCCATGCATAAACTACGTGGAGCCTTTCCTAAGTAACGCCAGTAAAATTCTTGATCAATCACTTTCACATGCATTGGCACTAGACACATCGGAACCTCCAGGCGACGGCATAACCTGGCACTGTGCCAAGACTGCATTCTTCGCACTGAGTCAGATGACTTATCCTAATGCTATACAAAGCCAGTAATCCGAGCAGTTCATAACCAGTTCCAAACATGCAAAAAGTTGGCACTGCTAATTTCTGCAGCGTAATGCATACCGGACAATTTCACTTAGAAAAATAGAAACTGAACTGTGGAAGAGTGCAACTTAGCAGTGCAATGCCTTTAGCAGACGCCCACAAGTGATGTGCTGTTTATGCCTCAGCATCACGGAAGCATGAAGCAAGGGCCCTGACTTGGCTCAGTTAGCGAGCTCAGTGCCTCACTCACTGCTGCTTTATGAAAAGCGAATGCAAGCAATCACACCTTTTTGCCTAGGCAACCTGCACGCAGCGGAACGAAAGGTATTAATAACAGGCCTGAACAATCCCAGATGCACTGCGAAGTTTGGAAGAAGTCATGTATAATTAGCAACAGTTTGGTGCTGGTGGTTCTGTCTCACATGACCTTGGTCAGTGTGGTGCAAAGTGCTACTCTTCACTGAGATTGACATTTTGCAGAAGATTCTGCGATCTGTCACAACTACACTGCAAAAAAAGTTTGCACCTTTTGGAGCTTGTTAAACAATAATTGTAATCTATCTTGCTTGCCTTTCCTTTCTTTAACACCGCACACCCAGTACTTCCAAGTCACGAACTACATATGTGTTATTAGTGTGGTGTAGCATTCTTTATACGAAAGTAGCAAGTGCAGGGTTTTCAAGAGAGAAAACGTAAGCAAGGCAGATAACGAATTTTGCTTGGGGATAAGACGCATACCAAAGGGTGTAAACTTTCTTTAGAGTCTAAGCACTACAACAAGGCATTTGCCAATTTTCGTTGACGTCATTAATCGAAACTTGCCGTGGCGGCACAACCCTATTATTACTTTTTGGCGATATCTCTGCTGCACGCCAAGTATGGGTGCCATTGGGTGGTGTCTTTTTCCTAGTATTTTCCCTGTTGAGATTTTGAGATACCGGGAGTCCAGTGCAAAAAAAATTTCAAGATAAGGGGTGAAAAACACAATAAGGGTGAAAAAATTTCAACGTAACCTATATTTCAAAATATCAGAGTTAAAGTTAATGAGCATTTACTGTATCATGACGCTCACAGGGGCATCGGTTTCAGCTGCTGGCTCCCCACTACATTTACACTGGTGACATGTTCAATTAGGACTGATCTTTTGCCTGGTGAAGACACTGCATTTGTTGCTTTTGCTTGGCACATAACACTTCTGCCATTGTTGCTGGCAGTCCAAGCAAACTCGCACTTAGGTCAGTATCCGGCAGTGCCTGGATCATTGTTTGCCCAACCCACACTTCTAGAAAAGGCTTCTTTCGGCTAGCTGTAGCTACTGCCTGCAGTGCTCCAACATAGACGCTGGGACACCATCATCATCAGCAGCAGCCTGTTTTATGTCCACTGCAGGACGAAGGCCTCTCCCTGCGATCTCCAATTACCCCTGCCCTGCGCCAACCCATTTCAACTAGCGCCCGCGAATTTCCCTTCTGTTGGTACCCATTCTGTAACACTAATGGTCCATCTGTTATCTAACCTGCGCATTACATGACCTGCCCAGCACCATTTTTTTCTCTTGATGTCAATTAGAATATAGTCTATACCCGTTTGCTCTCTGATCCAAACCCCTCTCTTTCTATCTCTTAATGTTATGCCTAGCAATCTTCGTTCCATCACTCTTTGCGTGGTCCTTAACTTTTTCTCAAGCTTCTTTGTCAATCTCTAAGTCTCTGCCCCATAAGTCAGCACTGGTAAAATGCACTGATTATACACCTTCCTTTTCAATGATGATGGTTAGCTTCCAGTCAGGAGCTGACAATGTCTGCCGTATGCGATCCAACCCCTTTTTATTCTTCTATGAATTTCCTTCTCATAAACAGGGTTCCCTGTGACTAATTGACCTAGGTAAACATACTCCTTCACAGACTAAAGGCTGACTGGTGATCTTGAACTCTTGTTCCTTTGCCTGGCTATTCATCATTATCTTTGTCTTCTGCATATTAATCTTCAACCCCACTCTTACACTCTCTCTGTTAAGGTTCTCAGTCATTTGTTGTAACTCGTCTGCATTGTTGCTGAATAGAACAATGTCATTGGCATACCGAATGTTGCTGAGATATTCGCCGTCGATCCTTACTCTTAAGCCTTCTCAGTTTAATAGCTTGAATACTTCTTCCAAGCACGCAGTGAATAGCATTGGAGAGATTGTGTCTCCCTGTCCGACCCCTTTTTTTATAGGTATCTTCCTGCTGTTCTTGTGTAGAATTAAGGTGGCTGTGGAATCTCTGTATATATATTTCCAAGGTATTTATGTAAGCGGTCTGTACTTCTTGATTACGTAATGCCTCTATGACTGTTGGTATCTCTACTGAATCAAATGCCTTTGCGTAATCTATGAAAGCCATATAGAGAGGCTTATTGTACTCTGCGGTTTTCGATAATGTGATTAATGACATGGATGTGATCCAGTGTAGAGTATCCCTTCCTGAAGCCAGCCTGTTCCCTTGGTTGACTAAAGCCCAATGTTGTTCTTATTCTATTGGAAATTATCTTGGTGAATATTTTATATAATACTCAAAGTGAGCTAATTGGCCTATAATTTTTCAATTATTTAACATCTCCCTTTTTGTGGATTAGTGCAGTGTTTGCATTCTTCCAGTTCTCTGGGACCCTTGAAGTCGATGGACACTTCGGGTAGAGAGCCGCCAGTTTTTCAAGCATTATGTCTCCTCCATCTTTGATTAAATCGAGTGTTATTCCATCTTTTCCTGCCACTTTTCCCTGTTTCATGTCTTGCAAGGGCCTTCTAACTTCATCACTAGTTATAGAAGGAGTCTTTGCAACCTGTTCATTACTGCTTCGAATGGAGGTGTTGTGGCTCCTCTGGATACTTTACAGGTCAGTTTAGAATTCTTCCGCTGCTTTTACTATATCTTCGAAAATGCTGATGATATTACCGTGCTTATCTTTCAGTGCATACATCTTGGTTTGTCCTATGCCAAGTTTCGTTCTCACTGATTTCAGGCTGTGTCTATTCTTTGCTGCTTTCTCAGTCTTCCTCACGCTATAATTTCGAATATCCCTTATTTTCTCGTTGTTGATCAGTTTTGACAGTTCTGCAAATTCTATCTTATCTCTTAAGTTAGACACTTTCCCCTCTTTGTCGTTTCTTTATTAGGTCCTTTGTTACTTGAGAGAGTTTACCTACTGGTTGCCTTGGTGCCTTACCTCCCACTTCAATTGCTGCTTCCGAAGCCAGTGTAGTTATGGTTTCATTCATTACCTCTATGTCTTCTTTATCTCTCTGTTGTAAGGCTGCATATTTGTTTACAAGTACCAGCCTGAATTTGTCTGCTTTTACCCTTACTGCCACTAGGTTGATCTGTTTCTTCTTGACCAGTTTTGCTCTTTCTCTCTTCAAATTAAGGTGAATCCTAGCCCTCGCCAACCTGTGATCACTGCACTTTACCCTACCTATCACTTTTACATTCTGCACTATGCTGGGATCGGCAGAATATATGAAGTCAATTTCATTTCTTGTTTCACCATTAGGGCTTTTCCAGGTCCACTTTCTGTTGCTACACTTCCTGAAAAAGGTGTTCATTATTCGAAGCTTATTTCTTTCTGCAAATTCTACCAGCATCTCTCCTCTAGCGTTCCTAGAATCGACGCCGTAGTTGCCAATTGCTTGTTCACCAGCCTGCTTTTTTCCCCACTTTTGCATTGAAGTCGCCCATTACTACAGTATACTGAGTTTGCGCTTTTTTTATGGCTAATTCCACGTCTTCGTAAAACTGATCTACTACCTCTTCGTCGTGACTGGATGTTGGAGGGTAGGCTTGTACTACCATTAATTTATACCTCTTATTAAGTTTGATTACAACTACAGCTACCCTCTCATTAATGCTGTAGAATTCGTCAATGTTGCCCGCTATGCCTTTATGGATTGGGAATCCTACCCTGTATTGCTTCTTACCTGGGAGACCTCTATAGCAGAGGACATGGCCGTTAGTCAGTACTGTATAAGCCTCACCGGTTCTTTTAATCTCACTAAGGCCAATGATATCGCAAACAATGTCTGATAGTTCCTCAAAGAGTCCTGCTAAGCTAGCCTCACTTGAGAGGGTTCGGGTGTTAAACGTTGCAAGGGTCAGTTTCCATTAGTGGCTTGTCCAGACCCAGAGATTCTTAGCACCCTCTGCCACGTTACAGGTCTGACCGCCGCCTTGGTCAGGTGCTCCGCAGCTGCTGGGGACTGAGGGCCATTTGGTAATTGAGTGAGTCATTTGGGAGGGAATGGCTGAATACTGCACCAGGGAGGCCAATTCCTGTTCTGGTGAGGGAGTGTCTTGTTGAAGCTTAGTAGGCCTTCCTAATTTGTCCTGGTGGTACAACGGTTGTATTGCTGCTGGGTGCAGTGGTCAACAGTATGCTGCCTCATTCAGTGGGAGTGTGACGGTAGCTGCAGCAGCAAATAGCCTTGACTGCAGTTCTGAGGTGTGACCAAGCTTGCTGCTGCATGGATTACAACGTCCTTTCCACTTGGTCGATGGAGGCTAGGGGCAGCTTGTACTGCAGCTGTTTCTAAGCATGCTTCATTAGATTATTGGTTACCTTGGCTAAATTTCGTCAGCTTGACAAGCTACTTGCTCTTTGGGGAGTCTTGGAGCTGTGATCGCGTATCTGGTGAGTCAGGTGCTGACCTTCCCCAACTCTGGGAACAGCTTCCCTATCCAGTCGTAAAACACTGCCATGGTTTGTATACATTTCTTAAAGGGATACTAAAGGCAAATATTAAGTCCCACTAACGTGATAGATTAATGATTGAAAATGTCTAAGGTTTCAGTATTACCAACAACAGAGCTTTAGTAAACGAAAAAGTGAGGTAAAGTGTGGGACACAATTTGCGACCCGACAAGGACATTCTAGTACTATTTCAATGGTTGCATTTCCTCACTATGACTGTGTCGGTAGCAACCTGTTCATCAAAAAGGAAGGCCTCAGCTGTAATGAAGTGGCGAAAATTCACCAAGGACTGAGGCAAGGATGTTCTGTGTCTTCGTTGTTGTTCATACTTTATGTTAAGGGCATAGAAAGACAACTGGAAAACATTGAATTAGGGTTTGGTTTATCCTAGATGTGTGAAGGACAAATGGTGCAACAGGAGCTCCCTGGACTAATGTATGCGGACGCCATAGTGCTACTAGCAGACAATAAGAGAGATTTACAGACACTTGGGAATATCTGTGTCAATGCAGCAACAAATCTAAGCCTGTAGTTTAGCCCATACAAATCGGGAATTATTACCTTTAATGAAGAGACGAGTAATTATGTGGTGTCATTTCAACAGCAAGTCATATCCATAGTCAAGCAATAAAACTATTTCGACGTATACACAAACGAAGGAAAGACTTACTCAAGCATCCAATAAGATCATGTGAAAATAAAGGTGAAGCGGAATTCAGCAATAATAAAACATGGAGCACTTTATTTTTATTTTATTTATTTATACCTGAAGGGTGCAATAGGACATTACACGAGGGATGGGCACGTAAAAGGCGGGAATGATGATGATGAAATTAGAAAGATGAGTCTGAACACTCGATGGCAGATCTAAAGCGCGCTGTATCGCGGATGAATGCAGTTTGTCTGGGAAGGCCGTTCCGGTCTCGGGCAGTTCGGACGAAGAATGACTGCAGGAACGTAGTGGTGCGGGCTTGTGGCGGGATTACCGAGTTCGGATGGCCTGTTCGACGAACACGATGAGCCAGCTGGACCAGCTGGCTGTCACGAGATATAGAATAAAAGAACCTGTGATAGAAGCATAGGTGAGAGATGCGACGACGAGAGGCAAGAGGCGATAGGTCTAGTTCAGATTTTAGGGATGAAACGCTAGTGTGATATTAGTAATCTGAAAGAATAAATCTAGCAGCATGGTTCTGAACAGATTCAAGGGCTTTAGTGAGATTAGTTTGGTAAGGGTCAAAGATAGCACATGCATATTCAAGTCTTGGTTGCCCGAAGTTTTATAGGAAACTGATTTCACGGGTGGTTGTGCCATGAGGAGATTACGGCGAAAGCAACCAAGAATTTGGTTAGCTGAATTAATCATGTGGCTTACATGATATGGGGTCACAATGAATATAATGTGGTGCGCGGAATCTGGAAAGGAGTACTAGTACCAATCCTAATGTTCGCAAATGCTATTCTATGCTGAAAATCGAGTATCTTTTTGGGGTTGGAAGTTAACCAAAGATTGGTAGGCCGGTTGGCTTTAGGAGCTCACGGTAAAACCACAAATGAGGCAGTGCAGGGTGACATGGGTCAGGCCTCTTTTGAATTCAGAGGAGCACAAAGCAAGATTAGGTTTAAAGAAAGACTGCAGAACATGGATCAAAATAAATGGATGGCTTAAGTACACAAGTACCTATACCTGAAAAGTATCGACACAATGTAGGAAGAAGTCAAGAAAGTTGGCAACCAAGTACAGAGTAATTGAAATAGACAACTAGGAGTTGTCAAAAAGAAAGTGAGAGAAAGAGAGACAGCGAATTGGATGAAAAGACTGGAAAAAATGGCTGTGGCTTAGGTAAGGTTAAGCCCAGGATGCGAAGCATACTAGCCTTTATTTTAGTTGTTGAACCACTGTTTAGCCTGGTGAACTGCTGTTGCTTGGCTATATTTGGTTCGGCTAGACGAAGAAACAACTCATGCATTACTTCTTCGCCTTCAAGAGTGGAACGCGACAGCGTTCCCGTCGACCCGCCAAGGGGTGTAAGACAATGGGCTACAGGGCAGCGACTACGCGCCCCGCATTGGACGCGGTGAGCGTCGAGCAAAGCAGCGTTCGGCGCGGCAACGAAATGTGCGCCTGAGCAAGAGACGCACGCCTTAGAAACAGCGCGTTTCTAAGGCAACACCGCATTCACTAGAGGCGCTTTTGTACCGCTTTGAAGCGTTGTACTCGTGGCTCAGTGGTAGCGTCTCCGTCCCACACTCCGGAGACCCTGGTTCGATTCCCACCCAGCCCGTCTTGCAAGAGTTGAGCCAAAGCCACTTCTCCTCTGTCGTGACGTCACGGTGTCACGTGATTTCATGGTCACCGCCGCGCCTGAGGAGCTGGGTTGAGCCCTCGTAATATGCTTCGCATAAAAAAAAAAAGACCATGGAGATTTACAAGAATGGGAAGAATGAAATTAGAAGGGAAAATCTGTACGATAACACAGTTGGCAGTGCCCTGCTCTTTGAGGCTCAAGCTGGTCAAAAACATAGCTAAGCAAATACTGGCGACAAGATGAGGCGTGTGTATGCTGCAGCAAAAATTCAGATCACTCGGCGCATCCTAATGGAATGCAAAGGAATTCGCCCAGTGAGAACCCATAGGTAACGTACACCTTCCAGAAGCACTTGGATTTAAAGTGAATGAAAGGATTAACTGGTCATCAGCCAAGATAGGCAAGAGATGTTTAGAGTATTGGTGGAAAAAAAAAAAGAGAAGCAGGGAAGAGATTGATATGACCGGATCTCTTACAGGCTAGGTAGTGGTACAAGGTTGATGGAGGAGTTTTGAGGAAGCGGAAAAAGATTAAGGAGATGTATACAAAAATGCTACAATGAAAAACATGTATAGCATACCTGATTAACTCAAGCAGGCTAGGTGACTATTTGCCACCACCCCATTTCAAAGGGGATGCCAATAAATTATTATCATCATCATCATAAAAATGTTATTCCAATGCATTTTAACACGAAACAAAATCTTACTTGTTCACTGCTATTTGATTCTCAGAATGAACTCATTGATGCTACCCTTGATTAGTTTGTGGGTGGTTGAAAGTTTCATTTTTGCTCTACCTCACGCCACGCATTCTCTCACTTTTTGGTAGCTTCAATATCACATAGTGCTGCTCTAGTTCTACTGGCTCGTGAAACTCATGCTGATTGCAAGCAGCAGAAAATGTTGCGTTCGTGTAATGTCATGAGATTAAATTCTTGAAATTGGAGTCCAGCATCACATGCGAAAGTATCATTATAAGGGCATCAACAAGCTCCGAAGTGGCAAACTCTGAAAGATGTTCATTAAGTTGTGTTCATCAAAGGCATGTGCTTTGCTTTAGTCGTTTCAGTGCAATTACCTGCACTGTAGGCTTTGTCTTTGCTTAGTTTCCTGCCAATTTTTATAGTTTTATATGAAAAAAAACATAGCTCTGGCTGTGTTTGCAGCCCCTTCAGTTGTGAGTTTCTCTGCAATTAGGTTATTTCTTACAAAACAGACGCAAGGTTCTTAGCTTGTTAGTAGAGGCATCACCACAAATATTTTGGCCGCGTGGTCGCCACGGCGTTTGCCATTAAGCCATATAAAATGTTTAACGTAATGTTCACGGAAAGGAGCAAAGTGCGTGGGCATGTTTGTGCTGTTCGAGACTGATATGCATGAAAGAAATCTCACTGGAAGTCTGATTGAATTCCTAACATTATGCATATGTCCATGTCTGCCGCAGTTAGTAAGGCATGTGTCAGAGATACAAATAAGAGGATTCACTACTGTAGGAAGGGCGCCCAGACATTTTTAGGGTCAATGTTGAAGTGCTCCGTGTCAGCCATGTTCATGAGGGAATAGTACGCTTGATAATTAACCACATTATTGCTAATAGTCAATAACAGGTTGGTTTGCAATTTTTGACAAATTTTGGTTTGAATTATTGGAACAATGCATTCAGGGTGCAAAGCAACTGATTAGCTAAACGCAAATGGAGCTGCAGTTCTGCTGCCGTGGCGTGCCACATAGTCCTCGCCTATACATGGTACGCAGAAGTCTCTCTAGCATATGTTGTATCGCGGGAGTGATTACACACTGACGTGCAGTTCGACTGAACTGAAGAAGGTACAGCCACTTGCTGTGGCCACTCCTTATTCATTTTTGTGACGTCATCGTCAGAACCAAGCAAAGTTGCCAACATCATAGAACTACGCTCACAGCATGCAAGCAGTTGTTGCATGCAAACATAAGACCCCTCCTACCTTAGACAGAACATTATTAACAATCCGCTAATGCTAAAACATAGTCTCTCAAATTCCGCTGAACATTATGAACTCTCTGTGAACGACGCAAGCATGGCTGATCAATGGCGGACGACAGTTCCCTTGATTCTGTGACCAGTTCCCCGACGTCTTCGGTCAACACTGGTTGACGTGCAGACACGCCATCTGGAAGTTCAACTTCTGCAGGTTTGCTGCTGTACAACTTCATCTTCGGAAATTCCGCTGCTCTGCCCATTGGTTGTGGAGAACTTGGCAGGCTCGCTCTCTAGTTGCCGTTCTGCAATCGCCGGTTCCAGTGTTGTAGTAGCCGCACCAGTCCAATGCTGGAGCTGGTCCCTATGGCGACGAAGTACTCAGCCATCTGATAACACGACCCTATGTGACGCCAGCCCTGTTGGCTCTCAAGATAACTGCTGCAGTCCACGGCAAGCCCTGACTACAGTTGCGTGTGAAGACAAGATCTTTGGCTGGAACGTCCTCAGGGTGGGCATAGGTGTTGTCAGCCAGAATGACCTGTCTGGAGCCCAGTCTGGATGCAGCTGGTCCAGCGTAGTTGACAACCAACGGCCCATTAAAAGTTCAGCCAGCAAATAACCCGTGACCGTGTGCAAGGTTATGCACTGCTGTAGCGTGAAATCAGCCAGTCGCTTTTCCCAGTTCCCGTGAATGATCTGAGACAGGGCTTCTTTGGCTGTTCACACCATTCTTTCAGCCTGTCCATTCGTGGCGGAGTGGAAGGGTGCCGATGTAATCTGTTGGATCAGATTTTCACTCAGAAAAACTCTTGAATTCGAGGAACATAAACTGTGCTTCATTATCTGAGACGACTGTGTCCAGCAGTCCATGTGTCGTAAATAGCCTCCGCAGGACGCCAATCACTGTGAGTGACATCATCGATGACACCTGAATGACCTCGAGCCATATTGAATATGAGTCGACCACTGCCAGGAAGGTTTGCCCCTGAAATGACCTGGCAAAATTGACACACAGCTGGGACCATGGCATCCGGGTGGTCTCCCAATGGTGGACTGGTCCCCGTGGCATCTCTGGCCATGTCTCCTGACATGCTTAGCACCAGCGAACCCATTCTTCGATAGCAGCATAGGTACATTCTGGGCCACCACACATAGCCTTGAGCGAATGCCTTCATCCTGATGATGTCTGGGTGTCCTGCTTGCAGGTTTTCAAGTGCATGGAAACAACTTTTCGGGCACCACCACCCTATCACCCCACACCAAACAACCCTTGTGAATGGGCAGTTCATGTTGCCGTGAAATTAATGGTGCGAATTGGGTGCACGCATGGTCCCTTGGCCAGCCCTTCCACGCCCAGTTCAGCACATTTGAAAGGATACAATCTTTTGCAGCATAGGTGGCTATGTCTGCAGCATGGAGCGGGGGCTCCAGAATCATATTCAACAACATCACAACCTCTGCCGGCTTGGGGTCATCCTGGTGTGGTTGCGGCAAAGCCAGCCTGCTGAGTGAGGCCATCCACATGGACCAACTGCCGTCCATGTCAGTGGAGTGGAGAGTCATGGTAACCATTTAAGAAAATGGACCAATGCAGCATACGTGGCAACAACATTTCTGGCGTCTGATAGTCATGAATGAGGAACCTGAGCAGTGGCTTATGATCTGTGTGGATCTGAAATGGGGCGGCCATACACGTAATCGTGGAGCTTTTCCACACCTTCCACAATAGCCAGTGCTTCCTTGTTGGTCTGCACATAGATTCTCTCAGCAGCAGACAAGGTTTACGAAGGAAAGGCGATTGGAGCTTCGGTGCCATCTGGCTATGGGTGGCTGAGCAAAGCTCCAATACTGTACGGAAATGCATTGCATGCAAGGATCACTGTCTTCGTTTTGTCAAAATGTGTAAGGACCTAATTGAATGCCAAGAGCTGTATTACACCGACAAATGCGCTCTGTTGCTCTTGACCTCAGACCCAGGTTGCATGCTTGTCCACCAGGCGATGTAATGGTTCGTCAATTGTTTCCTTGTGGGGTAGGAAGGCGTGGTAGAAGTTGACGAGCCCCAGAAAAGCCTGCAGTTCAGCTTTGTTTTGTGGGGCGAGGCACATTTATGATTTCCTGTCTCTTGCTAGATGTCAGACGGATCCCTTCGGCATCGATAAGGAGTCCCAAAAATTCCACGCGATCCACACCAAAATTGCACTTGTCCTTATTGACCCTCAACCCGACTTCTTGAAATTGACTGAGGACATCACAAAGGCGGCGAGAACGCTCTTCGTGCGAGGCACCAGCAATGATGATGTCATCAAAATAGGGAATGACGGCTGGTATGCCGGGCGCTACATGCACCCCAAACTGAAGTCTTCAGACGCGGAATGCCCCCCGGTGCGTCACTATAATAACGTACAGCGCGAAGGACAAGGACTGCGATAGACGACATACACAGCGCTGACTTCCAACAATATTTTATTGCGTTGCCACATCGTGTGTATATATACAAGAGGGGGCATGCGCAGAAAATGAAAGGCAGTCACATGGGGTGTTCTAACTGCAAGTCACAGTACTAAGAGCATGGTCGCCTGAAAAAAAATAATGAATAAACATTACGATTTCTATCTGTTTAGATACATGACTTCACCAGGGGTCGGCGCAATAGAGGGGGCACTAACGCAAATACTACCAAGTTTTCTGATGAAATCAGCTTCCACAATTTCCCGGGTGAGCTGTGAGCTGTGTCTCGCTAAAGCTTCAGTATCTTCAAAGAGGGGCACGCAGCCGCAGTCCCTGCAATGGATGCCCAAGTGGCCTTGTACAGTGCTGTGGACGATGTTACAGTGCTCTCTTAGTCGATCGTTTAAGCACCTGCCTGTCTGTCCAACATATTTACTGCCGCAAGACAAGGGAATTTGGTAGGCTACATTCGTTGTGCACATCACAAAATGTTTTCTGTGCCCGACAGAGCAAGAACTCTGAAGCCTATTAGGCGCATTTACACGCTTACAGAGCCTTGCCAACTTTTCCGGGGCTGAGAAAACGACTGTGATTCCTGCACACTGCCCAATTTTCTTTAGCCTATGGGAGACATCATGCACATACGGTGTGGGGTTCTCCTCCGGTGCTCTTGGGACAAAGGAATGACAACACAGTAGTGCAAACAATCACAAGGGCATTTATTGCACCTTTCATAGATCAATGCCTGCTAGCCGAGTTGCTATCCACAAAACATGCCGATGGGCGCGCGACAAATCTAGAAGTCCGACTCACCGTGACCGGAAGCGAGCGAATATGTTCGCCCCATGCTGGATCCCAACGCCTGGTCGATCACGTGTAGGGTCACGCCAACGGTGGCGCGTTCGAACGCCGCCACGCGAGACGGTCTCGCAGAAGCATGGGTCGCTGCACGCGCGGCACGGCACGTCCGTGCTGCTTGCTGTCTCGAACCCAAGAGAGAGCGCCTTGTCTTACCCGCACCCAAGTAACCCCGCAGCGGTGCGACACTCGCGCCATCTCTCGCACCGCGCCCCAACCACATCGACCGCCGCGAGCATCACGCAGGCCACGTGGCGAAGCCGGATTACAGGAGACGCGCCATGCGGGAAAACAACATATCAGGGGATGCGTGAGAGTCGCGCATCCCCACAACGGTAGCACTGCAAACCTGCGTCTTTCAGCCAGCTGGTTCCCTGATTGAACGGGCTCATTACGTTTTGTGCGCCTCAGAAGCTGTTCCGCTTCTTTAAGGCGAAAGGGTAGCCAGCCCAAGAAAGGCGATCAACCTGAGCAGCAAGACTATGTTGCATCTGGTGAGGACATGATTTATTGAGGCTGTTAACGAGACATAACTTTATAATACCTCGTTTAACGAGCTTTGAGTGTGCGGAGTTAAAGGGCAAGAGTGGCTTCTTACTTCTCGGTTCGAAGCACCAGCACACATGTTTGTTAGCAAGGCACAGCCTGAAATCTAGAAAGCGCAAGGAATCATCAATGGGGACCTCATGCATAAGTTCTAGAGGCTCCAGCTCTTTCTTAAAGATCTCCAAGACTTTAGAAACAGCAGCCTCAAAAGCGGGATCAATGCAATCAATAAATATCAGATAGTCGTCCATAAACCTGCTCACTTTGACAACAGGGGACGCGGCTAGGTGACCATGAATATTGCGATCATAATGAGCTAGATAAATATCACTTAGTACCGGTGCCAGACATGATCCTATACAAACACTGTTCCTTTGTATGTAATTTTGTTCATTCCATGAGATGTAAGTTGATTTCAAGTAGAAGGTGAGCAATTCAAGAAAAGTCTCCCATAGGCTAAAGAAAATTGGGCAGTGTGCAGGAATCACAGTCGTTTTCTCAGCCCCGGAAAAGTTGGAAAGGCTCTGTAAGCGTGTAAATGCACCTAATTCGTTTCAGAGTTGTTGCTCTGTTGGGCACAGAAAACATTTTGTGACGTGCACAACGGATGTAGTCTACCAAATTCCCCTGTCTTGCGGCCGTAAATATGTTGGACAGACAGGCAGGTGCTTAAACAATCGACTAAGAGAGCACTGTAACAACGTCCACAGCACTGTACAAGGCCACTTGGGCATCCATTGCCGGGACTGCGGCTGCGTGCCCCTCTTTGAAGATACTGAAGTTTTAGCGAGACACAGCTCACAGCTCACCCGGGAAATTTTGGAAGCTGATTTCATCAGAAAACTTGGTAGTATTTGCATTAGTGCCCCCTCTATCGCGCTGACCCCTGGTGAAGTCACGTATCTAAACAGATAGAAATCATAATGTTTTTTTTTATTTTTATTTTTTTCAGGTGACCATGCTCTTAGTACTGTGGCTTGCTGTTAGAACACCCCATGCGACTGCCTTTCATTTTCTGCGCATGCCCCCTCTTGTATATATACACACGATGTAGAAACGCAATAAAATATTGTTGGAAGTCAGCGCTGTGTATGTCGTCTATGGCAGTCCTTGTCCTTCGCGCTGTACGTTATATTTGATCATGAATTACCAACTAGCTCGAGCAACCACCCTAGCGTCACTATAGTTTGTGTGTACTGTAGGAGCCGGGGGTCGTGGCCCTGGCGTCGGGCATCGCACAAAGGGTCGGTCCCTAGCTCTATGCCGCCGGTGCGTCTCGTAACAGGTAGCTGGCCTACGCTACTGGGGCATCACACGAAGGCTAAGTGGGCCCACGCCGTCGTCGAAGTTTACTTGACGATGGTTGCTTCCTTTGTGAAGGTTACGAGGTCGAAAGAATGAGGAACAGAACAGGGCATTTATTTACATTTGAATTGCAAACTTATTTGCATAGAACAAGAGGTATCGTACTGGCCAAAGCACGGCACACAGTGCATCATTCTCGTAGCATGAGCTACAGGTCAGCAGACTACATCTTTCTGGCGAGCACACATCAGACCACACTGCACACACTTCAGCAGTCCGCTTAAATCCCTTTGGTCCTCCCTAGATCCCTAGGTCAGGGAAATCTGCAGTCACACCTTCCTCCAACTGGAGCGTCCAAAGTCGCGAAGGGCTCCGCCTTGAGACCGAGGGTGCTCTTAATCACTCCGGCACCTTTGTTTCCTGAACACGAAGGAAGGAGGGGAGCTTCGTAGGCAGGGAATGTAACGCTTGGCTCAAACTGACGTGTCTTGGCTCCTGCGATGACCCAGCAGTTAGCTGGAGTGTCTGTCAAACGACCGACAGAAAGCTGGAGTTCCTGCTCCCATCTTTGTTGACGGCGACAGTGAGCCATCAATCAACACTCGATCTACCAAACATGTCTCGCCTTGTTGTTGCCGCATCTGTCTAAGAGGACGTGTTGTTAGCTTCCCAAAGCGATTTGTTGCAGTGCTGCAGAAGAGGCTAGAAGGTCACTGCCTTTACTGGCCGATCTAACAGTCCACAGCTTCCTCAGTCACTGGCAGCTGCTGGTATGCCTGGGCCAAGTCTAGTTTTGCAAATACCTTCCTTCCCACCCTATAGGGGTGCAAGCAGAATACTGATTACCGGCACAGGATAAATTGCAGGGCTGCAGGGCCTTGTTAATAGTGCACTTCTAGTCAGCACAAATGCGGATATCTCCTGTTGCCTTCAAATTAGTTACAATAGGTGTTTTCCATTGGGCATGGTCAACGGGTTCAAGGATTCCCTGTAATATCAGCTTATCCAGTTTGGCATCGATTTTGGGGCGGAGCGCAAATGGTACTCCGAGCCTTCAGGGAGACTGGTGCAACGTCTTTGTTTAGAGCGAACTGCACTGGTGGTCCACGGTAACAACCCAGCGCTCCGTTGAATACACAAATGAAATCTTTGAATATGTCTTCGCATGGAGCTGGTGACTGGCTGACATGTTGCACCCCGGTGATACTGATGCCTAATGCCAGGAACCAATCCAGACCGAGCAGGCTCAGGCGCACCTTTGACGATTACCAGTTTCAGTAGCCCGTTGAAATGGTTGAATGTCACTCTGGCTGTGCAAATTCCGTGCACGGCAATGCTGTTGTGTTGGTAATTTCTCATTACAATATCGAGTGGTTGCAGCTTCGGAAGTGAGCAAGAACGTCGACCCCAACTCCACTTTCATTTGGCACACTGTGCCCTCGATGGTGACGTTGACAGACACCTTCTTCTTGGTGGGTTCCAGCAGCACATGAACGGAGGCTGGCATACCGTCGTCACAAAACAAGATATTTTCATGAGAGGCGCCCTTGAATTGATTCTTGCGTCTATTTTCTCAGTATGCTGGTGGGCCGGGGACCGCCCTTAGGAACGACATAACCTGACAGTGTGGCCCGTTTTTCTGCGATTTCGGCACTGTGTGTTCCTGAAATGACAGAGACGGTGCTGATGCGGCCTGCTGCAACTAGCGCAGGATCCACCCTGCAGTCTGTCTTGGTCCTTCTGCGTACCGGCAATAGCTTGTAAACTTAAAATGTCCTCCTCCACGTCGACCTGCTTTTCGGCAATGTCCCCCATTGCCACCAGTGTTGTATCGTGGAAACAATGACACACTGACATGCAGTTCAACTCAATTGAAGAAGGCACAGCCGCTTGCTGCAGCCGCTCTTTATTCACTTTTGTGATGTCATCATCAGAACCAAGTAAGGTTGCCAACATCATAAAACTACAGTCGTGGCATGCAAGCGGCTGTAGCATGCAAACATAACAGCATATGCCAGATTAGCACCAGAGTACCATGAGCATGAGGGGGAAAAAAAGTAAGAAAGAAAATTGTACGCACTGTAGCATTTGAGCAAAATTTAACTGTGTTTGGGCATCATATTTCTGTGATAAGCAGTAGATGGAAACGGGAATTTCGCTCGCAATAACTGACTCGTGCTTTTTTCTGGGGTGGGAATTCTGTGCTAATTCCGACATTTTGATAGTCAAGCAAATTGCTGTTCCAAATTGTGCCAAAAGTCGAAAAATGACTGAAGTTTCTCCAGATTGCCAGCTTTGGCATCAGTAGGCATCATCAAAAGATTACTGCTGCAGTGCAGGACATTGTGGCATTGTGTGGGCGCGTACAGCCGCGCCAAATTAGGCCCCCTGAATAAAACTAAAGGCAGTGATGTTCTTTTATTTTGCCGCCTAAGCCATGAGTGAGGGCAGGCTAGGAGGTCTGGGGCTTATCCACACGTCCCTGTTAGTGGAGTGGAGTTGCATTGTTGTGCTGGCACTGTTTCCACAGAAACAGGTGTGCGTCCATGTGTTGCCGGGAGCGCCCTTTCTTTTTTTAGTCATGCAGGGGCCATGACTGTTGCTATTGATCGCTGTGCGCAGCCCCATGATCACGGCAATCACGAATCCTGGTAACACATCGATTGCATTGTTGTGCAGCGCGAGCGGTGAGGGAAAGAGAGACCAAGAGAGGAGGAATGTTGCTTCCTTTAGCTTATTCAAGTGGCTTACTCCCAATCACTCAGTGTAGATGTTTAGGTGTTTCAAGTGAGTATAGTGAGTGGCAAAGCGAAATCAGTCACGTTCAGGATCGTTGTTTGAGTTGATGCTTTCCCATTACCTGGAGATGTCTTTGAAAAAAAGAAAACACTGGTGTTCACTAACCTTAGCTTCTTCACAACTTGTAAAAAACCTCCAGTCACTTCACCAGCATGCAATAGTGTGAAAAATGCCTTTAAGCTGCACCTCAACACTTCTTTAATGCTGCAGAATGCTAGTTTTGTTACTGTTACCACATTTAATAATAAAAATGCTCTAAATAAAGATGTGCATGCTTCAGACCACTCCAATAATAAGATATATGTGTTACAAACTGCTCCGAAATCAAAATTTATCTGCTCCAATAATTTCTGCAGAATGACTTTTGGCATTCTCATCCTTGTTTTATGTGTTTGAATACCGAGGGTTATCTTCAATTTAAATGTCTGCTGCCACGACAGGACCTGAAATGCAGTTCAGGATTTTAGTGTGTCTGATTACCGGTTCTTCAGTGTGTCTGCTAAAAACTAAATAGTGGAACACAGTTTTAAAACAGGAGATTTTCATGCCCTCTAAAATCGATCTATGGCCTATGTAAGGCACTGAAAGAATAACATTGGAGGAGTTAATCCAAGAAGGACGGGCTTGTGTGAAAACTTTCTGCTATGAATTAGCTGCTCCGAATTTCAAATTTGCAGCTCCGAAAAGTGTTCGAGCCAGCCCGCCCCCCCATTCCGCTCCGATTAAGGGGCTGTCGAACACTTTTCAAGCCACCATTTTTCACTGTTCAGGTTTGCATAGATTGTCCGTTGGAACAATAAATGCAACAAGAATGGCAGCGATAGAGGTATGCAATCCGAAGTTATTCCGCCAAGAAATTTCACAATAAAAAAAAATATCGTTGCCCTCAACTTAAATTTTGTGCAGTCTTCTGTCTCTTCTCTTTCTCTCACCCACTGACGTAACCTCTTGTTGCCACTGGCAAGAGCCCAATGCGCCTACGTAGCTGAAGTTTGCAATTCCATGGTTGCCTACATATGCTACGTTCACAAACTCTGGTTACTTCAATGTGCTTATGACGCTGTTACCATGGTTAAAAAATACCTTTGCGCATTATAGATCATTTCATGTTTGCCACTACTGGTCGAGCAACTCGGAACTGCACAACGTCGCTTCAGTTCAGCTACAGTTCAGCGCAGCACCATGAACTACAAAAAGGGTGCCGCAACAAGAAATGCACCGAGGTTAGAAACCTGTACCTCCTGAACACGCACGTGCATAATATGGCAGCATGGCAACAAGGCTGCTCATGAGTGTACATAAGCAAGTGGAGAAGCTTTTGTGTTCAGAAACCAGAGGTCTGCCACCATACCAGAGGCAAAAGAACAGCCAACACCCCTGCCGTGCCTTGCAGTTGTAATGACCTCGTTTTTTTTTTCTTTTTTTTTTCTTTTACAGCTGTGTCTGTTTGCATGAATATCAAAAGTACAGCAAACAAAAATGAATTAAACCTTCATTCACCGCATTTTTGCTGCAGTGCAATTGTTATCTGCAACTTTGTTTTTAACCAATCACGGAGGAGCAGGTGGTTGCATCGATGATGCTTCTGGTGAGCACCATTGGGCAATGATGCAGTTGGCGGCGATGTAGTGATTTGTTTGCTACTTAAAATGATAAGTATTTCAATATTGGTGCTTTTACCTGCGCTAAAAAGATCTCCAATTGTCAGTGTATGCAACCTGCAACAGAAAAACAGTGGCTTGAGAATTGTTAAAGGGCCTCTTTAACCTACTCCAAATTCAACATGTGAGGCAGTGATGGAAGTGCTGTGCCAAGTGCGCCAAACTGAGCTGTGAAGGAAATCCTGCTACATGCTGTGCGAAATTGTCATTATCGCAGGTATTGCACCAGGCCTGCGCCAACATGCGCCTGCTCCGAATTGGGAATATTTTGCATGCGTGAGAAGGCGCCGCGCAGCAAGCAACCATCCTTCACGACTCATTCTCGCACGCTTTCCATCATAGCAACAGCATATAGGGCACGCGGCCACCACTGTATCACACTTGGACAATATACGGAACCTCACGGTGACACTAACGCCAACACCGACTGCGGAAATTTGCCTGGAGGGTCCATATAATTGCTATTGCAATAATAATTATGTTATGTAATTAAGGTGACACACAATTATAAGGGCACAGCTACTCGACGCACCTTTCTTGTGTGTTGAACAGCTTAATTAGTATTAAGTTTGTGCTTATCTTCATCTTCTTATATAATAATAATAAAATGGAACAGCAAGTTGAAGAAAAAATACTTGCATCTTAGTATAATACATACTGAATGCAATGTTTCAGCAAGTACTAACTTATAGAGAGCTTCTTTGCACCAGAGCAGTAAGTTACTGCTCTAAAGCATTGTTTTCTTTCTCCAAACAGCAAATTTTTCCACTCAAGAAGCAGATATTTCTGCTCCAAACTACGATTTTTCGTGCTCCCAAAGCTGCTCCAAAAGACGAAGTGCCACTTCCATCACTGTATGGTGCTCCAAAACCAAAATTTCCCAGCTCCAAAAATTGCTCCAATAGCTGTTGCAGCTGTCCCACACCTGTAATTGGCGAGTCCTCCTTTTCGCGGAACACAAAGCCAGCTCTCATCACACTGGTGCTCTCGTTCCTCGTAGTTCACCCAATTGACAGCTTTTACCCACGTGATGTCAAAATATGCAAAGAAGGGACTGGAAGTGCCCAGAGATGAGCACAGAAGTGTGTTCTAAATTTGTGGCCTTCCACCACACGAAATGCTGCCATGTTTGCCAAAGGTGATCATCACAGCATCTGGATACAACATACATATTTATTTAAATTGTGTTCAAAATGACAGAAGTAACTTTGAGCCCTTTCTAGAGCACCGGATCCTACCTCCATCTAGGTGAAAATCAACATCTTGAAGCAAGTAAACAAAGAGCTTCGCCTCTCCACCAGGACTGGCCAACTCATCAGTAGGTTGTGTGTACGAGTGTTCAAAAATCACTGGTACAGTGCTTTAAGTTCTTTCTTGGCGCTGTGTCACATCCTTTTCCACCCACTGCCCACGGTGTTCCAATTTTCAAGTAGTTTTCATGGGGAACAAATGATCATTCATATGTTTGACTGCAAGAGTCTATAATTTTGTCCCAACTCTGACACCTTCTTGCCTTTGTTATTGCCTGCTATGCTTCATTTCCAGCATTATCGCTGTGTGCTTGGTCTTACTTTCCTGCTGCACCATGTGTGAGAAGTGGAGGTGTCAAACAAACCAGCAGAGTCAATGTACAGGCTGAAATTAGCACACGGTGCAACCATGTTGCAAAACCACGGTGGCTTTGTGAGTTGCAGCAGTGCACTGGAAAGGGACAACAGGACTGCCAAGGTTCCAGGGAATCACACAAGCATGCATCTCATGTAATCTGTCCTCGTATGCAGCCGTGGTCAATGGAGGGGAGAATATTTTTCCTGGCTTCAGTGTGTTAAGCTGTCGAGTGATGCTTCGAGGGGTCACGAGTGTTCTGCACGTTGCGAGCTCCATCACATGGACCTCGCAACCCTATTTAATTTTTTTCTTCCTGCTGCATCATACTTTTCAAATTGTTGTTTAACTGGCAACTTGACATGAAAGCATCGCAGTAAGCAGTTAATTTTTTTATAGGGCGCATTATGAATTTGGTGGTGCCGCAAATTTTCGTGTTATATCTGATATATTGTTCAGTGCAGCATTGTTCACAATACTGCTTTGTAAGTGGACTCAACTTTACAGTCAACACAGCAACATGTAGGCAAGGAATTGGCAATAAAACGTGTTCCATTGACCTTTTATGTAAGCTATGCCAATCTAACATTTTTATTGTTAGTACACCTACTGCAGGGACAGGCATTTATTGATTCACTGTAGCTTTATTCAGTTTGCTTTCATGATTTGGTGGTTGCAGAAAAATAAATAACGAAATGCTAGTCCAGAGTGCTAGAATGCTAGGAGAGGGTGCGAGAGTAGCCACCACATTTGCACTACTACTTTGGCTATGTGTGGCTTTCCACTTAGTTACTGCTGTTTGTCAGGAGTTCTTTAGACCACTGCTAGCAATATAGCCAATTTTCATGAAAATTGTATTTTTGTTTGGCTATTTTTGTTTACTACTGCATTTTTAAGGTTTTCATTTGAGTTTTTTTTTTTTTTTGGCTGTGTACACTTTGGCAGCAGTAGTCACTGGGTGATAGATTTAAAATTATAGTTTAAGTTATGCGCCAATATATGCCAAGTAGCTAGTCGGGATTCATTTCGATAAGCCAAATTCACTGCAGCATGTGTAGTATTAGTTTGCGGCATTTGTACTATTAGCATCCCATTGAGCTGGATTTTCTGTAAACCATTGTATGATTTCATTCCTTGTTTGCGACCTTCGTTAAGCTTTCTATTTATTTATTTGATTATTTATTGTGTGCCCAACTAGCACTCGCTCTTGCATTTGTAAAGCATGGGCCATTGCATTGATTGGAGGTGTAAGACCAGGGCTTGCACTAAGATTCATGAGTGTTCTATTACTTGTAAAATTTCATTATAATTAGGCCAAGAGTAGGGAGGCTTTCAGGTCATTGTACTTGTGTCTGTAAGGTTCAATATGTGATGCTTTTAGACTTGTGCAGATATAAGTATTTAATTAGTACCTTGAATTAACATCTTGCAAGTCACAGATGTTCAGTTGCTTGCCTGAACAGACTTTTTTTTTTTCTTTCTTTTATATCCACACCAGCAACTTGAAGAGGGACGTTACAGTGGTAGTAAGCAGCAAGGGCTTCTATCGGACAGGCATCATGTGTGATGTAGTACAGGTATTTACAGGCTTTCTGTGTTTTTGCATAGTTCTATTTTATGCATGGATCATGCTTTTACTAGTTGCTAATACAAATAGCTAATTGTATGAGTGTATGGAGTATCTGTTATCTCTACTCATTGACTGTGCTTGGAAAAAATAAAGAACAGTGATTGGAGGTGATGCTTGATGAAATTCTTGTAGTAACTATTATCTCCCCAAATTGTTAATGTTTTAGTTTTTAGTTTATCGTACAATATATTAGTTTTCTAGTAGTGCCTTTGAACAGGTGTTGCTGACACTGGTTTTGTTTTGCATCTCAGGTTTTAACTCTGGACAAAAATAGCTCAAGCCATGTGTGTAGGCTTTCATAAGTGCTCGTAAGAACTTCAAATTTCACCATTTTGCCATTTTGCCTGATCCGCCAATTAGTGAATTTATTTGCCCGCTTCCAGAGGCTCAAAGTGGCAGTTCCTGAGCTGTGCACAGTGGCATTAAAGCAGAAACCAATCTTGAGCATTGCCTCTGTAAACATTTCATTAAAACTTTTACTGAGGTTGGTAGGACATGTGATGTGGTGTGTTGCATAGTATGGAGATGCTTAGCAGTCATTCAGTTGGGATTGCAGAATATGTGTGATTTTTCTGAGGGGTCGTTGACCCAGCACGTCATGGTGCCCTGCCTGGCTTTGAAAGTATGTGCATGGCACACACCAGAGCAACAGGCGAAGTTCTTGTTTTTGCTTCCTTTATGGATAATGACGTATGATAATGACATGCCCACACAGGAAATCCAACGTATGGAGACGTTTGGCCCTACATAAAGCTCGATCTATTAGGTGCGAGTACCATCCTAGTCAATATATGTAACGCTATGTATTGTTTTGTACTCTCACTGCAGCTTAAGGCAAACATTATTGGAAAGTACTATTTTGGCTGCAATGTGTGACCACACAGTAACAACAGCAGCTACAAGGGCTGTTATGGACTGTTTGAAGAGCACTGGATTAGACTCAAGACTGGATACCACTGTGCTACATGGTTATTACATATGTGCATCCCTTCTTCCTGTCCTTGTCATCTTTTATAGTTCCTTTTTGTCCCCTTTCCTCCTTCCCCTGTGCAGAGTAGCAAGCTAGAGCAAAAGTAGCTCAGGCTGCCCCCTTTGCCTTTCCTCTACTAAATACTCTACTCTGCTCTCGCTCCAATGTCACAATGTGCAGAAATTGTTTATTTAAGGGATAGTTCGATTTAACTGGGTTTGATATACTCATATTTGGATGTATGTGCAAACGACTTAATTTGAACATTGATTTTTTTAAATATTATCAACCATTTAAGGGATTATTAGAATACTATCAACATGCCATTTTGAATTTGTAGATCGTGAGTGTTTATTGTGTGAGTACTGCAGTTTTCTTAATTTTCCCATTGTAGTACTAATCTTTTCTGAGGAATCCTAATTAGCAGCACTCTTAGCATAAGCAATTAATGCTACACACACATTAGGGGGAGAAGCATGGAGAGCGTGCCTTTTGAAAGCACACTCGAGTGGGCTACTCATTGTAACACAAGTGCTCTGCTACAGATAGAGCACTTAAAACTGTCTTTGTGTTATTTTTTGTTCAGCAGCATAACAATAATTCATCCTGTTTCACACAGCATGCCCTGCTGCTTCCCGTGCTTGTGTGCCACCTTCGTTTCCACAAGTCTCTGGACTTTCTGGAAAGCATCATCGGGACTGAATTTAAGGACCGTTATCTTCTCCAGGTGGGCTATGCGATTATGTGAAGAAACAATTTTTTTTTATTATTATGCAAAAGGCAAGAATATATATGTTGAGTTAGATTTACATTTTCTTCTGTGTGAACCCCTCTATGCTCATAGTTCTAAATAAGCTTTCTTCAGAAATGGCCATTTGGGTGTTTAGAATATCACAGAGAATCCTGGACACTGAAAAAAAAAAAAGCTTTTGCAGCCATGCATATATAGTTATCTTCCATTCAGCATTTTGTGGCATGGTGTGAGGTAATTATTTCGTACAGTCAGTGGCCATAATTTTCAAATGAAACCGTTGCGCTGTATTTTCAAACAATTAACCTCATTTTTTCACTCTCATCATTGGCTCAGCCTCCGTGGGCCAAGTAGTGTATATTTAGTAGTAGCAATGGAATGGCAGCGTCTGCCCTGCATCCGAGCCATAGACGGAGGGCAGCAATAATGTAAAATGAATAGATTGTTATAAAATATTGTCCCTGGTACTATCCACTATGTTGTTGGTGGCAATTCACATATGTTGTTTTCTTATGTTCAAATTTTTGCTCGCAAAACCTGGGAGATTATATAACAGGCCTATGCCCTTTTGTCTGCGGCTTTTATCCTGCAAACAATAGTTACAAGCTTGAAAATGGGCCGATTTCGTTTGTTCATTCATACATTGGTTATGCTTAGGTTTGGGCATGCTTGAATCTAAAATTTAAAAGAAGAAGAAAAGCTGAGGGGGTATACCTGGGGTCAAGCTAGCAATATTGTGCCATCAAGAATCTTGCGAGTTGTGGTGAGCATACCTGCACTTACATAAGGGCGTTTCTTTTAACCTTCATGGGTCAAGTTGATCACCGCCATGAAACTGGCGGAATTGATCAAATTATCCTGAGCGTCAAGCTGAGGAAGAGGGAGCAATAAGCATCCAAACACATTGCCTGCTTCATTTGGCAGTATTTACCCAATTCTAACACGTTTCCAAATCTAATGTGAATCCACTTTTTATGGGTTCAAAGTAGAAAGAAGTGTAAAAGTAGAAAAAAGTGTAAGATGTCCACGTTTCTGGCAATCAGAAAAAAATTTAACTCGTCTTCACAGAATGTAAATTTATTTATTACCACTCTGTTAATACCACTACTTTTCATAGTCTGCATTTCTCAAACTACAACTCCACAACATTCGCAAACAGCATGGTGGTCCATGCCTTGGCTAAACACTCATCCTATGATACATGCAAGTCTCCTAAATGCAAAAAGCATGTCGCGCAACCTTGTTGCCGCTAGCTTAGCATGTGAAAGAACTTATCCTTTGAATGAGCTTTCTTAATTGCACCCTGAAAGTGGCATGTTGTTGACAGAAACTTTAATTGAAAACTGGTTCTGTTACCATTTTGTGATGACAATGATAATGCTGGCTTTAAAGAGCCACTAAAGGTAAGTACGAAGTCAGCGTGGACTGCTTACATACCATACCAGAAACATCACAATGCTTGTTTCGTGCCAAGAAAGTACTTAGTTTACGAGAAAATTGCATCTAAAGGGTCCAAATACCTTTTTCAAAATTCAAATCTCTCGCCATGCAACTGGGGGAGTCATGACGTTGCATACACCATCACCACCTTTCGCTACCGTCAGTGAGTAAAACAGCGCCCGACAGACACTGGTACTGAGCCAAGAGAGAGTGGTGGACTCACTTCTGTAGCTGCTTTTTGGTCAAGTGGCGCGGACCGTTCGCGCATCCTGCGGCATTACATGGAGGTTGAATTCTCTGCTACTTGAAGTTTGTGCCAGTTTCGCGAGCCAGCAAAATCAGCATAGCACTACGCAATCAGGAAAGTTGTGAAACGCGAAAGCCTGGGCGGCACAGGGTCGTGCGAAAATGAACCGTTTCGACCACCCGTGTCATTGTCAACGGTAATTTCAATGAGTTCTTTTTTCTAAATATGAAGTAGAACTGGACAAGTAGCAATTCATTTCATCTTATAATACAATGCAAGGATGTGTTTTGCAACGAGTAGTTGAGTACAATGCAGACGAGTTACCACAAATGATTGAGGACCTTAACAGGGAGAGTGTAAGAGTGGGACTGACGATTAATATGCAGAAGACAAAGATAATGATAAATAACCTGGCAAGAGAACAAAATTTCAAGATCGCAGGTCAGCCTCGAGAGTCTGTGAAGGAGTACTTATATCTAGGACAACTAATCACAGGGAACCCGGACCATGAGAAGGAAATTCACAGAAGAATAAAAATGGGTTGGATCGCATATGGCAGACATCGTGAGCTCCTGAATGGGAGCTTACCGTTATCATTGAAAAGGAGAGTATACAATCAGTGCATTTTACTGGTGCTCATATACGGCGCAGAGACTTGGAGGCTGACAAAGAAGCTTGAGAACAAGTTAAGGACCGCGCAAAGAGCGTTGTAACGAAGAATGCTAGGCATAACTTTAAGAGACAGAAAGAGAGCAGTTTGGATCAGAGAGCAAACGGGCATAGACGATATTCTAATAGACATTAAGAGAAAAGAATGGTGCTGGGCAGGTCATGTAATGCGCAGACTAGATAACCGTTGGACCATTAGGGTAACAGAATGGGTACCAAGAGAAGGGAAGCGCAGTAGAGGACAGCAGAAGACTAGAGAGGGCAGCAGAAGACTACATGGAGCGACGAAATTAGGAAATTTCTGGTACTATTTGGAGTCGGTTGGCGCAGGACAGGGGTAATTGGAGATCGCAGGGAGAGGCCTTTGTCCTGCAGTGGACATGAATAGGATGATGATGATGATGATGACGACAACGACGACGACGACATGGGGCTCCATAGAAGATGCATGGGGAAGCTCAGAGTAGAGGTGGGCCAACTTAAAATTTGGTGGTAGGCCAACATAAATTTGGGGGTGGACCAACTGAAATTTGGGGGTAGGTCCAATTTAAAATTTGGGGGTGGCATGACTGAAATTTTGGGATGTCCTTACATATGCATAGATAACTTCAGTGGAGTTTCTGCATGCTTTTTGGTATAACAAAACGGAGTGACACTGAAAGACTAAAATTTGCATCTTTTAAGCATGTTTGTTTGGCCGTCGAAAAATATACAGCGTCAATGAACTATTAGAATACTCAAGAAACAAATCAGACTTGCACACAATAATGCTTTATCAAAAAAATGTGTTTCAGCTTTGAAAGTTTTGGGCGAAATGCTGCTCATGCGACTAAAATTTATTACTATATCCTTTCTGAGTTCTTTTCTTGCCTCAACGTTCATCCACGACTAATCGTTTTCGAGGCGTATGATGTTTAATTCGTGTAGTAAATTTTTTTTCTTTCATTTAATAATCAAGATCATTTTTCGGATGACCAATAGAGCCTTTGATTGTGCACGATTTTGGCAAAATGAAGCTCTACCCAGCATTTTCTAAGGCTATCAACTAGAGTGCACAGTTGGCGCCAACGTAATAAATTTTAAAGTTTATTGTAAGGCTCTAGTCGAAGCCATCATGCCTGAATGGCTGATGTGGCTTCAGTCACCACTTCCATAACTGAGCGTTCACATTTGGCAGTACTGAAAACAAATTTATAGCTTCCTTTTCTGATGAACACTTTGGGGCAGCTGTGCTTCACAACTGCTTGCAATGATTCACAAACCATACTCGGCGAAAACCCGTTTAGAGATGCGAACGTGTGCTCCGCGCCATCTCTGTCGTGACTCCAAAGCATGCATCTTTTACAGGTTTTTTCCCCCTAAAATGCTGTTCATACTGCTTTTTCTTCTTCCCAAGGTTGAAATGAGGCTCTCAGATGTAATTGCTGTGCAACAGGACATCAACAGAAACTAAAACAAAAAGCGCCAAACTAAAGCCTCGTCATCCCGTTCGCATTAACACATTGGGTCGTCTGCTACGCTGCATCATTGCACCATCGAGGGCCGAGAGCGTGCGAGGAGAAACAAGCGGGACGCGGTGGAGGGCGTCAGAGGTGGCGCTACTTTTAATCATTGAGGTGCTTTAGGCTAGGCTGGTAGTTGTAGAATAGTCCACTGTTCGATGGAAACTCGTCTCGTGAGGAAGGAACATAATAAAAATGAAACATGCACTCACCAATTAGAGATAAAATATAATATTATATTCATTTCTATGTTTCATTACATTTGATTTTTTAATGGGTGCATGTATGTTTTAATTTTAATTTCAGCTGTACAAATGGCTTTTGGGTCTGCGGGCAACCATTTAGCGTCTGCTGCAGGCATCCGCCACATTCAGAGGAATGGTGGAAACTATCACATAGGCAAAAAGCTGTGGGCTGAGTTCATCCTGCAGTTAATGTCGCATGCTACACCTACCCTTCATGACTTCATGGTATCGCAATGCACGTAGGGCTGTGTGACCAACGCAGTGAAACAAAATACCGAAGAAAAGTCTGTAAACAAAGATCCTGCATTGCTGACGTATTAAAAACATTCTAAAAATTCATGAATTAATATTTGTTCATTGAAATTCATTTTTTTGACTTCCCAAATACCCAGACATTTCCCCATTTTGCATTTAAAAAAATATATTGGTGACTGTATGTACTGCACTGAAAAGTCAGTACTGTGTGTTGCTTGGTTAGTCAGTTCATACCAAACAACTTCAGACCATAAAGCCTGTTGCCATAAGCACAGAATGGAAATAAATAGGGAAGAGAACAAGGGGAATGCTAATTTTACTGTTTATTTTGCTTACAACAATGGCCAATATGTAGAAACATGCACTGTGCAACATACTTAAAAACTTCAGACGAGCATCGTTTCACTCTCAACAGGCTCTTGATAAACTGTCTCTCTGAAGAAAAGAGTGCAATTGACGTGTCGCTGATACATGATGTACCTCACTTAATATGAAAACTCTGCAAGGGCGTCTGCGTCAGCATGCATTTGGTGTGTTGCGACACCACGTTATACGTTAATAATCTCCAAATTGCGTGCCAAAGATCGAACATGGTAACCTGCAAATGACAAGTTAAAATCACATTAAATAAACTCACACAATGGGCAGCCGAAAACGGCTTTCATTTCTCCACTAAAAAAAACTGTCGCTGTGGTCTTTTCCCAAAAAAGGGGCTTATGTGCAGACCCTGTCCTGAAGATGCATCAATGTGCCCTACCAGTTAAAAAAGAACACAAGTTTCAAGGCATCATGTTTGATATGAAGCTAAACTTTCTAGCATGTATAAACAATTAGAAAATTAAAGCGAACAATGCACTGAATGGACTTAAAGTCTTGTCACGGGATCACTAGGGCTCTGAACGGAAATGCTTTTTGCATATCCGATCTTTGGTACGCAGCAAAATAGACTACAGTTGTGTAGTCTATAGGTCAGCCAGACAGTCCTACCTATATACCCCACAGGAGCACATAATACAAGAGTTCTGCACAGTACAAAAAACATACAGCACTTACCACGAGTTTTACACAGATGGCTCAAAGACACATGATTATGTGGGAAGCAGTGTCATATCGGGAACCTGGGAACATACTGTTAGACCCCCGCCATTTGTTTCTAATTTCACAGCCGAATGTTATGCTCTGTGGATAGCAGTGCAAGAAGCTGTAACTAGAAAACAAAAAAAAGCAGTCATTTTCACTGACTCCCTAAGTGCTCTTAAAACCCTCAATTTAAAATCCGAGCAAGAACCTCTCATCGGCGACATCTTACACACACTGTCGGGCATAAATCAAAACCACCCAATTTGTTTCTGCTGGGGCGCAAGTCACGTTGGGATCCTGGGAAGTTAAATGTGCTGCTAATGCGAAACACAAAACTGTATCTAAAATAAAGGTACCCTTCAAGGATGGGCTTCAAGCTATTTGCAGAGCACTTAAAAACAAATGGCAGTGTCAGTGGAACCTGAAAGATAACAAATTGCACCTCATCAAACCAATGCTAGGTGAATGGAAAACCTGCTTTCACCAAAAATGCTTCACTGTGGTAATATTAGCTGGACTCCGAATAGGGCACACGCACCTCACACACAATTATCTACTCAGAAAGGAAGCACAGCTGATATGTGATAAATTTCAAGAACCACTTACAGTACTACACATTCTGATTACATGCACACATATCGAAAGAAAAAGACAAAAACATTTCCGTGATCTATACGTATTGCACATACCACTACTACACCTCACTCACGTTTTGGGAGCTGATTTACTTGTTCCTTTTACAGATGTGAATTTTTTAGAGGAAGTAGGCTTTCTCAACACACTTTAAATAATACCAGTTTTACTATTTCTACCATTTACTTTCTAACACCCTGTGTCTGGCACAGCAAAGCCTAAGTTGCTTTTGCACCAATAAACCCAATTTGACCTTTGAGGGTCAAATTATTTTTAAAAAAGCTTTCCCAGGTGGTCAAATTACTTTATTGTGGATCTTGAATGTACAAAATGTATAAAGTCGGGAATAAATAGTAAAAAAAAAATTAGGAACAGTATTTTGGTGTCGGCATCACTCAGAACTGCACAATGTTCAATAGTATTTCAGAGTGTGGTACTCCTTGAAACAAGGGTCTATGCACAGCGCCTCATCGCAGTCTGCACAGCGAAAATGCGTGTCTGTTCTCCTCTCGGAGCGACGAGTTGTGTTGGCACACACATGACATCTCTGCATGCGGCTGCCTTGGGCAGAGGTCTGAGGCACCCTCTCGCGTAAGCGCGTTGCCGCAGAGAGCAAGAATACCTGGTGAGCGGTGGTGATAAACAAGCTAAGAGCAGTCCCAATCAATATAGAAATCAACTTCCACCGCCCTGCAAGAGAGTGTCGACAAAGAGAAAAATGATGTTTCGTACGCCTCTGTTGCGATGACGCGGCGAAACCGAAACCGCAAAAGGGGTGTTGCCGCAGTCTGCGTGACGCGCTGAAGCTAGAAATCAGTTCTGTTTATCTCCCCAAGAAAGTAGTACAAATTTCAAACGCTTCTTGTAAGTCCTAAAAGGTGGCAGCACCTCCCAGTGAGCACACATTGTCATTATCATTGTCATTACGGAGGGTCGAAACCGTACCCGTACGGCAAAGACCTTGCGGGACAGAAAACCGCCGCCGTACATGTACGGCAAAAACTTTCAAAGAGTTAACTAACTCTGAATATGAAAAGCCTCTAATAATTCATGTGCCACTGCGTTCCTACTTTTACCCAGAATGTAAGTTGTGGGAGATGTGGGGTTCTCCTCCCGTGCTCTTGGGACAAAGGAACGACAACACACAGTAGTGCAAGCAATCAAAGTATAAAAAATATTTGAAATAGTGCTCCCCTTGTCCCTTTCTCAGTTATACTTGTTTTACTTAAGTGGCCCTAGGTTTTATGGTCTGAAATCATTCTGCACTGAGAAGTGCTTGGTGAAATTACCACATTAACATATCTGATGAAGAGAAGACTTTATCCTGTGTGCTTATACTACAGTTTCAACATTATCCCAAAATTGATCGCTAAGCAATCTTTTAATTATAGTAATAACAGTAGCCATAATTTGAGGGCATCAACCATCAGGGAAAACCTGTAATGTTCAGGAACTTTGTTCTGGAAAATTCAAGGAGAAAAAGAATTTTGAATCGAGAAACTTAACAGCTCGAGTGGTTATTATGAACCTAGTGGTATGCTAGAAAGAAGTGAATTTATCAACTGAACCTACACATTCTACAAATAATGGTGCGTCTTCTGTTTGTTTTGTGAGTGTGGGCCTGGCCAGGTAGTTGGAATATCATGAAACACATGAATCAGTCGAATTGATTTACAGCTTTCTTGTAGTAGTCCTTGAAAATTATGTACTTGCATTGCAAATTGGCAAGGTATAAACCGCCATTTTTTTAGCTTGCTCCTACACCTCGGTGTTGCGTAGACTGTCAGGGAATGTTCATGAAAGAGGCAGGAAAAACCTGGCAAAATCAGGGTGTTTGAATATGCCAACTTGGTGGACACCCTGGATACTCATCAAGGTGTTGTGGCAACAAAGGGAACTTGTTGAAATGTGCAGTTTCGAGAGCACCACATTTAGTCATCCTTTAAGGTTTTAATGTGATTGAAATACTGATTGGCAAGAAAGCTGGAATAGAATTTCTAAAGCAGCTGAGAATGTGACATTCATATATAGTATTCTTGACATGCACAGTGATTAAGGTGGCATTGCAGTATACAGACAATAGCGCGTAACCCGATTGATCATTTTTTTTTTTTTGTTCATTGCAACAATCAGACACACAATTTAACTAGGTGCCATAAAACAAACTGTCTTGGTAAGAAACACACTGTACACATGACTGGAAAGCATCAGTTCCTCATGCATTGCGAAGCATCAGTTGTTTAATATCATGGTAAAATGATGTCTTTTCCCATACCAGGGAAAAACGATGTTTAACTGTGCGGAGGCCATTTGCATTTAACTGTTGTTTTTTTCTTGCAGCTGGCGTTAACACACCCATCTTACCGGGAGAACTTTGGCACTAACCCAGACCATGCACGCAACTCACTGACCAACTGTGGCATCAGGCAGCCTGAATACGGGGATCGGCGCATACACTACCTCAACACACGAAAAAGAGGTACATTTGTGAGGTTGAAGAGCTTCACTTGAACTTTCAGAAACAGTGACATTGAAATACACTTGACAACTGATAATTTGGACTCCACGGGGAATGTAAATAAGTCCAAACAATTGAATGTCTGAAAAAACAAATGTATCCAAAAAAAATTATTTACGATTTAGGACCCCTGTGCAAGGAATAAGTGGTCCATTTGTTGCTGCACGCACTTCCGCTTATGTGCAACCAAGTACGCCTGTTTTTCTGCCAGTTTTGTGCTGTTGCTGTACACAAATGCAAGGACTGCAAAGGCTTAAGCCAGATCCGCATGTGAAGCCTGTAGAGCACACGACACATCATCATCATCCAAGTTAGAGTTGTTGTTTGATGGTGGAATAACTTGCTCAGTTATTTCGTCATATTTCAGTTCAGCACATGACGACACTGTGCTGTCGACGTCTCCAAAGTTATCAAATGTAATGGTGGCAAAAATTGCCACACTGCAGCCCAGCAGGTCATTAATGATGTCCGCATTTCAGCTCGTTGTGGTGGGGGCAGATAAGGCTCTTCAGTTGCGGAGTCGGGTTCATTCGGACTGCGAGGGCACCTGCGTTGGTGCCATTTTACGCAGCCTGTCGATAAGTTAACGAAAAAGACTGGAACGCAAACTAAACAAGCACAAAATGGTGGTACACTGTCCGAAAGGCAAACCCATCAAACAGAATGGTGAGAGCAGGGCTAGGGTGTAATAGAATGTGGTTGAGTGGGAAAAACGGCTGGGGCACCGCATGCTATACAGTGAGGCATGCGATGACGAAAAATACTGTCGCGGCACTGCGATTGAAGTGGATTGGGCCGCATCGAGGTCGTGCCATTGGAAACTGCTGGCAGTACTTTTTGGAAGGGTCATTCTTACTACTTTGCGCACTGGTATACGTTTAATACCGCTCAAACAGTGTTCATAATTGCATATGCCATGTATTTATGCCTTAGGAATAGCTGCATTTCTTTCTATTTTTTATTTCATTTTATTTTTTTTTATTGCTGCTTGGTGATTCCGTGTGCATTGCGAGCCGCAGTGTCAGCTATCTTTTCTATGTTATTGTACGGTTCCCTTTGGAGAACAAATGTTTTTCTTGTTCTTCAAGCAGCATGTATCCCTTGAGTGTATTTTTGCATACATACCGTATTTACTCTAATCTAACGCGGACTTTTTTCCCGATAAAACGGGTTCAATATTGCTTGCGTGTTAGAATCAAGTACGACCCTAAATCTGTTTTCCAATATCGCCATCAGCGTTTCAAAATGGCCGCCTCATATGCCCTTCGAGCCTAGCTGCCGTAGCTTCCTCCATGTGGTGTAGTACGGTTAGTCCACCGTTCGTCTTCCCGTTTTCTGCTTTTCTCTATCAGCATGGAAGTGCTGACTGCAAAGACACGCCAAGTGTTCATCACGATGCCGCAAATAAAAGGAAAGTGATTGCTTGTGCAGAGACGGACCTAAATCGGGCCGCATCACACGCGTTCGGAGTTCCCATAACTTGCGTGCAGGACTAGCACAAACAGCAGAAGCGTTGTACTCTGGCGGCAGCTGCGCACAGCGCGGCCACACGGCCCCGATCTTGAAAGCAGTCTGCAATGGAGACAGAGTGTACGCATCTAGGTGCACCACGCTGTGTTCTCGTCGCCTAGTTCAAGTTAAAGCGAGAGGCCGCACAAAGGTCGATTCGCTCACTCCTCCTATCACACTTTCTCACTCCAGCATTCTGATAAAAAGTTTCCGCGGTCATTGAGGGAGACGTGTTCATGTTTGCTTGCGCGTGCATGACATCATACTTGTTACTTTAGTTAGTAAGCGAGTGTTTAAAAGTTTTAAGACGGCAAGCTTTAAACATGTTCCCACCCACAGGAACATGTTTAAAAGTTTATATGACCGATAAAACTACTACACTTTTTATATAGCTGTCTACTAATTTGCTATTGCAATCGGGGCTTCACCTTTTGGGCAAAACTACGACTTTTTTTATTTATTGCAATTTTAGTGCATTGGGAGTAAATCTTTGGTTTTCCAAATGAGAGAATGTTGTATTTCTGTATGAAATCATGAGGTGCGCGGTACTGTAAAGGACTTCTTTTTTTAGGTCACTGCAAACGGGTGCGCGTTACAATTGAGGGCGTTTCTCTTCCAATTTTTTTTTGGTCACAGAAAGCGGGTGCACGTTACAATCGAGGGCATGTTAGGATCAAATAAATACGGTAGTTTTTCATCAGTAGATCTTGTGAAACGCAGACGGAAAAACATGTAAACTACCTGCTTGCCGTTTCAAACAAATAAAACATATCTGCCCCATCCGGCACCCCATACTCAGATTTACAGGAAGTACTATATATATATAAAAAAAAAAACTGCTGTGCAACATTCCATTCATGCTTCTGGTAACAGAATGTGGAGTAATTGGTATGGGTTATTTTATTGCGGTCGCAACTCGGGTGCCAAAAACAGTTTTGGGTAGCCATTATATATGCTAATCTTTGGCCCGTAAGCCATGTGAAATTTTTTGTCCAGTCCATGCTTAACAACAATAAACACACATTAAAAAAAAAGGGGCTGCGTGGTAGTCTAATTAGTCGCTGCATAGTGGATATATGGTGTTGCGCTACTCAACTCAAGCTTACGGGCTCAAACCAGGTCACGGAATTCGATGGGATTGAGATGCCAAAAGTAAAACGCCAGGATTTGTGTAACTAAAAATTAAAATTTCAAAAAATAAGGTAGCTGAGTCCTTCGGCTTTTTTCTAGGGGTGTAAACGAAAGAAATTATTCACGAGTCTGATTTCTGAGAAAAACATGTTATGCTTATCTTGTATTTCATACCTAAATGTAATTCCATTCCCAACTATATCCACTCAACTAAGCAGCTTGTATATTATAAACAGCTGCTTTCAAGATTACAGTGCACTATCATAAAAACAATAATGAAGCAATTAAAAGAATGGCATGCCTCACATACACGTAGAGATATTTGTAGACTTGCTGTGTCCGTTGAATAAAAGTGTGGTACCACATTGGGCACCCAGTTTTATTGGGTTGCCGATATGTAGAGAGGGTCAAAAAAATGTTTTCCTTGCCTGAATCAAGTTAGCGGATTTAAAGGCTGCGCCAAAAGGGGGCATTTATATTATATGACAGCTGGGAACTTGTTAGGCAGAACGGATTAGCACCCGTGCATTAATTATCTCAGGAACAGGTGCGCCTCTACACAACAGCCACGACTCTCCAGCAGCAGAACCATTCGGAATAAGAGTCATCAACTTGCATTAGTCCTTCACCTTAAAAAGTGACTTAAAGTGACAGACTTAAAAAGTGCTGTTATGCATTGCATTCTAACGGAAACGGCTATTCAATCATTTTTAACGGTGAATTCTGAAGTCAAATATGCTAAATAGCAAATACCATTCAATTAGATTATATATATGTTTCTGCTTTATTACGCCTGCTGGCACATTGAAGGAGATCACCAGACAAGCCACGGACGTTCGTAATGACTTCCCAGTCTCCCCAATTCAGTCTGAGTACATAAGCAATGTCTTTTCCCTAACACTGTTCTTCACATTAATGTCCAATAATTGCCTTGATTCCTTTTCTTGAAAATTGATTGTGAGCACCTGGGACTGCTGCAGCTTTTAAAAGAAACTCTTATTTTCCGGTCAGGAGTTTTCACTTTTTTAATCAGTTCATTTAGAATGTGTGATAATTTTTCTCGTACATATATGTTTTGGACATATATCTCTATGTACTTTTAGATTTACCTAGAAGTGCATTGGTCATCTGCATCTCTTTGTGCCGCGGCATTAATAAACCTGGTTTATTTCACGCTAATATCATTTTCTTGTATCAATCTCCCTGATCAAGATTCCACCAACAAGAAGCGCACGTAAAATGACAGGATATCAATAAAAATTTTTTACGTAGCTTCATGTTACAGATAGGCAGCTTCTCTGACAAAAATTACGTGTTACTTTTAGAAAATAGCTCTTCACCTGGCTAAAACTACAATCGGTACCAACCGACAAGAGCCGCGGGCTCACCAAAGTAAGTAAAACCATAAAAAATTTTACTGCACAAACTTTCTGTGAGAAAAACTGGCGTCCACCAGCGTCCGCGCAATAAGCGCACGCTGGCTAGCAGACGACGCTCTTGACAACGACAGCAAAATTGAAGACATCATGTAGTGTAACTCATGCCTCAAATATGTATACATAGCAAAAATGTGTCAATATAAATTTGCAGTTGAAATAAAGCAGCATTATAAGAGCGCATGTGTGCAGTCGGTCTCAATGCCTGCAATGCGAAATTATGTTGAATATGCCGTGAAGCGTGTCTCCGCCCCAATCCAGTTCACTCGCAGCGCCCTCGCACAATTTTTTTTCACACGGCACCTCAATGGGAGAGCACCGTTCGACCCACTCGATCATTGTCTAGTATACTCTAAGCAGGGTAAGTGCAGGGTTGCTGGAATAGCCGGAAAAGGATGTGATGATAGATCGCGATGTTGATGCGACCTATATTTTAGGCAAAGCCTCCAAGATCGGCATTTTCAGTTAAATCTCTAAGGCGTAGGGCTCCGACCAAGGCAATGCCTCAGAGATTACCATTGAGCGTGTAATTTCTGAGTCCATAGGTGATGTCTCATGTAGGTTGCCAAAGGAGATAATGGCGGCAGAGCCCACGTAAGCTACAGCCATAGACGGAGTCTGGATAAGCGAATGTAGAGCTGGCAGCTGTCTGAAATATCGGTCGTCTTTACACTTTAAGACTATGAGGCAGTTGGGGGTGCCGTGAAGCTGTCCAAATTACCGAGCATGTCCAGATCAGTAATTATCGGTCAGCGACTGTAGTAAAGCAAACCTACACCCACTTAGTATGCGAAGTGGGCTTTGCTGTCTGCAGAATATGCAACCATTTGCCTACTTTAGGGACCCTGAAAGGGTTCGGTCAAATTTTGTAGACACATACGGTGCAGCTACAATAAATCATTCACACCACAATTTGTGTGAAGCGTCTCGTATTAAGAGACCTATGAATGATTGGAAGTTACCCTCCTCCGTAGCCATGCAGTTTATCTGCAGCTTGTTTGCCAAGTGATTGGGGTGAAGCTCCAACTTCACTGGCTCTATGTAATGATGGGATGTTGTGTTATCTACTTCCGGTTGTCTTGGAGCCAGCGCTCGAAGCCTCTCCCTCTCCACCAGCTACCTGGCAGTTGATCCCAAGCTAGAGCTATCGAAGCAGCGTGCATTGCATGCATTCTGTCGCAGTGCTGAGCATGTCTGGTATTCTGGTAACCACATGCTAGCTGGGCATTTTGATGGACAAGCTCAGCAGCAGCAGCAGCAGCAGCAAACGACTTTATTGGGGTCCTGAGGAGCTAAGTGGGGGCCTGCAGGTCCCTACCCAGCCGCTGGCTAGTCCCATGTCGGAACAGAGAGGCCATGCCTCTCCGCTCGTTCACGGGCCCTCTGGACAGCCAGGAGCTGGACGTCTTGTCTCGGGTCTGTGATGGCCTTCGTCCAGTCTTCTTCTGTATTAAAATCCTGTAACACAGGGCACTGCCAGAGCATGTGACTTAATGAGCTAAATTCAGTGCCGCAATCTGGGCAGAGTGGATCAATGTCCGGGTGGAGCTTGTTCAAAAAGCCCCTAGAGGGGTAGGACCCCGTCTGGAGCATGCGAAGCGTGCCACCTTGTGGCCTGTTGAGCTTATGATGGGGGAAAGGAAAACTCTGCCTATTCCCTCTGTAATGAGAGGTGATTTCATGAAAGGTAACCAGTGGATCACTGTGGACGAGCTCTCCCGAACTCACCCGAGACACCATCCCGTCGCGGCATGCGAAACCTCGCGCACGGTCGTGGGCTATCTCATTGGGGTTCAGGTGACCCGGTAATACGTCTGGTCCCATGTGAGCTGGGAACCAGACTATGTGGTGAACAATGTCAGAGGGGTGTTTGCCGTTTAGAATCCTGGCTGCTTCTTTGGCTATCAATCCCGATGCGAACACTCTAACGGCTGTTCGGGAGTCCGTGTACACCATAGTGCGTTTTGAGTCCAGTAATCCGAGAGCTATAGCTGCCTGTTCCGCCACATCGACCGAGGAGGTTTTCAGCGAGGCGGCCGAGAGGAGTTCTCCCCTGTCATTGACTATGGCTACGGAGAACTTGTTGGCACTGGCGTGTCGCGCCGCGTCAACAAAGGTCTCCGTTCCGGATATGTTCTTTAAGAAAGTTCTAGCCCTCGCCAACCTTTGACCTTTATTGTGTTGGGGGTGGACATTTCTTGGGAAAGGGTCTGCAATAAAGGAGTTCCTTGTCTGAATATCAAGTCGCGTGATATTTTCCTGATTGAAGCTAGGACGGAGGCCTGCCGCATCCAGAAGTCTTCTGCCTGCTTTGTTGTTTGATAATCTAATAATTTGTGCAGATCTTTGTGCTTCTATTAATTCCGAAGTTGTGTTGTGTACTCCCAATGTCATTAGTTTCTCTGTGCTAGCCGTGATTGGCACGCCGATCACCCTTTTGATACTTTTGCGCATAAGCGTGTTTAATTTATCCATTTCTGTTTTCGTCCAATTGAGGGCTGCGACTATGTAAATGACATGGCTGATGAGGAAAGCATGGTGAGCCCTTAGGAGTATATCCTCGCCTATGCCACCTTTCTTGTTGGACACTCTCATAATTAATCTAATAATGTTTTCAGTTTTCGTGGTAAGTTGGGCTATAGTCTTAGCGTTGCATCCCTTTGAGTTTATTGAAAGCCCTAGTATTTTGATAGAGTCTACTCTCAGGATGGTGTGCCCATCTCTGGTACGAATGCTAATTGGCACCTGATCGAGTGGGGTGAGTCCCCTAGCACCTCGTCTAGCCTGTCTGTACAGCAGGAGTTCCAACTTTCCAGGCGAGAGCGCCAGTCCCGTACCTTTCAAGAAAGACTCTGTAACATCCAGAGCCTCCTGTAGAGCTTGTTCGACCGTAGCCACCGATCCTCCAGGACACCAGATTGTAATATCGTCAGCATATAGTGCATGACCTACGTGAGAAATTGCTGCAAGGCTTTCTGACAACTTTCGCATTGCTATATTAAACAGAAGGGGTGAGATAACTGCCCCTTGGGGAGTACCCCTGTTTCCGAGTGTGAAGTATTCCGAGACTGATTGCCTCAACTTTATGGCCGCCGTCCTGCTCTCGAGGAAGGATGCAACGAAGGAGAAGAATTTAACTCCTAAGTTCAAGGCCGATATCTCCTGAAGGATATAGTCATGTGCAATTGTATCGAATGCCTTGGATAGATCCAGTGCGAGGACGCCTTTTACATCTTTGCTTTAAAAGTCGATTATCTGGGTTTTGAGCAGGAGCATGACATCCTGCGTTGAAAGCAAGGGCCTGAAACCAACCATATTGTACGGGAATAGTTCGTTGCGCTCAATATGTCTCGATATCCTGTTATGCACTGCATGTTCCGCTACTTTGCTAATGCAAGAAGTAAGGGCGATAGGACGGAGGTTCTCCAAGCTGGGTGATTTACCTGGCTTGGGGATTAAGACCACTGTGGCCTTCTTCCAACTCTCCGGTACAACGCCTTCCTCCCATACCTCATTTATCTCCTTCACTAAAGCTTGAATTGCTTTGTCGTCCAAATTTCTTAAGAGCCGGTTTGTAACTCCGTCGGGGCCTGGGGCAGACCTTCCATTTAAATTGTGCAGCACTTCCCTGATCTCAGCTTCCGAGAAGGGGACGTCCAGCTCTGGGGCAGGCGCGCCCTCATACTGAAGGAGGGGAGAACCTGGGCTTTGGCTAATGGGAAGGTATTTGTTCGCTAGTTTCCGAAATATGGAGGCCTCTGAGATGCCTTCCATTATTTCCTTATTAATTAATCGGTCTATGACTAGTCTCTGATTACATTTGGATTGTCCATCTTCTAAGAGATGTTTGAAGAGGGTCCATTTGCCTCCTTTGCGCATTTTTCCATCCGCTGCCGAGCAGGCGTCTCTCCATTGCTGTTTATTAAGTTCTGAGCAAGCTCAGGCTTAAACAAAAGCCCCTCCATTGTACTACTGCTTTAATGAAGGAGCTTTAGCATAGACGTACGCGAAAGGGCTAATCTATCTGTACGGTCCAGCCACCTGGTGGCGCAGAGCTTTACAGTCCAAACAAAGAACTAATATTGGTCTAACTAAGTGTAAAACATTTTAAACATTTAGAAAAACAATGTGTTCACGATTACGCTGATTTCCAGCTTTCCTAACCCTATATATATATATATATATGCACCTGAAGAAACTTCGTGGCACTTCAGAGAATTGTTCACTAAGTGACGGCCTTATATGAGAATTTAGAAGACCTCATAGTAGGAGACAGTTCAATTTCACAGCCTGAGTGCTCTCCCACCACCAAGAATCTGGCACCTCTCGGGGGTATAATTTTCCTTCGTGCAATTGTCGTATACTTCGCTATCATTAATACTGCTTCGCCTTTCCTGCGAAACTGCAGCCTCACTCTGTCTTTTTTTTTTTTTTTTTTTTTTTCTGTGAGTCCGAGTATAAGTGCTCCTGCGCATGACTGCTGTTGATTCTGATTTCGAGTGAATCCGACTTGGCCTCATTTCGGTTACTGAGGTAAATTATACAGGGTTCCCCAATTATCATGCACCAAGACTTTAAAAAGAGCAGTTGCGTTACTCGAAGAAAACCTAGTGCATATTTTTTTCTAGTACAGTGGCGCAGCCGCCAGTAATTCTTTCGTTCCTGAAATTTAATTCGACTATTGCAATTAATTATCTCATTTGAGCAGTACTGTCCTAATTATCAAAGTGTCAATGAGGCATTTGCAGGCGCCCCCAAATGACATCTAACTGCTGTGTTTTCAGCGACGTACTAATTGCGTGCAATATTTTCCAACTGGCAAACAAACCTCACGAAATATAAAAAATACCACGTGACTGTGCTCCCACTCGCATCCATAAAGCAGCGCCCTCAAATAAGCTGATTGAGTGTAACTGCGTTGCCTGTCGCAAGCACAGAGACAGCGCATCACATTGATAATGGCACGAAAGGAGCATCAACAACAGGTTTGGGGGCTTTGCAGCTATTCCTTCCTCTCTACGTCACACTTATTATCCGTATGTCAAGGCCGACTGATCCCATTGATAACAAAAGCCCCTTGATAACGCGGTCGAAACGCCGCTCTGACCATGCACGAAGCACGAAAAGCAATGTAATACACATAGCATGTTTTGAAATCCCAGCATTGCTCGCACTGAATCGACAGAGTATGCGCACAGCTATATTTCGTGCCAGAAATTTGCTTCGGACCAAAGCCAAATTAAAGTGATGGTTTTATTTTTCATGAGAGTTTATAAGTGCTGCAAAAACAGGGTCATGGGAAAAAATAAAAGCGAAATAAACAGACTGGGAAGCGACCCACGTGTAGAGAAATAGCAAAACCGATGCGTTCAAGAAAGTAAATATAGCGCTTATAAATGAGCCACATTGGCAATCGACACCTGCACAAAAAACAAACTAAAGAATACATTAGATTTCAGTGTGCCCTTATTATCTATGAATTCGTAAGCGCCGTTGAACACCAGCTGCTGCTTAGAGGACAGGTTAGAATAGGTGTCTCCTTCTGCAGCTACGCAGTACTCAGTTCGCTTTATCACATCTTCAGTGGCTTTCTTGATAACCGACGCTGGAATTCCATGGCAGACATTCGTTGTCCTTGCCTTGACCTAATCTGACGTCTGTCTCGATCATGTAAGCACGATCTTTCACATAACCTCAAAGAAAGAAATCGAGTGGACAGAGGTCAGGTGGCCTGGCCGGCCAATTTCGCATGAAAAATCGCATCCATCCAGTTTCATGCTCAGCTGCTGCTGTGTGCTGGTGCCCCACCTTGCTGATACCACGGAAGTGGAAGACATGATAGGGGGATTTCACTGAGAAACTCGTCCACCACTCCTTCCAGTATTTCGTCCATTCAATGTTGTCGGGTCAGCGCGTGATCGAAGAAGATGGGACCGATCATAGCACCGGCGTAAATTTAGAGAAACGCATGGCAACTGGGATGAAACAAAATACAACTTTTAAACATTTGCACTGACATCAATTCACTTTTGGGGTGATAGGATTTGTTGCAAAAAGAAAAGAAGCATCTATGCTCTTTATCTACGCTAAGACAACAACTATCACAGCTTGTTTCCAACTAACACCAAACACGACAGGTTACTTCGGCCAAGGCGTGGCAGATAAGGCACTAGCTCGATCACGATGTTCTACAGCAAAGCTGTATATGGCTAGTCGATTGGTAAGAGAAGCGAAACTGAGACACACATCATTCACGTGCATTTCACACGCCGTCGATAAAAGGCCCTACCGAAGGGGTCACTAAAGCCTACAGGTTTTTTGCAGGGCCAAAAAAGCATGCAAAGCATTTTGAAGTGAGGTGAGCATACAGCAACATATTCATTCTCTAGGCATAAGCTATCCATACCTTTAGAAATAATTGTTAATTCGCTACCTCCTTCTCTATAAAAAATATAAACCTTTTCCTGTGTACATATTTAAATATATTGTGTATGTGCATAGTGTTTAGAGTGTAAATATAAGACAATGTTAAAATGAGAAAATACGAACAAGGCAGCCGCCGCTGGAAGTTCTGATGTGCTTATTCTCCAATTCTCAGGATTTGCAGAATTAAAGCAAAGTGTGTATTAAAATCCGTGCACGTACGCGCCAACAATGATGCAGTAAGCTATTAGCCACAATGAAATTTTAAGTAAAAAGGTGGAGGCAAGTAAAAAAAAAAACCTCAAATGATGTGGTTGACAAAACTCTCGCAATGACACATTAGATGGAGGGGAGGCGGGTAGGCTTCCCCATCGCCGGGGGGGGGGGGGGGGGGGGGTAGAGGCAGGCTGAGCCCAGGAGCCTATGGGTAGCGATGCACATTTTTACAACCTTGTAATAAATTACACTTTATGTGGAGCACTTAGATGCATGAATTAATGATCAGAAAGAGCTACCTTAATGACTCAGTACAGTTGTGCAATATCGTCAAAATCGTTTCGAGTCCCTTTAAAAGGCCAAGAAAAAGGCCGTTTTATCTGTTTGCATGTCGGTTAAAGATATCGCAAATTTAATTTTTCTTTGTATTGCTTCACCAAGAATGCATTTCAGAATTGGCTGTTCAGAGGACCAGGATTGGATGGTGTGCAAATTGCCCTATAAGGGGCATAAATTTCAAATAAAGGAAAAACTTATTGTGACCATACAAAGTGGTGTTTTCGAAATGAATATGCCCCTGGCAGTGTTTCTTGAAGATCAATTATGCCACTAAGCTTTGGTCACACACAGTGCTAATTGACAACTACCCTATAAATGGAAATGTAAGCTGATTTGGAGTATAGGTTGACCACTTGCTCAGAGGTACAAAAAAAGATTTAAGAAAAAGAATTCTGCATTGCAATGAACTACAGGACATGTTCAGTCAATTTGCTCATTCATCATCGGAGATGAAAACTGCGCATGTGAGTTGTCTGATCTGTCAGAACTGTGCAACTTTTCTGAAACGGGTACACAGCACATTCCTGTGCCAGCTTCCTTTTTCTGTGGCATGCTGAAGGTAGTAAAATACTTTGCCGAAGGTTCAGTGGTATGCACATTTGCAGTCTGCAACCGACAGATAAAATGTACATAAACTTTGAGAAGAGAAGTAAAATTTGCAGGTCACATTCACTTTTTGATAGATGGCAGCTGCCCAATGAACCTTCTTGTCAAACGACAGTACCAGGTGAAAGCGCAGTGCTGGATGGTTGTAAAGGCACATTGAAAATGCTTGCAAGTGTATTACTAGTCTGCCTGCCTCCTCATGGGCGACACATGGAAAACTGGCATCATGACACTGCTACTTCTAAAATGACAGCAAGCTCGTGCGCAATTATAGATGAGGTAGCAGGTTTGAGCCACAAGTGCAGGCAATGCGTGGATGAAAAGCTCCACAGAATATGGCCAACCTGAATGGAAAACCTTTCTTTTTCTTTTCTTTTTTTTTCATTTCGGGGTGAAAACAAATAATGATGTAACAACTCGGTTCAAAAACTTCTGCCGAACACGCTGATGTGTCGAGAGTCCACCATGTGCCCAGCCATTTTTGTTAAGTACTCATGCAGCTAGCTCATTGCTAATTGTGTTGTTGCACATGATGTGTATGTGCAGTCATTACTTGTGACGAGACCACAGTGGCGCTGTGAGGTTGAAAGTTTTCTTACTTTACAGTTAATGCTGATAAAATCTTCAAGCAACACGTAGCCAACAAGGGGATAATGTTAAGTCTTCAAAACCTGCGGTTGTGACATAACTTTCCCACCACCCCTTTTCTCCTTCTGTTTTCCGCATGTGTGCACTGTGGATTGATCTGATTTGCCTCCTGCTGAAGCTTACAGTGGCAAAAAGTGCTGCAACTAAAACTCCTTTTCCTTTTTCCCTTAGACCCATGTGTTATACAGCATTTTCCATATATTACGTGTTCAGGTTTACTCAAGTGTGAGTGTTACCTATCAATGGCGGCGATTCTTGGTCAGTCAAGGTTTCAAGATCACCAGAACTCACCAGGAAATAACAGGGGTCTAATGGAATGAAAAATATATGGCACTTACGGGAAAGGGTTCTGCACTTTTCAAATCTTTTGACTTATACGATATTTTGAGATATGCGATTCATGAGTTCACGGGAGTTTACTGTATTCAGTATTTGCACAGCCCTAATGTTCAGTGGTGTTAAAAAGTGAATGTAGCTCAGTTCTGCCTTAGTACCTTGGTTTCTTTTTGTGCCTTCTTGCCATTTGTCGAGTACCGACATGTCTGCACCGCGCAAAAAACAAGGACAGAAGAAATAACGCAACATGGTGCCTTTTTTGTGTTCTTTCTTTTCTCCTCATCTTTTTTGCTGTGCAGACATGTCTATATTGAATCACTAACTCACCCAAGCTTCCACTTTTTCAAGATCTTTTTGTAGAGGCTTTGTCTTATAAGAAATTATTCTAATTACACGTGTATCACTTGTGTCACACTTGCAAGCATGCATTTAATAAATTACATGTTTGTATTTTGCACAAAAGTAAAAAATTTTGAATTCCAGCACATTTGCATCAGTGGTGCATGTTATGTTATTTTGTAACATCAAAGTAAAAAAGTTTACAAGGCTTGAAGCCTCAAATATTGAGGGTTGCAGCCTGCAGCAGGATGTGCAATCAGCAGTCTGGTCTGCTGTTTGATAAGGCATATTGCCAACTGTAAAGAAATTTGGCTTTTTCATAAAGAAAGCCTATGCACTTTAAGCTTTTGACTATACACATTCCACTTGTACTGACTGTACATATTCAATTTGTACTGTACATATTTCACTTGTGCAGCTCTTTGGAAATTCATTGTATGTAAACTGTACCTTGGTTTCTGCATTGCAGGCATCAATACCTTGATCAACATCATGTCACGCTTTGGCCGACAAGAGGAGACTGCATCCAGCATCAGCCATAATGAGCGGTTGGAGTTTCTTGGTGATGCAGTGGTGGAGTTTCTCTCAAGCATCCACCTTTTCTTTATGTTCGCTGACCTCGAAGAAGGTGGATTGGCCACCTATCGAGCTGCCATTGTCCAGAACCAGCACTTGGCCGTTCTTGCTAAGGTAGGTTAAAGGGAAAACATTTAGAGCATATTGTTTTGAACAGAAAGTTCAACAAAACAATATGACTGAGCATACACAGGCGCTTGTATGTCCTGTTTCATTCTTTCGTCTTGTGGTCAAAGGCGTCAAAATATATCACCATTAGTGGCTTAATGTTGTGAGTCACCAACCTCGGGGGCATGCAGATGTTACGAGAGGTGGGGTTGGGAGACGCAGAGCAGCACTGCAAACAGATTTCAATTCCACTGTACCCCAAACATAAAATAAAACTCACTCAAACTAAAACACAATGAAGAAATACTAACACTTATGCAACCTATTTGATAATGACTAAACATGTGCTTATTACCAGCTACGTTCGTAATCCTGTGTGTACCCAAAAATGCTTGTACTTGTTTCTTTGTTTTAGGCCTGCTCACTGCTTGTATCTTGTCTAGGATATCCTCCTTGGGCTCGACTTGTCCCATTCCCAATTTTTGTCCCAAAAATTCCACAGCGTTGTACCCTAGCTCACATTTGGTTGGTTTTTTCGTCAACCCCGTATCCTTTACTCTCTTTAGTAGCTTTTCCAGGGCCTGAAGATGTTCATCCCACGTCTCAGTGGCAACCAGTATGTCGTTAATATGCCGTATTTACTCGCGTAATGATCGCACTCGTTTGTCAAAAATATTGACGCAAATTCAGGGGTGCGATAATTACACAGGTTAAATTTGCCACGAAAAGAAACATGTTCTTTTTTCATCCCGCATTTGCTGCAGACTGACAAGCAGGTGGCTGCCGCTGTCAGTACGGGACACCAAAACAAAAATGGCAGCCGGCGGTGCAAGCCGAACGGGATTATTTTTCTTCTCATGAGTACATTACGCGCATTGAAACAGTTTCTTCCGTATCAGTAATGAATAATATCGTTAATATCGGCAAGTTTGCAAAAATAACTTAGCCATGTCTTCTTTGAGGGGACAGAAACAGAGATGGGTGCGCTTAGCTGCCAGTGACAAAAACACATGGCGGGCATGCTGTGGAAACTGCGGCATTTGTCTTCACTGCTATCCTAATACGGTGTGTTTCCGCTAAGGGTGGGCAAATAGCTGCGTTACAAGCGTCGGCGTATGAATAGGGTACACTTCTAACGTATCAGTGTTAACCCTTTGAGGGTCGAATTATTTTGAAAAAAACTTTCCCAGGTGGTCAAATTACTTTATTGCAGATCTTGAATGTACAAAATGTATAAAGTCAGGAATAAAAAGTAAAAAATAATTAGGAACAGTATTTTGGTGTCGGCATCACTCAGAACTGCAAAATGTTCAATAGTATTTCAGAGTGTGGTACTCCTTGAAACAAGGGTCTATGCACAGCGCCTCATCGCAGTCTGCACAGCGAAAATGCGTGTCTGTTCTCCTCTCGGAGCGACGAGTTGTGTTGGCACACACATGACATCTCTGCATGCGGCTGCCTTGGGCAGAGGTCTGAGGCACCCTCTCGCGTAAGCGCGTTGCCGCAGAGAGCAAGAATACCTGGTGAGCGGTGGTGATAAACAAGCTAAGAGCAGTCCCAATCAATATAGAAATCAACTTCCGCCGCACCTGCGAGAGCCTGCCGACAAAGAAAAAAATTGACGTTTCGCGCGCCTCCGTTGCGATCACGCGGCGGAACCGAAACCGCGAAAGCGCGTTGCCACTGAGAGCGAGAATACCTCACGACAGCTCTGATAAGCTAAGAGCAATGACAATCAAGATAGAAATCAACTTCCACCATCCTGCAAGAGAGTGCCGACAAAGGAAAAATTGACGTTTCGCGCGCCTACGTTGCGATCACGCGGCGAAACCGAAACCGCCAAAGGGGCGTTGCTGCAGTCTGAGCGACGCGCTGAAGCTAGCAATCAGTTCTGTTTATCTCCCCAAGAAAGTAGCGCCGATTTCAAATGCATTTTGTAAGTCTTAAGAGGTGGCAGCACCTCCCGGTGAGCCAGCATCGTCATTATGGCGCGAAATTTCAAACGGAGGGTCGAAACCGTACCCGTACGGCAAAGACCTTGCGGGACAGAGAACCGCCGCCGTACATGTACGGCGAAAACCGCCAAAGGGTTAACGTGGCTACTATCGTTGCCTCTTGCGATTTGTTGCATGCCCACGAGTGCAGACGAGAAGGATCGAAAGGCGCCCTTTATGTTGTTGTTGACTAAAACCATTGTGAAGCCTACAAATAATAAAGCCGAGGCAAGTTTGGTTGTAGCTTTTTTTTTTTTTTTTTTGTTCATGGAAGTGTGGGAAGTAATGAAAGGAATGAAATGGGGTATTTGCTAAAGAATGTTGGGTGCGTCCAGACCGCTTGGTATATCTTCAAGAGTCCTTCGCGTAGCATTCGACAGATGGTAACCGAGATCATCATTAGCTAAACTTGGCACACAACACATCGCTGTGACAAGTTCAGGGTGCAATCATTGCACGGGAAAGAAAAAAAATTGAATTTTGTCGACAAAATTCAGGGGTGCAACCATTACACGAGTGCGATCATTATGCGAGTAAATACGGTAGTGTTCAACATGCGGCACACCATGTAGGACCCGTCCCATCAGTTTTGTGAACACTGCTGCCGCTGTCTTTAGACCGATTGGCATATGCTGAAATTGAAATAGTCCTTTTCAGCCCGAGAAAGCTGTCTTTTCTTTGAACGCTTCTTCCATAGGAATCTGCCAACATCCTTTAGGCAAGTCCAGTTTTGAGAAATATATCTTATTTGCCACTCTTGCTGCTAGCACGTCTATTGTCTGTTTTCAATACGTTGTTCAGATGCCTGAAGTCAACGCATACTATATTAGAATCGTCGGCTTTCTTAACCACCACTAATGGCGTGTTATAAGGAGAATTAGCCCTTTCTATGATTCCTTGCCTCAACATCTCATCGATCTCACTTTCAATCACTTCTTGCATTGCAAGGGGTAGTAGATATTGCTTTACATGCACTGGTTCCTCTGTTGAACGCTGTAGCTCGCACCACACTACTTCTGTCTGCCCGGGGAAATCTTAAAACACTTCCTCGAACTTGTGAATCAACTCTCTCAACTTCTCTACTTGTGTTGCAGCTAGGGATTGGTTCAACCTAACACTCTCTACCCCCATGGTCTTCTTATCGATATAAGCGTGCACTTCCCTGTGGTCCTTCTCTTCAGCAATCACCATGCAAACTCTAGTCCTTTCCTCGTTCTTCCCCTTTTCTATCTCCGTTCTCTCTTCATACTTTTTCAACATGTTGATGTGTAACACCTTCTTACGGTCCTGAACTGAGATATTGCTACACGCGTGTAGCATTTGATTGTTTGAACGAGGCGCGTGGGCGCCATCACTCGAGAAAAGAGGAGGAAGAATGAACTGGGCTCGCGCTGTGAATCTAACCGGTCAGTGCTGCAACCCCTGTTGTAAATGTAACCTGTAAATAGTTGCTCGTCTTATTAAGTCATCCTTCGCGTAACATTGTGGTGGAAGTGGAATGTTCTCCGTCCTCGCCACGGAGCTCTGAAGTGGCCGCACCGTCGTCTTCTCAGCCATGGCTTCCAATGGAACCACCCCGTCACCACCTATGCCTACGGCACCAACCACAACGTATGTTACGGTCCCTAGTCTCCGTGATCCTGGTACATTCTCCGCCCAAAATGACGTTGACGTCGACGCCTGGCTCAGCATGTAAGAGCGTGTTAGCCAAAGCCACCACTGGGACCCTACCATCATGCTTGCCAATGTGATCTTTTATCTGGACGGGACACCACGTGTCTAGTTTTACACTCATGATATCGAGCTCTCCAGCTGGGACATTTTCAAAGAGCGGCTTCGCGGCCTATTTGGCAACCCGTCAGGGCGCCAACAGGTTGCATGAAAAGAGCTTGCCACCCGTGTCCAGTCGTCGACCGAATCGTATGTCTCCTACGTACAGGAAGTGCTCGCGCTTTGCCGGAAAGTTGGTGAGCACATGACTGAGGTTGACAAGGTGGGCCATATCCTAAAAGGCATTGTGGATGACTCCTTCAATTTGCTTGTCTATAACAACGTTTCTACCGTCAACGCCATCGTCAAAGAATGCCGCCACTTCGAGGTAGCCACAAGTCGCGGCGTCATCCCACAGTTTTCCTGGCTCCCAAACACCCCTGCCACGTCCTCTTGCTCCGCTCTTACCGCCACACGACCATTTCAAGAGAACGTCACACGTATCTTTCGCCCTGAAATTGAAGTGGTGAGTCCGGCCCCTTTTCATCCACGACTTGATTTGATTTGACGATTTGATTTTGATTTTGATTTGAACCCCTGACGGTACCTTTGACCAAGCGGCACCCATATTTCTGTTATTCAAGCAGTTGTGCGGCAAGAAATTGCAAACCTTGGAATCCCTAACGCCTGCTCTGTCTCCCGACCTGATTCGGCACCCATACCCATGTCCACAACCTGTAATGACCAGTATTTCTCTCCCAGACCACGCAATCCTGCTGAATGGCGAACCCCAGACGACAAACCGATCTGCTTCCGCTGCCACCGCATTGGTCATGTATCCTGCCACTGCCACCTGGATGCCGCCGTACTAGAGCTCATTCCCTACTCCTCGCCCATACGCCGACGCTCGCCGTTATTCACCTCACCGTCTGTACCCTACTTCTGATGCCCCTGACAGCTGCTCCTCCGTGCGATCGCTGTCGTCTCAACACTGTCGCTCCCCGTCCCCCCAACCTCGACGCTTTTCCTCGCCAAACCGACGGGCAGAAAACAAGGCCATGCAGCTCTTGAAGGTAGTGCTGCATCACGTTCGTCTTGTCCAAATCCTCCCTTGACGCTCCTCACCAACATTAACCTAATTGAAGTAGACATAGATGGTGTTCCATTGACGGCATTAATTGATACTGGAGCCCAAGTCTCCATAATGAGTGCTAACCTATGTCGTCGCCTCAAAAAATTTCTTACGCCTGCCATCACTCGAGCCGTACGCGTCGCCAATGGCGCCACTGTTGCCGTCAGGGGTGTGTGCACTGCTCGCATAGGAATTGCTCGCCGCCAAGTTCCAGTCCTGTTCACCGTGCTGACCAGTTGCCCTCATGACCACATCTTCGGGCTCGACTTTCTGACGACGCATTCTGCCCTCATCGACTGTTCCACCGGTACACTGTGCCTCGAGCTTCCTCTTCTTTCAGACGTTCGCCCCGAACAACCGAACACCCTCTGCGCTACAGCGTTTGTTCGCTTACCTCCAAAAGCCCTAACTTTCGTCGAATTGGCCTGAATGGCAACCGTGCCTGATGGCGACTATGTCATCGCACCTATTCGTGATGTCCCCATGGCGCGCGACATCTCTGTGCCACACTCCGTTGTAACCCTTGCCGCTAATCGGATGTGTCTCCCCGTTATCAATTTTGGTTTGACGAAGCTAGTGTTACCTTAAAGCATAGCGGTGGCCACGCTCCGGCCAGTGACAGACACCGTCACTGCTTTTGCAGCCGATGCATCTCCAGATCCTCCTGATTACCCGCAGGATGCCTTGAATCTCGACGACCCATTACATCCCATGGTCGCTCCGGACCTCGCACCTGACCAAGCAGCTACCCTATACCGTTTTTTGCTTTCCTAGCGCGACATATTTGGCACTGACAATCGACCACTTGGTCAGACGTCCCTTGTTAAGCATCGGATAAACACTGGTGATGCTGTTCCTATTCACCACCGACCGTATCGCGTGTCCACGGCAGAGCAGCAAGTTATTCAGCAGGAAGTAAACAAGATGCTCGCCAGAGGCATTGTTGAGACCTCGTCGAGTCCTTGGGCGTCGCCAGTCGTGCTTGCCAAAAAAAAAGATGGCACGTGGCGTTTCTGCTTTGATTACCGCCACCTAAACCGAATTACTAAAAAGGGTGTTTACCCTTTACCAAGAATCGACGACGCTCTTGATTGTCTTCACGGTGCCAAATACTTTTCGTCCATCGACCTTCGATCTAGTTATTGGCAGATTTTCGTCTATGAGCAAGACCAAGAAAAGACCGCTTTCATCACTGCAGATGGCCTCTACCAATTCAAGGTTATACCGTTCGGTCTATGCAATGCCCCCGCCACGTTCGAACAGATGGTCGACTCTCTGCTTCAAGGTTTCAAATGGTCAACTTGCCTTTGTTACTTCGACAACGTCCTTGTGTTCTCTCCTACATTTGAGACGCACCTTGAGCACGTAGCTATCCTTGATGTCTTCCTCAAGGGAGGGCTCCAATTAACCTCATCGAAGTGCCACTTCGGGCACCAACAGTTTACAGTGCTAGGCCATCTCGTCAATGCTTCCGGAGTACAACCCAATCCGGAGAAGGTTCTAGCAGTTACGGCTTTTCCTGTACCTCAGTCTGTCAAAGACGTCCAGAGTTTTGTGTGGCTCTGCTCTTATTTCCGACGGTTCGTGAAAGATTTCACAGCATTCGGTCAACCACTCACTGAACTTCTGAAGAAAGACATGCCTTTTATGTGGGGTTCCCTTCAGACTGCGGCATTTTCACTCCTATCACGATTCTCGCCAATCCACTGGTCTTGGCCCACTTTGACCCGTCCGCACCTACAGAGGTCTGAACCTATGCCAGTGGTTATAGGATCGGCGCCGTCTTATCGCAACGCCAACATAGACACGACCGCATTATAGCCTACACTAGCCGGCTCCTGACAACTGCAGAGCGCAACTATTCGATTACCGAGCGCGAATGTCTTGTTCTCGTCTGGACTGTTTCAAAGTTCCGCCCATATTTATATGGCAAGCCCTTCTCAGTAATCACAGACCATCATGCGCTCTGTTGACTTTTGTTGCTCAAGGATCCTACTGGCCGGCTCGGTCGTTGGGCCCTCCGACTACAAGAATATCCCTACACAGTGACCTACAAGTAGGGACGCCAACACCAGGATGGAGATTGCCTCTCTCACTACCCAGTCGAAGACGTGACTTCTACGTCTGATACTGACACCTGTTTTTCCACTACTCCATGTCGCCGACGAGCAGCACCGTCACCTGTTCTTGCAGACCATCATTGACCGCCTGGAATCTTCACTTGCCGACAGTTCCCTTTGCTTATTCACACTTCAAGATGGCGTACTCTACCGCCACAACGTTCACCCCGACAGCCCTGCATTACTTCTTGGGATCCCTAAACACCTTTGCTCGGCTGTTCTCCTTGGACTTCACGAACTCCCCACTGCTGGTCACCTGGGTGTGTCACGTACCTACGCGTGGATCCGCCGACGCTTCTTTTGGCCAGGGCTTGCTCGCTCCATTTGAAGATACGTAGCTGCGTGTGAGAATGGCCAGCGACACAAGACACCATCGACGTTCCCTGCTGGGTACCTTCAACCACTCGACATTCCCGCGAAACCATTCTTTCGGGTTCGTTTGGACTTACTTGGCCCTTTTCCTCTTTCTACCTCTGGCAACAGGTGGATCGCTGTGGCCATGGATTACACCACGCACTACGCCATCACCCGAGCACTTCCTACAAGCTGCGCCATGGATGTCACCGATTTTCTTCTACGTGGCATGATTTTATTACATGGAGCTGTGCGACAACTCACAGACTGTGGCCGGACATTCATATCAAAAGTTATCGCGGACATCCTGCAGTCCTGTGCCACGATGCACAAGCTATCCACATCATACCATCTGCAAACAAAAGGCCTCACAGAGCGTCTCAATCGCACTCTCACAGACATGCTCGCGAAATATGTCTCTTCAGACCACACTAGCTGGGACCTCGCTCTAACGTTTGTCGCATTTGCTTATAATTCCTCGCGCCGCGACACAGCCGGTTATTCCCCATTTTTTCTTCTGTTCGGCCGAGAACCAGCACTGCCCCTCGACACAACGCTCCCAGTTCACGCGGCCCCCACCAGTGAATATGCACTTGACACCATTGCCCGCTGTGCCCACGCAAGGGAGATAACCTGTGACCGCCTTCTGAAATCTCAAGCGAGTCAAGAGCGTTTGTACGACTGGCGACACCGAGACGTGCACTTCCTGCCTGGTTCTTTGGTGCTTCTATGGGCTCCATCGCGTCAGGTCGGCCTGTAAGAAAAATTGTTGTCTTGTTACACAGGCCCATACCGAGTACTTCGTGCCGTGACCCCCGTCACCTACGAGATCGCCCCTGACACCCCATCTGCTTCCCAGTCTAGTGTTATTGTGCACGTTACACGACTGAAGCAGTATCACCCTCCCAGTGATGACATTTAGACGGTCTGGGACGTCGCTTCTGTCGCAGGGGGATTATGCTACACGCGTGTGGTATTTGATTGTTTGATCGAGGCGCATGGGTGCAATCACTCGAGAAAAGTCGAGGAAGAACGAACTGGGCATGCGCTGTGAATCTAAGCGGTCAGCGCTGCAACCGCTGTTGTAAATATAACCTGTAAATAGTTCCTCGTCTTACTGACTCCTCCTTCGTGTAACAATATCATAGTCCAACTCACTTTTCTCTTGGTTAACCGTAAAAGATCCCTTCCATTGCATAAGCATCTTATTACATATTATCTGTGGGCAGTAGTACCAACACCTTGTCTCCCGATTCTAACTTGCGGTGCGTTGATTTGCAGTCATAATATTTCTTCTGTATCCATATCGCTTGTGCCAACTTCTTGTGGGCCAATTTGCAGGTTGCCTCTAATTGGTTTCGGAATTCTAGTACATACATGTATGTGCTCTCCCATATAGTATCTCAAATGGGAATAACCCTCAGCTAGCTTGTGGCACTTCTCGGTAAGTGAACAAGAGTGCTGGCAGATACCTAACCCAGTGTTTCGGTCTTTCCTGACACATCCTCTTTAGCATTGTCTTCAATGTTCCATTAAACCTCTCTGCCAAACCGTTTGCCATTGGTCGGTATGGATTGTTTAGCTTTTGATCTATGGGCAACAATATATTTACCTCCTTCATAACCTCCGATGTGAAATTCGAGCCTCTGTCACTCAAAACTTCCCTGGGCATGCCATACTGGGCAGACTCCTCCAACAATGCTTCGGCCACCTGAATGGTATCTACCGTTTTCAGTGCTACAGCATCAGAGTGCCTGGTGGCTGCATCCACTAGCGTGAGCACATACCTATTTCCTTTTTCAGACACTGGACTAATAGGCCCTACAATATCAATCGCCACTCTGTGAAATGGCAGCTCGACAATGGGCATCTTTCCTAGAGGCGCCTTTCCTACACGTCCCTAAGCCACCGTCTTTTGGCATACATCACAGGATATCACATACCATTTCTCATCACTCTGCACCCTAATCCAAAAGAACTCTTCTGTGATGCTTTCTAACGTGTTCTTTATTCCTTGGTGACCTGCCATTACACTATCGTGTCCTATCTTTAGTACTATATTCCTCAGCTCCTTCGGGACCATCAACTGTAGTACTTCCCTACCTGAACTAAACACACACTTCCGGTACAATAGGTTATTCTTCTTTATAACCTACACTAATGTCCTACTCCTTTTCCTTCGTACTAGTTCCCCTATCTTTAGTTCACACTTTCGTGTCGACACATCCTCGTTCTGCAATTGTTTAAATTCTGCTGCAGTTATATTTAATTCATTAATGGCTGTCATCTGCAATGCTGTCAGAGGTTTGGTACTACTTCTGCTTGCTCGTGTTTTTACTGCAGCCGCTACACCTGTCTCTTGTATCCCCTATTTTTGCACTTCTGAGTGTTCTTTCTCTTCCACGTCCTTCCCTGTCCTCTTGAACTTGAGTCTGGGTCGTCTGCCTCCTTCACCCCAGGTACATTTCCCACAATCAAATCATAAAGGTGGTCCTACACACATCTAGCAGTGACCAGCCCTGTAAAAAAGAGTGTCGACATTTGAATCCGTGCCTCTGGCAGATATTTACTGGACTTATCTACCAAGATTACTGGTTTAGAGTACCCAGCCATGCTTTCTGGTGGCACTGGACGCGTCCTTACTAAAATGGTATTGGCTCCCGTGTCTCTCAAAACTGTAGCTTTGCGTCCTTGCACCTCGCCTTCCAGTACAGGCATGTCCTGCTTTCTCTATCCATCCTCTCTTGACCTCACTATACGTGCCATCTTATCCACGGATCTAGTCCTGCATTTGTTTGCCCTGTGACCTTTCTTTTGGCACAACTGGCACACCACAAGTGCTTCGTGACGATTGCCTCTCATTCGGCAGTTCACCGCTAAATGACCTAACCGGTTACAGAAAAACATTTCTGCAGTCCCCTTTGTTTGCTAATTTTCCCCTGGTTCTTCATCTCTCCTACTGTTGTCGTGTGCGCATCTTTGTCACCCTTTCCCAAATTTCTCAATCCTTGTGCCTCTACAAACTGGTCTGTTTGTTCTGTCATCTGCTCCGCAGTTTACAGTTTGCTCTCTTTAGGGAATATTGCCAAACTGCTGCTACACCTGGCAAGAAATTGTTCACCCATGACTTTGTCACGAACCCCTTCATGTGTTGTCTGTCTCGGACAGCTCTATCCACCTCTGAACATAAATTGTTAGACAACGCGAACTGCTTGCCTGTTTCTGAATCTTCAGGCTTACCTGACCTAAACTTCTCCCGGAACCTTTCTGCGGTCAACTTGAATCTCTGCAATAAAATTTTCTGCACTTTGTTATAGTCTATTGACTCCTCTGCTGGCATGCACCCTAAGACACTCGGAGCTCCGCCCACTAAACACAGGCTTAACCCTTTGAAGGTTTTTGCCGTACGCCGGACAGAAAACCGCCGTACGGCAGCAGTTTTCTGTCCCGCAAGGTCTTTGCCATACGAGTACGGTTCCGACGCTCCGTTTGAAATTTTGCGCCATAATGACGATGCGTGCTCACCGGGAGGTGCTGCCACCTCTTACCACTCACAAGATGCGTATGAAATTGGTGCTACCTTCTTGGGTAGGTAAACACAACTGATTGCTAGCTTCAGCGCGTTGCTCATACTGCGGCAACGGCCCTTTGGCGGTTTCGGTTTTGCCGCGTGATCGCAACGGAGGCGTGCAAAACGTCATTTTTTTCTTTGTCGCCACTCTCTTGCAGGGCGGTAAAAGTTTATTTCTATCTTGATTGGCGCTGCTCTTAGCTTGTTTATCACCACCACTCACAAGGTATTCTCGCTCTCTGCGGCAACGCGCTTATGCGAGAGGGTGCCTCAGACCTCTGCCCAAGGCAGCCGCACGCAGACATGTCATATGTGCGCCAACACAACTCCTCACTCCAAGAGAACAGACATGCATTTTAGGTGTGCAGACTGCGATAAGGCGCTGTGCATAGACCTGTGTTTCAAGGAGTACCACGCTCAGAAATACTATTGAACATTTTGCAGTTCTGAGTGATGCCGGCATCAAAATACTGTTCCTAATTATTTTTTACTTTTTATTCCTGACTTTATACATTTTGTACATTCAAGATCCGCAATAAAGTAATTTGACCACCTGGGAAAGTTTTTTTCAAAATAATTCAACCCTCAAAGGGTTAAATCTTTAGCCCACTTGCTCCTCTCCCAGCGTTGCCCGACTGCTATCCTTTCAAACCGATGCAAATACGCATCCAGGTCATCCCTCCATTCATCGAAAGGTGCCAGCAATTTCCTAGGGCGTATCTGTCTTGGCCTGGAAGAAAGTGAATTGGATGACACCGATCCGGGTGTACTAGTGCTATCACGAGAGCCCACGCCCATCTCTGCTAGTTTTATCTTCAACTCCAAAATGTCTTTTTCTCTATTGTGCTCTTCGCACATCCATTCGTGTTGCTTTTCTTTTTCTTGTTGAGCATACTTGAAGAACATCATCGTCTCATCCTTCGACAGGTTTAAATCTTTAGCTATCGCAGCCAAACATTCCCACTCCATCTCTAAACCACCAAGATCAGTGACAGGGCCGGAATAGAATCCTGGAACAGATCCTGGCAGGCTCGCTCATTGTCGTGTGTCACCAATCTCGGGGGCGTGCGGATGTTAAAAGAAATGGGGTTGGAAGATGCAGAGCAGCACCACAAACAGATTTTAATTACACTCTACCCCTAACTCAAAATAAAACTCCCTCAAAATAAAACACAATGAAGAAATAATAAGCATTATGCAACCTACTTGATAATCCTCGGTGGCCACATTTCGATGGGGGCAAAATGCGAAAACACCCATGTACTTAGATTTATGTGCACGTTAAAGAACCCCAGGTGGTCGAAATTTCCAGAGTCCCCCACTACGGTGTGCCTCATGATCACAAAATGGTTTTAGCACAAAGTGGTTTTGGCACATGAAACCCCATAATTTAATTTAAATTTACTTGATTATCACTTAACATATCCTTATTACCAGCTATGTTAGTTGGGTGTTTGCTACGCAAATGGCAGGCCACCCTAGCCTATAGCTGTGACACTAATAGAAAGGACCATTCTTACTGACTTTTGTCATCGCACGTATCTACCGAGTCTGAAGCGTGTCGGATTCTCATCATAGTCAGTGTTCTCGCCGACTCCGTAAATGTTGCTGCCTTGGTGTTAGCCAGTCAACTCGTCCATCTCTGATGCCAATGTCTCGAACTCCGTTGACGACATAGCACCCTGGCCTCACCGGTTAGGCCTAACTCCGTGTTCTGCCTCTACTTCTTCGAGTGCCGACGAGACGCCCCGGTGACTATTGTACGTGCTGGTCTGCTTCTGAAGGGGGATCCGTCCTGGAGTGCCCGGCACTGCCGTGAGAGGCTGCAGCAGGTCCAAGGAGCCTCGCTCTAACGGCGTCGAGGTCTGCGGCCACACCTTTGACTGCCAGCGTCACGGACTTGACCGAACCTCCATGGCTCCCGTTACCAGTGCGATGCTGATGCTACAACCTTCTTGGCCCAGAGTCACGTCAATAATCCCTAGCTTGGCGCCACTTCTCCCTAGATCACAACTCGGGTCACACGCCTCGAGGACTCGTGCCGTTCGGACTGATACGAGCACATCGTCCTCTGCATGCCTCTTACATCTGACACTTACCCAAAGTTTTGCTTTATTCTTTCTTTAATCTTTCCTTGGCATAATCAAGGGCACTGCACTGGCATTTTGTCCCAACTGATGTCACAGATTTGGCTTTGTGCTATGAATTAGAAAAAATGCAACTTGAATGCATGCTTAATGTAAAGACTATCTGCATCAGACATATGCAAAAAGCATTGCAAAAGGCTCAGCCCTTCTAGACCATGAGTGGTCACTGCAGTCAACTTCCGTTAAGTCAACCCTGACGAGACAGGCAAAATTGATCGAATTATCCGGTAGGTTGAATGAAACAAGATGCTATCGCTTGAGCCGTTGGCATATAGGCACATGTGTGAAAGGATTATAATGTTGCACAAAATTGTACATGCTTCTGTCAGTGTCGACATATCTGTGACATTTGTTAGCTCCTTGGCATGTGTAACAGGAAGAGCCAATCCTTTGAATATTGTTCCCTTTCGAGCTCACTTAGATAGCTTCAAATTTTCTTTCTTGCCATTTACCATTAAATTCTGGAATAACCTACATACTCATCTCCGAGAATTGCCACGTGAGCGTTTTGTAGACGAAGTTCGTTTACATGTGACATGTTGATTGTATGTTGTCCTGATGTACTTACCCACTCTTGCGTTGTCTTAAATCTGAGACAGTAGTATTTGTAAATAAATAAAGAAAAATACGTCAATACACCACTGATTCATTTAGCAGTATTTGCCCTATTCTAACACGCCCCCGTATAAATTGCACCGCCTACTTTCTATGTGTAAAAGTACAAGGGTGAATCAAAAAGTCTTTGCCCTTATTTTTTATTGGCCAAAATAAGGTATTTACAGGTAGTTACAAATATAGGTACTATTCTACGTACCATGCACTATTTTCCCACATAATCCCAACACTGGTTCAGACGTTTGCCCCATTGCAGCATGCAGCACTAAATTTGAAATGCCCCTGTGCCAGGTTGTCGTCAGTCAGCAATGCACGTGACCTCCCCGAATGCTCATTGTCATGCAAGTCTTCATGGCCATTTGCAAACTCGTCCCTCTGCATCCAGCCATGTTTCTTGGTGAAGAACCGCTTTTTAAGACCAAAGCAATCCTCGCTTTCTTGAAAGATGTTGTGCTACACGTTTCAAGCCCATTAATTTCGTAGTGCATCCTCTTTCCAGAGGATGCCTCTACGATAGTTTTCTTTGTATAGCACATGCCTCTAGGCCCTTAGGTTTCAAGGGCCCTGGTGAGGCAGTAGTGCTCTAGACATTTTTATATCTCTAGACAATGACATATTTTATATATTGCATCATTCTTTCTCAATGCATTTTGCATTTTAATGTTCATAGTACACGTCAACAGTCATTCCCATAATTTTATTATACGCAAATTTCATGCAATTTTGTCAACCCTTTTAGGCCCCTTTACAGCCACGTCATATTAACTTCACAGAACTCATCAGTCCACTGCAAAATCATTAACACTAGCATGGCGCTCTTTGGTCATACCTGGCCCTTGCACCACTAAACACCAAACATTCATTCGCAACACCACCACCACCGCACATTTCTTAAAACGAGACACCTTTCCTCATACGTGGGTTGCATTTCCCTGTGGATCTCAATGGGTGTTCGTCCCTTGCACTATAGAAAACCAATCACACTTCATTGCTCGTACGCTGTGGACTTGTGAAACACAACTGCCATCTTCAACAACTGACAGCAGCGCTGTGCCATGGAGCTACCGGCAGATAAAGCCGGCCTGGTCCGAGAAAGGTCCAATGTTGGGAATGGATGTGTTGACTTTGTATTTACAGCCATAATTTGGCTAAAAAAAATTGGAGCCAAGACTTTCTGATTCGCCGTCGTAAAAAACTAACGTAGAAATGGCATTAAAGCTCCTAAACTAAGTGTAAATCTAGCATGCACCCAAATGTTTAACAAAAAAAACAGGCAAGGCTCTAACATGTATTGTACGACGGCGGTCCATTCCTAAATGTCATCTTTGCCGCCTGGTTTTTTAAGCCGGCTTCGCCACCCAGTTCCTTCAAGTAAGCTTTGCAGCAATACATCCTTGTTAAGCGGCAACCACATGCACGGGATACTCAAGCGAGAAAAGGACGTAACTGGCAGATGCTGTCGTGTCACAACGTGGACCAACCACGTGGACATGACATCGTGAAAAAAAGTTGCGACAAATTTATATTGTTCTCCAAATAGATACAGTCATGCACCCTTAAAGAAATTGCAAATGTACTACGAAGCTCTTTTAACCAAGTTGTATACACCTAGCTTTAATATGTTTTTATCGCTAGTAAAAATGCATTCCATGTTGCCCACATGAAATGCTGTGGCACCATCTGGTGAAGAACATTCAAAACAGTTTCACAGCTCTCAGTAGCATCTCGAAGCCTAACAATGTCAAAACAAACTACTAATCTCATTAATAACAACAAGACAACGCTGATACTTTGTCCTCAGCTTGAGATGAGACGAAGCAATGACAAATTTTGCTATTTATCTTTTGCGGTCATGGCAGAAAGCAAGTTACAAGTGCGAATTCAAATCTAAGTAGGCAGACTGGTTGATGCCATGTTGTTGCGCAATCATGCTGTCCCTTGCAGAAGTCGCCGCATTTTCTTCCGGGTGACAAGTAAAATTTTCTAGCTTGCCAAAAAACTTGCGATGTGACAAGAGACAGACGGATCGCCCTCCATGACAGCAAAACCTATCTCTCGTCTCAGTCACTTGTCGCTGTCAGTCAAAAATCTATTGTATGTGGTTGCGCCATTATTTGGCCCAATATTCTACAAGGAAAAAAAGGGGGGGGGGGGTGCGATAGAATTGGGCAAATACTATAAGCACACATTACGAGCTACAGTTATTGCTTGAAAATCATCCTAAGGCAGGCCAAAAATTGGCATTTTTGACGGGAGATGTTTCTTTTCTTCTTTTTTTAAATACATGTGTTCAATGCAGTCACTATCCCCTAAGCTCTGCCAGGACAGGTGCTGCCACTAAAGGGGTCGCTGTAGGGGTCACCATAGAAGTAAGGCACGTGCATGCTGACTGGTCAAGTTCAAATTATCCTGCAAAGGCCAATTTTAGTGTCGTAAGCACGAAAGTTTGGGCCCATATAAATGCATGGGCCTCGACTGGGACTTTCAGTCAAGATCGACTTAATCAAAAATTGAATGAAGCAGTCAACTTAACGGAAGCCTACCATACTTGTCCTATGAAGATGTCCTCCCAATGCAGTTGGAATATCTGGGTTTCTCGCAGTGCTCATTTATTTTACTTGTTTTATTGTTTATGTATTTGCATGTGTAGACTAAATTAATCCCTTGGAGCTTCTATTCTAATGGTTCCTTCCCCTTCTCCTCGCCCATCCCCTCCCATTTTTCACCATATCTCATGTGCCTCTTTCAACCTATGAAGAAACTGGAGTTGGAGAAGTACATGCTTTATGCTCATGGTTCAGACCTCTGCCACGATTTGGAGCTGCGTCATGCCATGGCCAACTGCTTTGAGGCACTTATGGGTAAGGGCTGTCAAGTTGAATGGCAAGTTATTCATTACTTCAGCGCAATTTATTGGTTGATTCCTCATTTCTTCATTTGTGTGCAATAAGGCATCTAATGGATGTGATTTCTGCTTGAATGCCGATGATTTAAATTGAAAATGATAATGCCTGAACTCTATAGCATGAATGCGTGCAGTAGTGGAAACATTTCTTTGCTGTCCATATGAGCAAATTGCTATTGCGGGTGCTCAGAATGTGTAATAAAATGCACCTTATAATATGGTTCTCTGATTACATATTTATCTTTGTTTATCTTATTTATATATTTATGTTTACATTATGTCTTGTTTTATAGCTTGGCAAGAGAAAGCCGTTTTCTCTTCCTCTGCTTAACATAGCACCTTGACTATGTATAGAAAAAATGAGCATCGCTGTAGAAACCAAAGCCTGGTTGTTGTAGCCATAGCAAATTCTTTATGTTGTTATTGTAGCTGTTATTATAGTTCAACCTCGATATAATGAACTTCAATACAGTCTATGCTCATTACAATGGACCCGTATACAACAGACTTTCAGATATAACAGACCATATTTAAGCCTTCGTTTGTTCTAGCTATTTTATTAATGCAACGAAGTTTGCTTTTAACGGACCACGCTACAGCGGACAAAATTAGCGACAATTTTTTTTCAAAATCGGGCGTGTAAACCTTACTTTTTCCGAGCCGACACAGGCTGACAACTTACTTGCGAGGGTCAGTAAACGATTGCAGCTCAATATCACGCGAGTAAGGGAGGAAGGCGGGGTAGAAACACGCTGTCTGCTTTCGCACGCGAGGCATGGAGAAGGGGGGGGGGGGGGGCGTAGAGAAAAAGAGAGAGAAAGTGGGTTGTACTCTGGCAGCTGCTGTTACAACGTGGGTGCTGTGTCTTGAAAGTGACCTGCTATGTGGACAAAATGCGCCCAGTGCTGGTAGCTTTGTATGTGCTGTGCTTTCGACGTTTAGCTCGCGTTGAAGTGAGAGACAGCACGAAGGTCAATTCGTTTGCTGCTACTGCCACGCTTATCTTGCTTAAAAGGGGGACACGGCTTTCGTGTAGCGAAAAATGACCAAACAATCAATTTTTTGAAAAGCACATATTCAGCTTCTATAACTCTTTTTTTTATCAGATTCCAACATATGAACGCTCAAAACCACACGTGCAAGTGCTCAAACAAATTTTTATTTCAGCCAACGTGGCTAAACAATTCTGTGGATATCATGAAAAAACTGCAATTTTCAAGCCACAATATCTCCGCAATGGCCACCATTCTGCCCTTGTTGAAAAGTGCATTTCTCCGTCTTTAAATTTGCCACTTCAGCCATCTCCTCCATTCACAAGCAAGCGCACAAAAAGCAAATGATTCAAGGCCGTTCCAAGGCCTCCGATTGGCCACGCCCGTCACGAGGACAATCGAAGCTTTGCCATTGAGCTTGTTGGCGGTGCGCGTCTTCTGCTACTGTGCCATTGCGCTTCTCGGCACGCGATGTTCATCCGTATGGGCAGTGTATAGTACAGAAACTGATATCTGAGATCTCCTGTGACTCTCACATCTGGCGATCAAGCATAGTTTCGGCAGTGGACTCCACAAGTGATGCGTGCCTCTTGGCATCTCAGCTGGCCAGTACTTGCGGAGCATAGTTTTGGAAGCTGATTTGTGTTGTGATACGCGCCTCTGGACGTATTGGCTTGCTGTCTGTGCGTGCGGAGCATAGTTTCGGAAGCTGATTTGTGCTGTGATACGCTACTCAGCGCATTCATCAGTGCTTGCTGGGCGTAGTTTCGGAAGCTCACTGGTGACCATGGGTCAGCGACTGCTGAAATACGAGATGGCTCATGCGTAACAGCACTCGTAAGCGAAAATCGGCAATGGTGAAAAAGACCGCTTCAAGGTCGCCAGGCAGTGCTGTGTAGCATAGCACAGAAGTCACAGACGCGCAGGTGAGGGCTCCACATGCGGGTAGAATATGTACAACAGCCATTCAAAAGCAGCTGCCGAGCGCTTCTCACGCGGGCGGAGTGCCTACTTGTGTCGATGATGTTGAGGAGTCGCTCTCTGGCACTTCATATGCAGGCAAAACTACTCGTACGAGCAGCAGTGGCACCGTTGAGCTTGTCACGACATGTTCCACATCGCTGTTTGCATCCATCGATTGCACCTTGGATGTGTCCGATTCCCATTTCGGCACTTTGCATGATGTTGCCACGCCTTCCACAAGTCCGGGCGGCACCATTTAGGCATGCCTGGAGCGGCATTTTATATCAGCAGAAGCATCCCGGGAGGCCGCCGCAAAAGTCCAAAGAAAGCTAAGTTTGGTGTCTGCGACCTCGCAGAAAATGGAACTGACAGGCAAAGGCGAGGTGCGTGCCGGTGCGGAACAAATGGAGGAGTTTCTGATCGTTCAAATGATGGCCCTCAATGCGCTTCTTGGCAAACCTAAGTGCCATCAGTGCTCCCAAGCAGGACTTTCAGTTCAGCTGGAAACACGACTTAGATTAGCAGCACAAATGATACTGACGTGCGTGTTTAGCGGCAATGTTGCGAAGGAGTGGTCGTCACTGCGAAAGGAAGGTCGCAAAATTTTGTATGTAAATATGAAAGCTGTACAGGCCATTAAAAGTATTGGCAAAGGGTCAACAACTTTGACCGATTTCTGGCCAATAATGAATGTCTCCCATAGAGGGTTACATCATAAAACATTTCAGAAACATCTGAAGGCCGACTTCTGACCTGCCAATTAGACAGCTGCTGTCAGTATTTTTTCTGATGCTATAGTGGCAGTGCACAATGTTTACTAGGAGATGGACTCTGGCTTTAATAACAACATAACAGTGGTTTATGATGGGACATGGTTGACACGTTGCCATACATCCCACGTAGGTGTCGGCACTGTAATAGAATTTTTCACAGGACTGGTGCTCGATTGGGTTGCCTGTCAAAGAATGTGATGAAAGTTAGGATGATTGGAAAGCATCAGACATCTGCCAAAAAAACACAGATGGGAACTCTGGCAGAAGGGAGGTTGAAGCAACGTTGATTCTATTCGGGAGGTCCCTTAGCAAACATGGTTTGCGATATACAGACATTGTCTGTAATGGAGACAGTAGAACCTTCGTAGCCCTCTGTCAAAACAAGACTTATGGATTTATTTCATTTACAAAGGAGGACTGCACTAACTATGTTATGAAAAGGATGGGGACAGCCCTGCATGCTCTGATCACAAAAGGTAAAAAAGGAGTTAGTTGAAATCATCAAAGAGAATGACAGGGGTATTATGACACATGGTCAGTGGAGCCTGCACTGAGTCATGAAATAAGATGAGAAATAGTCATCATTAGAGGGGGGTCGATAAAAAACGTCAATTGGAAGGTGCAAGAAGGTAGCATTACAACATATCCAAATCATTTCTAGTACTTCAAATATGGATGACCAACTAGCCCAACAGTCAACTCTTCTACATTTCTAGAGGGGTAGGAATATTAACCAGTGTGCAGCGCAGAGCTCGGTTAGCAGCGATAAGGACACTGCTCCCATGTGCATATTTTTGTGGAAGATATCGAAGTGAAGGAACAAAGGCAATATCTCAAGATCTGTTAGTGATGAATTTAGCCATGTCTCTGTAAGTAGCACCAAATCACTAGAAGAATAAGAAATGAAGCTGAAAATTTCATCACGTTTTCGTATAACGCTGCGTATATTAGTGTATAAAAAATGTACCGGGGAATGACTAATGTTGGTAAATTCATACTGTACCTGCTCTTTGCACTAGGATTTTTCGACAACTTGTGCGCCAGTGTTATAAATGTGTGTTTTGTTGTTTGCGATAAGCTTGTCATGTCTTAATTTGATTTTGAGGTTGCGTTCCTTTGCAAACTGAAAAAGTTTTTTTTCGAGCAAAACGAGTTTCAGGCGAGAAGTCTTCACTGACACTGTAATCTATTCCCTTAAATTTTTTGCACGCAGAAAGTATGTGATCTTTGTCCTTAAAGTGTACAAACCTGACAATAATAGGTCTTTGTTTCCCTTTTGTGTAAGTACTCAGTCTATTAGCACGTTCAATATCACGTGGTTGATTGTCAACGTCAAGGAACTGATGACAATGGTCAATGATTAAATTCTCGCTTTCAGACCAGGGTTCATTTGGCCTGTCAGTTAAACCGTAAAACACCAAGTTGTTGCATCGAGCCCTATTTTCAGTGTCTACGATGCAGGCTGTCAAGAGATACTTGAGCCAAGCACTCATTCGTGGCCGACTGTGCTTCGTTCAACTCTGGACTTCAAGGATATAAGTGACATGAACTCGGATTCAATTATTCCTAGCCTGGTTCTCAGGTCCTCGAAAGTTTTGTCGTGGTCAGAGAGTTTCTCATTAATTGATTTAAGCTCGCCAAGTATCATTGATTGCCCACACTGCAGATATTGTAATATCTGAAGTAGATCAGGAGAACAGGCAGCCTCAACATTATAAAGAGGCCCAGGGTTTGTCTCGATATCATACGCTAACAAGGGCAAGTTCAGTAACATTCGAGCACAATCGTGAGCAATTTTGTGCCAACGATGTGGGTTCAATAGCACAATAATACCCCTATAACTCAACTTCTTGGCAAAAAGGCAACGCCAGTTAGTTACCTGCATCAGGAAAATGAAGGGCCGGTTAGCTGGGGCTACTACTATGCAGCCGAACGCACTGAAAGGAGCTTGCAGCCAAACAGGCTTTATATCCTGATCGGCAGTGACGCTTGTCGCTTGATAGGAGTGATTCAGTCGGATTTCCACGTATGGTGGTGGGTGTTGGTCGGGCTGGGTTGGTCGTAGCGGTTTGAATCCCCACAGTGCACTGAATTCCACTCGTAGAGGATCGAGGGGGTGCCACATTCCGGGAGGCCAAGTCAGCAAGGTAGATGGTGGGTTGCCTTTCAGGCTGACATCGGTACAGCAAGGCGTAACACCGGCAAGGCTGTCCAAGAATAGCAGCCAAGGTACGTTGAAGAACTGCATCTGCATCAGGAAAACGAAGGGCCGGTTAGCTGGGGCCATCACTGCACTGCCGAACCCATTTCATTTCGAACAGGGTTGGACGTAAAATGGATATATCAAACTCCACCACCCTAGATCACGTGCGCTCTGTTGACAGGCGGTGAGCTTTCCCGCAACACCCTCGAAGTTAGCGGTGGCGCTATGGGCATTCCCGACTGCTGCGCACTATAGCCGCACACATCGATTGCACCGAGGGTGCGATCTGAACATAGCGGCGTACACAACTGGTGGCTTGGCTAGTTCGACAACGTCAGCGACGCATTGCATTTGCTGCTCTGACTCCTCCTCGTAGTATGCACTAACCGTTTGGTGAGCACGGAGCGACTACGGCTTAAGTGGTCAGCCAATATGTGGAGTTCAATGGGGGCTGGGTGGGGGAACCTTCGCGACTATGTTTAAACCACAATTACACATTAAGCAGGTATTTATTAACAAACAAGGTTTGACTGTAATTAGTTATATTGAAATTTAACTGTAAAGTCGAAACCATTTGTAGCAAATTCAGTAGTTCTGTGAAAAGTGATCTTTACATCAGTAGTTTGTTATATTATCACTTGGTGTGACGGTGAAGAATGACGCAGTGTGAAAACTGTGAGTTCCAAATTTTACTCTTCATTGGGCGAACTTGTGCCCAGCAAAACAAGTAACACTCAACTACAACCATAGCGGCGAGCAAAGTCGACGATCATCGAAAATCTGCTCTGTGGGTCAAGTGCATCAGCTTTTATACGTGGGTCGGCAAAGGTTCCAGAGTAATCGCTGCTGCCCCTGTGTCTTCCAGAAAGTACTACACAGTTCGGTCGCACATACAGTCAGATTACACGTGGTTCGGTGACAACAGACAACGGATAGAACCATCGAGAGCATGCGAGAAATTTCCAATACATGCAAATGCATCCTGCGCTGAGCGATAACATTTACCATTTGTTAGCCGGTGAAAAGCACTCACCCAAAAAATGGAAACAAGCACACATGTCAGTATATGGGCTTGCCCTTAAAAATGTTCAGAAATTAACCGCACTGAAGCAGGCTTCAGCAGTTATAATTCAACAGCACCTTAGTCCAAAAACCAGATTGTCAGTACAATTTTTGTTTCCGGTGCCTTCCCGCACTTAGCTGTAAACTTTGTTAGAAACATCCATATAAAGAACGAAATGCAGCAGCACATAGCTTAAAACAGCGTGATGTTCCGATCACCTGTCATTTCAAAACTGCAAGCACAGCCGTCATTTTTTATTCAGGAGCTTGTGATATATTTTACTACCAGCAAGACATGGCTGTATTCTGCACACAAGAGTGAAGCATTCTAGTTGGCTGGAAGCATAAACTTTGCGGTATGCTGCCGTTCTGCGAAGTTCTATCGAAACAGCATGGCACCCCATGCCATGCTGTTTAGGCTGTACGCCTCCTAGAGTTTCCTAGAATTACTAGAGACAGGGTGTCTACCAACCGGGAAAACCGAGAATTATCAGGGATCTTGAGTAGTCTGGAAGAACTCGGGGAGAACTCGGGGAATTTGTGCCTCTATCAAGAAAAATTAGCTGTAAATTTATTGAAAGGGTTTAAAGTCGCGGTAATACTGGCACGAGTAACAGACAGGAATCATAATGAATCGTCTTTGATGCCCTGTCGTCGGCTGGAGGAGTTGCCAGTGTACATTCAACGACCGACTTTCTGGATGCCCGATAATTTGGACGGCTTCGCGGCACCACCACGTTTCCATTGAGTCAATGTATCAGAACGTCTGAAATTTCGGATGCAAGAACCCTTCACCGTTTGATTTTCTGGACGTTTTACCATAACTGCAGGTCCAAAACGGCATTAATCAAAGCCACTACCGCTGCCGTTTTGATTACCTCGCCACCTCAAACCGGCACTCTCGCACGCAGATCCGCTGGCAGCCATAGCCACCACTGCCGCAACCCTAGACCTAGCTGCTTCAATGTTCGCTATTAAGCTTTTTGCCGTTGGGTGCCGTGTTTTTTATAGAAAGAATTCGCTGCTGCCAGCAATGGCACCGACTCTGCCTTTGTGGTCCTCGCGATTGGCTTAGAAGCTTGGAAAGCATGGTACGTGCATAATGCCGGTTCCAGAAAGTCAGCTTCGCTTCTGTACTGAACTGTCACTTGGTGAAGCATATGCAAACGTATTGCAGTGAAGCATAACAAGCATGGAAAGGGGCTATTGCCACGGGACACAGTATGTATTCCTTAATTATACACGCATGCACCCGGTATCTCCTGTCAGAGTACAAGCACCGATATGCCTAATACATGAACCGACAGGCCTTCAGAGCATTTTTGAATGTGCTTGTGGTGGTTTGAGCCCTTAAGGGCAGTAAATGACATGCATTTCTTTTTTCCAACTGTCCAATTTTTCGGACGTTTTCGCAGCCCCTAGTGAGTTCGAAAAATTGGACTTGGATTGTGTAACTAACCAAGAAAATGCTTCAACAAATGGTCCGTGGGGCGAACAAGTGGCGGAAGGATGACAACAACTTTCTAGAAAGGACCTGCGCATTGAGGAATGAACGGGAAAGGAAGCGTGCTGCCGCCGTTTTGAAGGAGCTTGAGCTCAATAAACAAAGGGTTGGCTAATGCCAAGATGCAGCTGTCCCCCCCTCATCCAAACCAAAATAAACTCTTTAAAGCAGTGAAACACAACACTGAGGCGTCGTGCGCGGGCTGAGAGTATGTCAGGACAGCTAAGGTTGACTCACAAGCTGTTGAGAGAGAATCTCAACTGTGACAAAGTTCGGGCCTCATACCACTGAACTTACTATCAGTTGATAGAAACAGCTCATATTCGAAAATATTTTCTTCTGTATGCATCTCCTTTTTATTTGTATTTGAGAATGTCCCACTCGATTTGCAATTTTTTTCGGATACATTTTATTTGCTGTGCATTTTACTAACCCCTTCCTTCTATTCTCTTCTTGAATAACATAAACACTACTCCATAGTATTCAAATTGAATTAAGTTGTTTCTTTTTAAAAGTTTTTTGATGTGCTTACTAGAGAGTGATAACTTCGGGCAATATGGTTTCAGCCCGTCTTGACATAAAACATAGTTCTTCATTACTCAGGGAATTTTGCAATAGCACTCAGGGAAAACCTGGAAAACTCAGGGAATTTAGAAATGTCAACTTGGTAGACACCGTGAGAAACAAATCTGACGCTACGATCGTTCAGCCACCATGTAAATGATGGATAGTACATGGATTTGTTTTATCTTCGTGCTTGGGACTTCAGACATTCTTGTGGCTTCATTTATTACGTTTTTTCTGGGCCTAAACTGGCCTAAATTTCAAAGCAATTTATACTTCTTTCAATGCAGCGGGTAATGATACTCTGCAAGTGGACATAATCGCTGCTAATTTCAGTGGTTCCGCATGTGATTTCAACATAGGGCTTCTCTGCTAGAAGTACTGTGTTTGAATCCTGCCGTCGAACAATTTTACTAGTGCTTGTGTAATGATTTGTAATGCAGTACTTTCTTGAAATTGATCACTTTGCAAAGTCATGAAGACATTTAAAGCCAGGTGGGCGAGGTTTAGGCAAATCTATGTACTACCCATTATTCCCGTGGTCCCTGAACTGCCCTGCTCGTAGGTCCCATATACACTAGCACCACAGTTCCCTCTAGTTGAAACTGTACCTTCGAAGCACAAGACCACGCGTAACTTTCTTCGTGGCTTCTGAAATTCGCACATGGCAGTCACTTGCTCATCTTGAAGACCGTATCATTGTCGCGGTTGAACTAGAGCAAGGCGTGCACAGCCGCAAACCCACTTTGGTCACACTTCCATACTTCAGTATCTCATGCGTGCCCTCTTTTTGCCATGATCGGGTTCAAAGCGTACATTGTAACGGTACGGCGATTTAAACAATGTTTGTTTTAGCTGGAAGCAGTTTCAATAGGCAGGGTCAGAAAATCATAAATGCGCAGAAATGTGGTCATTATATCTGGGATTGTTATAAGTGGGTTCGACTGTATTACATAATTTGGATATAACAAAGCAAATTACTGATTTTACCGACTTTGTTAAATTAACGTTTAACTGAACTTTTTGAAATTTTACATTGTTTTGTCTGTTTATTGGTGCTCAAAGGTGCCCTTAAGCTAGCATATATTTCTTCAGAGAGATTTCATTAGTTTTCTTTGTGTGTTGGAAATCTTTTTTTTTCTTAAATTCCTAGCCTTTCTTCTCATTAACTACTTCAAGTCTAGATTCTTTAGACAATAAAGCTCTCATTGCATCACAAAAAAGAAAGTACTTGAAGACTGGTTATAAGACTATTTAAATTGAGGTTGTGCACCATGAACATCTTTGTGTTGATAATACATTGAGAGGATATGTTGAATGCCTGCTGTCTGAAATAGGTCTGCCTTTCCTGATCAGGCAGAACATTCCAGTCTCCTATTTTCTATCCTTGCCTATTTTATTCATGTCTTCCTTAGGTGCCCTTTTTCTAGACAGTGGCATCAAAGTGGCTGACAGGGTCTTTTCTACAACTCTTTTCTCGGAGCCTGATCTTCTGGACGTCTGGGTCAACTACCCACCACACCCCTTGCAGGTGACATTGTTATCTATGCCTTAAGCGTTCGAGTGGTGCACTGGTTGTGCTGTTCACATACACTTTCCACTGTTTATATTGAAGACCCGAAGCGCATACCTTTTTGACTGTTGTTTGCACTTATGAAAAGCATGTGCTGCCACTCTCCTAGTGCTGTCTGATGAATTCTCACATACAGTCACAATGGTCCAATTCAAATTATGGCTGCACCCAGGGAGTTGCCATTGCTGTTCAGAGGTGTTCTGGTTTAATTAATGTGCATTTAGCAATTCAGCTGTTCTTGCAGGGCATGTAAATGTAGTAGTTTGCAGATATTAGCATCACCATACTATCTATGCCCCAAGCTTGCTTCTCCATAGCATCCAAACTTGTGGATGCTCTTTTAAAGTTCAGCCATCATATCTTGTGTGAGTGAAGTTTCCATCTTGCAGGCATATTGGAGCATGTGTATTTGTAACACTCACATGCAAATGCTCACAGCTGATGGCTTGAGCCTTGGCCTCTGTGGTGCCTCGTTTGTGATTTGAGCAATTGTGTTTCGCTGAAGCACAACAGCTGTGTTGAAATGTGTGTTGTATGCTTACAGGAACAAGTGCCTGAGGGTGATAGAAAGTGGATTGACTCCGTTCCGCTGCTGAAGGTAAGTGCTTTAAACTGCAAAATTATTAAGTGAGCCTAGTTCGTATGCTGATGTGTGGTGCGCAGTGTTGGGCAATTTATGCTGATGTATACTTTTGCTAACTGGCTTTTCCTAATAGTAATCCTGAGTGTCCAAATTTATGAAATAAGTTGCAGAATAATTTTCTGGGACAGATTAAAAATAGGGCAAATCGGTGTGATGAGAAATAAAATGTTATGAAAACAGTGCATTTTGCAATCATTGGTGTTTTTTTGAAGCACCATATGCTAGTTTCGAAGCTAAGCTGGTTAGGCATAGCGGCACCCTCTGCACTTGCTTGGCACTGAGCTGACAGTAGTGGGCCAGAGATAATCTATGGGAATGGACAGCATTGAGCCTTGTGTGTCGATGATCCAAAACTCTCCTTCAGATGTTGCTTGGGAACTTTGCCATTAGGGTGTGCATTCCTTAAGAAATAATGCATTTTTTCACATTCTGCGAGCAGTGAGAAATGCATGAAATGCACTGCTGCATGCACACATCACTGCAGCAGTGTACATTGCATTACACCATCAGACAAACTTTGCCTAAAATTTATCCATTGTACCCGATCGTCCTTTATAGCTGTCTTTGTTAAAAGCTGAATTTGTTGCATTGACAATATGGGCAGAACAAATGAAGTGAGAAGAATGGTGTGTTGCATTTGAAAGTATGCTGTATGCAGATCTGTTGCAGCGGGTGTGGACTGTACTCATGTTTGGTTTGCAAGCTAAGTATTCAAAATGTTTCTAGTACTAGAAATGACACGAATATTCTAAATATAATAAATATATTGCTGACTGGGCACAATAAAACATAATTCTTTACATTTGTTTCTATTTACCTTGCTGAACATTAATATGCAGAAGATAAAAATAATGATCAATATCCAAGCAAAGGAACAAGAGTTCAAGATCGCCAGTCAGCCTCTAGAGTCTGTGAAGGAGTACGTTTACCTAGGTCAATTAATCGCACTGCAGGGAACCCTGATCATGATAAAGAAATTCATAGAAGAATAAAAATGGGTTGGATTACATACGGTAGGCATTGTCAGCTCCTGACGGGAAGCTTACCATTATCATTGAAAAGGAAGGTGTACAATCAGTGCATTTTACCGGTGCTAACATATAGGACAGAAACTTGGAGACTGACAAAGAAACTCGAAAACAAGTTAAGGACTGCACAAATAGTGATGGAATGAAGAATGATAGGCCTAACGTTAAGAGACAAGAATAGAGTGGTGTAGATCAGAGAGCGAATGGGGATAGCCAGTATTCTAATTGACATTAAGAGAAAGAAAGTGCGCTGGGCAGGTCATGTAATGTGCAGGTTAGATAACCGTTCGACCATTAGGGTTACAGAATGGGTACTAAGAGAAGGAATGTGCAGTCGAGGATGTCAGAAGACTAGGTGGGGTGATGAAATTAAGGAATTTGCAGGCGCTAATTGAAATCGATTGGCGCGAGATAGCGTTAATTGGAGATCGCAGGGAGAGGCCTTCGTCCTGCTGTGGACTTAAAATATGATGATGATGATGATGACGATGATGATGATGAACTTGTAAATGTGTACCCAGTTTGGCGTTAAAGGGACCCTGAAACAATTTTGATGATTGTGTACAAATGTGCTGAGTCATTAGGGTAGGTCCTTATGATCAATAAGAGATGAATTTGAGTGCTCTGCTCAAAATGTCATAAGAAGCCAACAAACATTGACACCAAGGACAACATAGGGGAAATTACTTGTGCTTAATAAATGAAATAAAGAAATGAAGAATTAATGGGAATTAAAGTGGATGAAAAAACAACTTGCCACAGGTGGGAACCGAACCCACAACCTTCGCATTTCGCGTGCGATGCTCTACCACTTGAGCTACCGCGGTGCTGTTTTCCCATCCACTTTCTTGGGTATTTATGTGTCCTAGTAGAAGCCTGGGAGTGTTAGCCAGCGCCACCACACACAGACCTTGGCAGCGGACGTGGGACGTCCTTTTTGCCGCAGGCGTCACGAGAACGTGATCTTTTTGGGTGAAGGCAACTGGTCAATAAACCCACATATGCTACCTGAAGGCATCAATGTAGCCGGATTCGAGACCCTCGTTATGTAATAAACGAGAAGAAAGGGGGTTAACCGAGGGTCCCGATTTTATTAGTCATATCATAAGAAGCCAACAAACATTGACACCAAGGACAACATAGGGGAAATTACTTGTGCTTAATAAATGAAATAAAGAAATGAAGAATTAATGGAAATTAAAGTGGATGAAAAAACAACTTGCCGCAGGTGGGAACCGAACCCACAACCTTCGCATTTCGCATGCGATGCTCTACCACTTGAGCTACCGAGGCGCTGTTTTCCCATCCACTTTCTTGGGTATTTATGTGTCCTAGTAGAACCCTGGGAGTGTTAGCCAGCGCCACCACACACAGACCTTGGCGGCGGACGTGGGACGTCCTTTTTGCCGCAGGCGTCACGAGAACGTGATCTTTTTGGGTGAAGGCAACTGTTTAATAAACCCACATATGCTACCTGAAGGCATCAATGTAGCCGGATTCGAGACCCTTGTTATGTAATAAAGGAGAAGAAAGGGGGTTAACCGAGGGTCCCAAGTGGTAGAGCATCGCACGCGAAATGCGAGGGTTGTGGGTTCGGTTCCCACCTGCGGCAAGTAGTTTTTTCATCCACTTTAATTTCCATTAATTCTTCATTTCTTTATTTCATTTATTAAGCACAAGTAATTTCCCCTATGTTGTCCTTGGTGTCGGCGTTTGTTGGCTTCTTCTGATATGACTAATAAAAATCGGGCCCCTCGGTTAACCCCCTTTCTTCTGCTCAAAATGTGTAATTTATTATAAGGTATGAAAAATGTACATCACTACCAATCGCTGCTGAAAACACCCCGCAGTTTTCAGCTGCCCCTTGATGTCACTCAGGCAAGTGATCCTATTGGCTAGCAACATTATGTCATCTTGAATGCGTGAAACATGCCACTTCATTAAAGGGTCCCTCACCAAGCCACAGCAAATTTTGGTTACCTGTATACTGGAAGTTATCTGGCCTCTAAGGAGCGCTCTACCACAAGAATTTTTCAATTTAGTTCATTAATATTCATTAATAGCAGAAATAGAAATATTTGAAGCTCCGCGAACCCCTGATTTCAGGAGGCGAGTGCCACTGCCAACATAGACCCTCTCTCCACTTGCCCCATCTAGCCTCCGCAAATGAAATTCCTTCCCTGTGTTCTCCCATACTGGAGCTAAAGGATCGCATGACAAATGCGTCATGGGCCCCACCTTATTTTTTTCTCCCTCTCACACACGCATTTTTGCTGAGTGGTGCACTTCCGGTGACAGTCTTGGGTGCGAGCTGTTGAGTTTGTCTCTTTTCACGAAGCAGACAATTTTGTGCACTCTGCATGAGAACACCTGATTAGCTGTATAAATCGGTGCCACAATCATGAGCACTGAGGTAGGTGCAATAAAATGAAAGGCATGATCACAGTGCTGGAACATGGTAGAATATGACATAGTTTCGGTCTCTGCACACATGGCTGCACAATGTGGGAACAAGCAGACGAAACGGCACTAGTTCTCTCTCACTATGGTACGAAGTGAAACAAAAACACGCAGACATTCGGTTTGTATATCCTATTATTTCTCTAAACTTCAATTTGTCTATGGAAGCAAAGATTAAACAAATAACTGATGTTGCCTTGAATAATTCTCGAAGTCATGTGCCACTTGTGGGGTTCTCCTCCCGTGCTCTTGGGACAAAGGAATGACAACACAGTAGTGCAAACAATCACAAGGGCATTTATTGCACCTTTCATAGATCAATGCCTGCTAGCCGAGTTGCTATCCACAAAACATGCCGATGGGTGCGCGACAAATCTAGAAGTCCGATTCACCGCGACCGGATAACGAGCGAATATGTTCGCCCCATGCTGGATCCCAACGCCTGGTCGTTTGCGCGTACTGTCACACGAACGGTGGCGCGTTCGAAGGCAGCCACGCGAGACGGTCTCGCAGAAGCATGGATTGGCGCACGCGTGGGACGTCCGCTGAGTTCGCCTATTCGCCGCCCAAGAGCGAGCGCCTTCCACTCCCGCGCCCAAATAACCCCACCGGTAGCAGCGCAACACTCGCGCCATCTCTCGCACTGCGCTTCAACCACACCGACTGCCGCGGGCGTCACGCAGGCCACGCGGTGAAGCGGGATTGCAGGAGATGGAAGAAAACAAGATATCAGGGGACGCGCAAGAATCGCGCATCCCCACACACTATGAGTGACGTCACAACACGGCGATGTTGTAGGTGCACCTGCATGATTGACGTCGACTCTTAGGTTAGGAATGCGGCACCCACAAAAAGAAGGGCAAACGGCGCTTGGTTTAAGATTTAAGCTCTGTCCGCAGCACGTGGGAATGTAATACTTAGCAGACACGATCATTAGCGTGCATTGTATGCACTGTGCTTATCAACTCAACATGGTCTGACCTGGTGAGGGGTCTTTTAAGGTTATTTTTTAATAGCACAGATATGCATAGTAACTTGTGTACCCTTAAAAATAAGTGCACAAATGCAATAAATGTGGATGTTTCTTCAAACCAGTGGCCTGCTTCCACCTGAGAATTCAGATCGTCTGCTACAGCTCTAGTGATAGCAGTTTATGGGACACGAAGGGGTACTCGCATGAAAATAGGAGCAGTAATATCTTCTGTGGCAGCAGGAACTTGAATGGTACCAGTGCTGCAGTACACTCATCTTGCACTGCAGGTGTGTGCAAGGAGTAAACTGCAGTGACTGCTTGCTGTAGAAGAGGCGAGCGCTGAGCGTCAATGTCAACACCAACCTCCTTGGTCAATGCAGTTTTGAAAAGAAATATGCTTTCATCAGCGACTGCAGGTTCCGCATTTGTCAGAGAGCCAAGTTTTGTGTATAATTTGCCCAGAATGGTAGCAGAAAGATATTGCTACAAGCCGAGATAAAAAAATAAAGCATTGCGAAGGCAATTGAATGTGCCTTACAACGTCTCAAAATGTCCGTCAGAAAGTCGCCATCTTGAGTTGGACTTTGGTGTAGTGGTACCCTCTCCGCTTCCCACCCAGAAAGTGTGTATACATTGCACAGGAAAGACATGCAGACACTCCCTCAATTCAAATCAAATGGAAGTAGACAAGGCTTGCGTCACTGCATGGAAGAGGCAGGACATAGCGATAGCCGCAGGGTGTAAACGTGGGGGAAAGCAGCAGTTTGAGAGGAGGATAATGCTTAACCACTTGTACCTGTTTTATTATGGTGCACTCACTCGAAATTCTTATGAGAAAGCATTCCTTGAAAGTTATCCTGTATCTAGGCATACAACAAAAACTGTTTCGGGGACCCTTCAGCACTATGGTTGCCGTCTGGGTGGTTTTCCACCAGCACAACTGATTTTTCTGTCACAGTTTGCGCTATTGAATGGACACCCACACCAGCACACCATCTCTCATTTTTCTGACTCTCCCTAGATCGGCGCATATATTGCAAGCATTCTGTTTTGGATTCATACATAACGGCTGAATTGTCACAATCGGATTCCTTTTGAATTCCTTAAAATGTTCACGGTCACGAAACATATGCTGTGAGATGTTGCAAGACTGAGTGGTCCATCCTTCTACTTTTATTTTTTCTCCTGGCTGTTCTCCTTTGAGTCTAAGCGTGACTTCTGGTTCTTATGTCTTCTCTGCGGCCACCCACTGATGACTTCTCGCATAACTAGCACAGTCAATTTGAGCCACATATGCACATTACCCATTTTCCCACTCTCATACATCCCTTAGCTACGAAAACAATGCTTAGTGGGCTGTTGGCTTTACTCATTGGTCTTAAATGTTTTAAATGTGTGCCAAATTTTACAGTCCCTTCAGTAGATTTCAGTCATGCAAATTTTGTACTCTATTTATTGCCGCTTTATTTTGCTTTCATTTTATTTGTATTTTTGCATACAGTACTTATCTAAAAAAAAGTGCTTCCTTTTCACCCCCTTACTAGAATGGGCTTGCCACACGTGCTGTACTACAGGAGTCCTGCATACATGTGGCGCAAAATGCAGGAAAAAGGATACTGTGTTTCAGCAGTTCTTTTATAAACTATGTTTGCAGACAAACATACACTGCCACTTTGTATTGCTTTTTGCCTAGCTCATTTGTCATTACTTCTGCATTACTTATTCCCGAGTTTATTGCTTGATGGTAAAAGCATTGTGTAGCTGCTTGTGCAGGGCCAAATGCCTCCTAGTTGATGAGCATTTGATGCTGAATAATGTATAGGTTTGGGAAACCAGACACTGTAGATTCCTGCATTTTTTTAATTGGTAATGGCAAAATAAGCTTTTACTGTAATGGCTTGCTAAACTATTTTTTTTGTTGTTAGCAACATAATTGTAATGTTTTACATGTTAAAGTCAACAAATTGCTGATAAGTTCACCTGCTTATTATTATTCAATATTCAGAGTTCTGTATTTGTATTAAAGAATTTTGATATTCGTATACTGCTAAATAAGATGTTTTAAAAACTAGGGAAAAGCCATCTTGTGTTGCAACATATGAAAGCCAAAGAAGGCTTCCTGCTGTAACATGCATAATAGTAGTAACAAAATTAATAAAGGCAGCATTGTTTACATTATTGCGCATTGTAGCAATGTTCTAGTAATGAAAATGTATTTTATGGCGCATCAGCAATTGTAATCTATGTGTACATTAGTCTGCTTTGAAGAGAATAAAATGCGAACATTAGTTGTTTGAGGAATGAGTATAGTCAGTAATTATATGACAGCAGACACTACACAAAATCAATTTAATTCCTCAAAAATACATAACCAGATATTTAGCTTTTTACTGAGTATTTATGTAATAGCAGCAGTTATATAATTCACATAACAGCCATGCCCTTAGCTTTGCTGGTATTTAAACATAACTGTTGAATACAATTGAATGTTGCAATATGATTGAATGGTTTCTCTGTGCTAAACTAGTAGTACCATGCCATTAAGTTATCTGGCTACAAAATGAAGTGATTGTTGTTGCTGTCATTCTAATTTTGCAGAAACTGAATGAGTTTGAACAGCTGACTGGCATTGAGTTTACCCACATACGACTGCTGGCCAAAGCCTTCACTCACCGCAGCATTGGATTCAACAACCTAACCTTGTAAGAAGCACCTCATTTTAGCCATTCTACCATGCAAGACAGTCTCAATGGCTGCACTGTAACACCACCAGTTTTGTCATTCGTTCTGCCCTCAGTGTGTGGTGTGTGTAGGGCACTATAAAGCAGGGAGTTACAATAGAAAAGTGATGAAGTGTACAGAGTAAGCATAATGCAAAAAAAAATATAGTATGCAAGTAGACCAGGTGCATTTAACTATAACTAATTTGTCATGAAATTTAATATAATCATGTTGCACAACCTTCAGTCTAGGTCCAAAAATAAAAAGTTCACTAGGGAAGACAGTACCATTTCATTACTGTTCGGGACAGAAAGAACTAATAAAACACTTGTGTGGAATTGCTTTTCAACATTGTAGTAACACTCTTGGCATGCAGTTATGCATATTGAACAATTTTGTGATGAAAACCTGTTTCGTTGACTGTTTCAATTCGGACCAGTCTACACCTTGTTAATAAGCTGGGGAACTCATCACGGTTGCTGTCTTATCAGGTACCAACGTTGGCCCAAGCTACTGCAGAGTCAGCTTTGCAGCTTTTAGACTTGAACCTTGCCGACATAGTCCTTATCCATTCCATCATTTCACCCTCAAAAATATTGTCACAGTCGGTAATGTGGCAAGAAGACGACGCTGATGGTGGTCTTAGAGACGACGAAGAAGTGTTTAACAGTATCGATGCTCTACGCTTGTTGGCTCAGCCATTAAAAGCCACTTGTAAATAGACGAACGCTTCTTCCTTCCCATAACATCATTGGTGGAGGTGCAGGGTAATCACTTGAGCAAGACGGAGCTCCGCAGCGAACGTAACCTGGCCGCCATGTCATCCGAAGGAGAGAGTTCAACTGCGGCCCCGGCGTCGCCACCGACGGTCATCCTGGCCCAGCCTCGCGACCCTGGCATGTTTTCCGGGATTGACAACGTTGACGTTGGCGACTGGTTACAGAATTATGAACGGGTCAGCGCACACAACAGGTGGGATAACACGCTTATGCTGGCTAATATAATATTCTACCTCAAGAAAACAGCACGGGTCTGGTTCGAAACACATGAAGAAGAGATTACGAGTTGGGACCAGTGTAAACAGAAGCTTAGAGATTTGTTCGGCAAACCCGTCGGCCGCCAACGTGCTGCGAAGAAGGACCTTGGGACCCGTGTACAGACGTCCACTGAATCTTACGTGGCATATATCCAGGACGTCCTCGCTCTTTGCCGCAAAGTAGATAACAATATGGCAGAGGCAGACAAGGTCAGCCACGTCTTAAAGGGCATCGCGGACGACGCGTTTAACCTGCTTGTTTATAAGAACATCACAATGGTCAGTGAGATAATTCACGAATGTCGCCGCTTTGAAGACGCGAAGAGTCGCCGCATAGTTCGACAGTTTACTCGTCTACCTAATACCACAGCTTCGTCAGCGTGCGAAGACATTTGTCCACCGCGTGAGTCCACCTCCAGCGAGAACGTCGTACGTATCGTTTGGCGAGAAATCGAAGCAGCGTCTCCTTCCACGCCAGTCACGCACTGCTTTGACGATTCCCAGCCGCTTGTGTCCCTCATTCAGTCGGTCATTCGCCAAGAACTTGCCAATGTAGGTCTTCCATCCATCTGCTCCGACAGCCGTGCTGACTTTGCTTCATCTGCTGCCTCTGCCCCTGTTCACCGGAGCCAATACGGTCCATATCCGAGCTATCGCAACCTGGCCGAATGGCGCACCCATGACGATAGACCCATCTGCTTTTACTGTGGACGTGTGGGCCACATCTCTCGCCACTGTCAAAGTTCCTGGCCAGCCCACTCACGACCAAGCTTTCCCGCCTACCGCCGCTCCCCACTGAATCCTTGCCCGCCATCACTCTCCACCGAGGTTGAAGACGCACCTGACACCGCTCGAGCCACCGCGACCAGCCGATCGCCATCACCACATAGTCGCCGCTCCCGTTCACCCCAGCTGCGTCGCTCTCCATCCCCAGCTTACCGTCGCTGCTCTCTGACGGGAAACTAACTGGGGCAGCTCCTGGAGGTGACGCTGCTCTAGAACACCGGCCTGGAATTCCTCTGCTGACCCTGCCTACTAATCGGAACCTTCTGGACGTGGACGTGGATGGTTTGCCCGTTACAGCACTCATCGACACTGGAGCCCAAATTTCCATCATGAGTGCGGAGCTTCGAACGCGCTTGAAGAAAGTACTTACCCATGCTCCGACTCGACTGCTCCAGGTCGCTGATGGTGCAACTCCGGCTGTGCTTGGAATGTGTACTGCTCGTGTCAGTGTCGCCGGTCGCCACACGTCCGTTTTGTTTAGTGTGCTTGAACATTGCCCTCATAATGTGATCCTCGGACTCGACTTTTTGTTGGCCCATTCTGCTCTGATTGACTGTTCCGCCGGTGTTGTACAACTTGACCTACCCCTACCTGTTCCCATTGACCTTCCAGATCAAGCACCAGCTCAACTTTGTTCCGCGGATTTTATACGCCTGCCATCTCTTGCAGCAACCTTCATCCCTGTTTTAGCCAGCCCACCTGTACCTGACAGAGACTATGTCCTTACTCCCGCGACGTCAGTCCTGCTTTCTTACAATGTCTCCTTCCCACACACCATCGTTTCTGTTGCGGACAATCAGACATGTCTTCCCATCCTAAATTTCGGACAGTGCCCACAAGTAGTTCCTCAAGGCATGTCTCTTGCCACGTTGTCACCAACGCACGAGTGCCACATTTCTGCTCTATCTGTTGCGCCGTCTTCGACCACTGCTCATTCTGCGCCTTCTGCATCAGTACCGACTGACGACTTTACAAAGATGATTGCACCGGACCTCTCAACCCAAGAAGCCACACAGCTCCGTGGCCTCCTCGACTCCTACTCCGACATTTTCGATCTGAACGATCGCCCTTTGTGTCAAACTACAGTCGTCACACATCGGATAAATACCGGCGATGCAGCACCTGTTCGCAGACGCCCATACCGGGTGTCGCCCTCTGAACGACAAGTTATCCAGAGCGAGGTTGACAAGATGCTTGCCAAAGGGATTATTGAAAACTCTTCCAGCCCATGGGCGTCCCCTGTTGTTCTCGTCAAAAAGAAGGATATCAGCTGGTGATTCTACGTTGACTATCGTCATCTAAACACGATCACCAAGAAAGATGTATATCCACTTCCCCGCATTGACGATGCTCTGGATTGTCTCCATGGTGCCACTTATTTTTCATCTATAGACCTTCGCTCTGGATATTGGCGAATTGCCGTGGACGAAATGGACCATGAAAAGACCGCATTCGTCACACCAGACGGCCTATATCAGTTCCGGGTAATGCCTTTTGGCTTGTGCAATGCCCCGGCGACCTTTGAACGAATGATGGACATGCTCTTGCGTGGTTTGAAATGGTCCATCTGTTTGTGCTACTTGGATGACGTCATCGTATTCTCTTCAACTTTTGCGACTCATCTTGAAAGACTTTCATCTGTTCTTTCTGTTTTTCGCACCGCTGGCTTGCAGCTCAACTCGTCCAAGTGCCACTTCGGTCACCGCCAAATAACTATGCTCGGACACCTCGTCGATTCATCAGGCATTCGCCCCGACCCAGCTAAAGTTCACGCTGTGCAGAATTTCCCCGTACCAGCTTGTGCCAAAGATGTTCGCAGCTTTATTGGCCTATGCTCATACTTCCGCAGGTTTGTGGAAAATTTCGCCCATGTTGCCCGTCCCCTGACTGACCTCCTGAAGAAAGACGTTCCTTTCTCTTGGGGCTCTGAACAAGCGTCTGCTTTCTCGCAGCTCATCACGCTGCTCACCACACCTCCTGTTCTCGCCCATTTTGACGCCTCCGCTCCGACAGAAATCCGCACTGACGCTAGTGGCTGCGGCATCGGCGCAGTTTTAGCTCAACGCCAATGTGGGCACGACCGCATCATCGCCTACGCCAGCCGCCTTCTCTCTCCCCCAGAGCGCAATTACTCGATTACTGAGCGCGAGTGTCTCGCCCTCATTTGGGCGGTGGGCAAGTTCAGACCCTATATATATGGTCGGCCATTTACAGTTACAACCGACCACCACGCCCTTTGTTGGCTTTCCTCCCTTAAGGATCCCACCGGACGCCTCGGTCGCTGGGCCCTACGGCTGCAGGAATACGCATACACTGTGGTCTACAAGTCGGGTCGTCTACATCAGGACGCCGACTGCCTGTCTCGACATCCCGTCGATGTACCGGACGGCTTAGTGGATGTCGCACCGATCTGCGTTCTTTCGCTCTCTGCCTTGCAAGACATTGGCGCTGAACAATGACGCGATGAGTCGTTACACCCAATTATGGAACGCCTGCTCTCTGATCCGTCTGATCCATCCCTTCACATGTTTGTGCTACAAAATGGCATCCTGTATCGCCGCAACATGCACCCCGACGGGCCCGAACTCCTGACCGTCATTCTGTCTCATCTGCGACAGACTGTACTGCAGCAACTGCACGACGTTCCCACCGCTGGACACCTTGGCATTACGCGGACCTATGACCGAATTCGGCGACGGTTCTTCTGGCCCCGTCTCAACCACTCCGTTCGCCGCTATGTTGCCGCGTGTGAGTCGTGTCAACGCCGGAAAAGACCAGCTGTGCCTCCTGCCGGACTGCTGCAGCCTTTGGATATACCGGCCGACCCCTTTTTTCGCGTTGCCGTTGATCTTCTCGGACCATTCCCTATGTCGAATGACGGAAATAGGTGGATTGCCGTCGCCACGGACTATACAACTCGCTATGCCATTACTAGAGCCCTACCGACCAGCTGCGCTACAGACGTTGCTGATTTCTTGCTTCACGACGTTATCTTGCACCACGGTGCACCTCGTCAACTTCTCACCGATCGCGGCAGGTACTTTCTTTCCAAAGTCATAGACGAGCTACTTCGATCATGTGCTACTAAAGACAAACTTACTACCGCTTACCATCCTCAAACTAACGGTCTTACCGAACGCCTGAACCGCACATTAACTGACATGCTCGCAATGTATGTTTCCTCCGATCATCGCGACTGGGACATCGCTCTACCATTTGTCACGTTCGCCTACAATTCCTCGCGCCACGACACAGCTGGCTATTCCCCCTTCTATCTCCTCTTCGGCCGTGAGCCAACTTTGCCTTTCGAGACACTCCTCTCGACCACGCTCGATTGGCCGACAGAGTACACTCGGGATGTCATAACCACAGCGACCCAAGCACGCCAGATTGCCCGCATTCGTCTTTCTGCTTCACAGACACGCCAGAAGTGCCGTTACGACCAGCGCCATCACGACGTGCATTATGAACCAGGTGCTCTTGTGCTAGTCTGGTATCCAACTCGGCATGTTGGTCTTTCGGAGAAATTCCTCTCGCGATACTATGGCCCTTACCGCATCCTTCGCCAGGTGACCCCTGTCACATATGAAGTGTCTTCGCTGGATGCCACGGTGCCTTCACCTCTCTCTGACATCATCCACGTCAGCCGTCTCAAACCTTACCTTTCTCGGACAGATGAGCCGCACCAATCAGGTGCTTTTTCCAACGGGGGTGATGTCACAGTCGGTAATGTGGCAAGAAGACGACGCTGATGGTGGTCTTAGAGACGACGAAGAAGTGTTTAACAGTATCGATGCTCTACGCTTGTTGGCTCAGCCATTAAAAGCCACTTGTAAATAGACGAACGCTTCTTCCTTCCCGTAACAATATACACAAATTCTTCTATCATAGACGTGATAAAACATTGTTGTTTAAAAAGACAATGACGCCGGTCTATGTACATTTTGCAATTTTGTCCTTGATTTTAGCTAGCTTTCATGGATACTGTTCTGATTATAATCTGATTAAGTGCTTCATAAGAGATAATTATCTGTAAGCTCCGCTCTAAGAATTTGCATTCTTCAAACCAAATAATGTACACTGATTTCATCAGTGACAGCGGGAAATTAGTGCCTGAGGTGACCGAACCATGTACAGGCTCAGTGGCATTCAGCAGCTCTTTCTGATCATTTAATATCGGGCAGGATGAAACTCTGTCACTAGTGTAGTGACGGTAATGTAGAGCAGTGACCTCCATTACCAGAGGGCTATTTCAAGAAGCATTTGCTCTCAGCAGCCTTTCTCCAGACAAAAATGGGCACCATGAGGGTGACAGAACAGAGCAAAAACAGCTGTGTTAAGGCCTTATCATGTTAAGGGTTCTTCTGAGGCCCACTGCTGCTAACATGCAAGAGAGTGCTCAAAAGCTATATAGTCTGATTAAAAATTTTTCACCCATTTTGTACTCTGACCAGGGGCTCAAACCAGAGGCTAGAATTCCTGGGCGACACCGTTTTGCAGCTGGTTGCTTCTGAGTATCTCTACAAGTACTTTCCAGAGCACCATGAAGGCCATTTATCTGTAAGTCCTTGGGTACTGTGGTTGTGTTACCTCAGCATTGGAGGGTCTTGTCTTACCTTATCAGTCCACGTGGCAGTACTGAATATTCATTTTCATTCTCCTGAGGTTGTTTCAAAGGTGTGTTAACACGCTGGTGTCACAAGTTACACAAAGAACTGATGCCACTTGTGGAGAAATAACACTCATCTGTACTACGCAAATAGGTGAATAAATATGGAACAACCACATATAACTAAGAGTCACAGTGTAAAAAGCCAAGAGCTGAAACAAAGAAGCAGCGCACAATATTAGTGCTGTTTTTGCACTTGTCTTATGTGGTTATATTCCCGATTTTTCCTGCTAGAACTTTCAATGTGACTAACTCTGACTTAGTTAACCACCTTTCCAGTCATCACTGGTAAAGTTGTACTAGACTGCTACTTCTGTACCATAACTATTACTGTAGCAGTCATTGTCCACCTTTGCAGATGCTAAGTTTGACAGTGATTTACAACATTTCAATATGTCCGTCAGGAAGCCGGTATCTTGAGTCAGACCCAAGATAGTGGTTCACTTAGCAGCTGCCAGCTTTGCAGATGCCAAGTCAGGCCATGTGCATGTGCACTACAATACAGCTTTTAAGAGGAAGCTTTATTTCGTGCCCAGCTCCGATGCCGTCTATTCAAATACATGTAAAATGCAGAAATGCTTTTCTGAAATAAGCCCTGCGTTGATTTTAATGAAATTTAGTGCGCTTGAGAGAAAAAGTTAGATTCCAGTGACTGTTGGAAGCGCAATTCTGATTTAGGACCTGGACATTTTTACAAACATTGGTGAAAATCGGTCAAATCGGACAAATCCTTAACTCTGCACCAAAAACAGTTCTGTAAACTGCATCCATTAGAACATACATAGTGAAAAAAATTGATATACAGTCTACTCTCATTACAACGGACCCGTGTATAACAGACTTTCGGATATAATGGACCACATTTCAGCCTTGGGTTGGTCTACCTATTTTATTAATGCAACAAAGTTCGCTTTTAATGGACCGCGCTACAACGGACTATCGGCTGCAGCGGTTGCAATTAGTGGCAATTTTTTTAAGATCGGGCGTATAAAATGTACTTTTGCCGGGTCGACACAGGCTGACAACTGACTTGCGAGGGTCAGCCGACGATTGCGGCTCAATATTGTGTGCGCGAGGGAGGAAGGAGGAGTGGAAACGCGCTGTCTTCTCTCTCGCACGAAGCACAGAGGGAGGCAAGAGAGAGGGGGGTTCTACTATGCCGCCTGCTGTATACGGCGCAGCCGCAGTGTCTTGAAAGCGATCTGCAGTGTGGACAAAGTGCTCACCCGCGTGGGTGTCTATCTTGAAAACTATCTGCAGTGTAGACAACGTATGCGACCGCGTGGCTGCCGTATTTTGAAAGCGATCTGTAATGTGGACAAAGTGCGCGCCTGCGGCTGCCTTATCTTGAAAGCAATCTGCAATGTGAACAGAGTGTGCGCCCGCGTGGCCGCCGTAACTTGAAAGCGATCTGAAATGTGGACAAAGTGCGCGCCCGCGCTCCATAACTTAAATGATATCTGTGATGGGGACGAAGTGCCCACACACGTGGGCGCTGTATCTTGAAAGAGATCTGCGATGTGGACAAAGTGCTCGCCCATGTGGGCGCTGTATCTTGAAAGCGATCTGCGATGCAGACCAAGTGCGCACCGTGTGGCCGACTTATCTTGAAAGTAATCTACAATGACAAAGTGCGTGTGGGTGCCATAACTTGACAGTGATCTGCGATGTGGAAAAACCAGTGACGGTAGCTTCGTATGCGCTGTGCTTTCGACGTTTAGTTCGCATTGAAGCGAGAGACAGCACAAAAGTCAATTCGCTCGCTGCTACTGCTGCAAAACTGCAACTTCTTTTGTTTGCTTTTTACCTTAGACGTTCGTCACTCACCCTTTGCAATAAAGTTGTGAGACATAATAATGAAAGTTTCGGAAGTGAGGCGTTTTGGATATTACGGACTTCGAATAAAAATGGACGTTTTTTTCTCGGATTATCAGGGTCCGTTGTAAAGAGAGTCGACTGTATTAATTTATATATTGTGTGAATTTCTTACAATGTGTACAAGGATTTTGCGAAAGTCCTACTCACACATTGGTGAATTTAAAGGGCCCCTCACCAGGCCCCAGTGCAAATTTTGGTTATACGCTGGAAGTTGTTACGTGTCCTCTAGGGAGTGTTCTGATGCAAGAAGTTTTCAAATTGGCTCATTAATAGCCGAGATATAAATATTTCACTGCTGTGAACCCATGATTTCAGAAGGCGAGCTCCACTGCACTCTCTCTACTTGCCCCATCTAGCCTCCGCAAACGAAATTCCTTCCTTGCGTTCTCTCATATCGGAACTCGAGGATCGCGGGATACATACGTCATGGGCCCCGCCTTCATTTTTTTTTTTTCTCCTCGTTTTTTTTTTTGGTAGTGACTACAGTGACGGGGCCCGGCACTTTAACATTTGTACTACAGTGACGGGGCCCGGCACTTTAACATTTGTACTACAGTGACGGGGCCCGGTAATTTAACATATGCACTACAGTGACGGTGCCAGGCACTTTAACATATGCACTACAGTGACGGGGCCCGGTACTTTAACATATACACTACAGTGACGGGGCCCGGCGCTTTAACCTCAGCCCTGCAGTCAACACTGTAGCGACGTCAATGGTCGCACTTCTTTCAAACATTCTATGCAAACAACTTTGAGCACTTCACGGCAGGCAGTGAACTTTATTAAGGTCCTGAGGAGCGACTCCGAAACCCCCTGAGGGGGCCGCCGCGAGCCGTTCCGACGTCGGGAGGGGCAGGCCGTGCCTGACCGCCTCCTCCCACTCTTCTTCCGTGGTAAGATGACCGTGGTTCCGTAACGAGGGACACCGCCAGAGCATGTGTTCTAAAGTTCAGAATGGATCTCCGCAATCCGGACACCTGCCTCGCACGGACGCGGCGTTAGGTTGCCCCTGTGATCCACCACGGCCGCCGCGAACCGGTCGGACGAACCGTATTGGGCGACGTCGACGAACGCGACCGGTCGTGGATCGTCGGCGACGGATCCGAGAAGTGCGGCCGCTCGGGCCCGGCTTGTGCCTACATTGCGTTGCGGGTGCACGTTGCGCGGGAACGGCGAGACCGTGACGGCCTCCCGCGACCACGCGTCGAGCACGCACCGCCTTTCCCTGACGGGTTAAAGTCCAGCGCCTCCAGGATCCGCCTCCCCGCAGGCGAGGAAGCGAGCCTGACAACCTGGACTAACTTCTGTGACCCAACCTCATCGAAGGTGTTGTGGACCCCCAGCTGCATGAGCTTCTCGATGCTGGCGCCTATGGGGATGCCAAGCACTTCACGGACCGCGGTATTTTATTCCAGTACTGTCCACAACACCACGTGAATTTCACGATGTCAGCAACTTCCGTGCAGTAATGGAATACATTGATTGCACACATACGGATCGAACGACCGCAATGGGTACTTGTCCACGAATGTATAATCTTTTGCATATGCACAACACCTATGACGATTATAATAAAGAAAGAAAGTTCACTCTAATGGAAGGGGAACGGTAAACACGTTAAAAAAGGCACGGCACATGTTCCTGCTTGTGTAGCACCAGATAATGAATATTCTACTGAATTAAGAAAAATAAGCAGCGGGTAATTGCTCGCTTAGAAGACCGATAAACATGCAGTTCGATTAAATTTGAGAAATAATGATATTGAAGCTTCCAAGACTTTAGAAGAAAAGAAAAAGAAAATTAAGACTGAATCATCGCGACGGAACATATCACAAGTCGCTATAGGCGTCGAAGACCCTAGCTATAACGAAATTATTTTTGAAGAGCTCCGATAGTGTCCATGCAACAATGGTTGCTTGCGTACTGTCAAATGCTCATATGCTGCGGCATAAAGCTCACGGCACGGTGCGAAAACGTGCTCGGAGCGAAAGCGAAACATTGCGCGAGGACATGCATGCAGACGCGAAGTCGGTCACCGCGAACCCGTGCGATCGCTGCATTGCAGCTTCATTCTGTTATGCTACATTTAGTTACACAGACAGCTATCCCACTATAAGAACATATTTCACATAGTTTTCTCAGCGATTGCTTACGTTTCACGCAAACCGGTTCGGTGGAATCGATTGCGGCGACCGCTCGCAGTGTCCCAGCTTACTGTATGTAGTAGGCAAAGAGATAGCGTTTGTAAACCATGGTTACAGTTATGCATGGTAGGGACGCGCCTGCCACTTATAATGAACTTCTTAAACACTTCTATCTCTCGTGGCGACGATACCCTCCTCCTCACCCCAAGCTCACTAGGCCTCAGGCACTGACATTCAGACTGTTGCAGACAGAAACCTATCCCAACCTGTTCACGTTGCATGCGATATATCCGGAGATTTACACTGATGACGCGTGCCCTGCTTGCGGGGATAGATCAACACTTTCGCACATGCTCTGGGGATGTATCTCTATAGCAAGCCCTGACCGCAGCTCAGCTAGGAGGGAGGCGGCCCTCCGCAACCCACTCCTGGCTGAGCAACGTTGGGCTGTCCAGCAGGCCCACGATGCGGCTGGCAGGCTAGGCCTGTCGGTCCCGTCGTGGGAGCGGCCCGCAACGTGCTAATATGCGTTCTGCAGGACTGTAAAATAAAAGTTAATCAATCAATCAATCAATCAATCAATCAATCAATGTAAACCATTCTGTGCTTTCTGTTTGTCCAGCATGA